>NC_138970.1:70965000-71272500 GCF_055761805.1 Camellia sinensis | reverse complement strand
TTCTTTTCTAACACCCATTAGATTGTATCCCGAGACACTCTATCATATACTTTCTCAAGATCGATAATAATCATATGAATGTGTCTTTTCTTTTCTCTATACTTTTCTATTACCCTCCTCAAAAGATAGATCGCTTTCATTGTTGATCTACCAGGCATAAACCCAAATTAATTCTCTGGCACCTCTGTTATATCTCGCAATCGACGTTTCATCACTCTCTCCCACACTTTTATTATGTGACACATTAACTTAATTCCTCTATAGTTTCTGAATATCTCCTTTATTCTTATATATTGGCACTAAAATATTTTTCTTCCACTCCTCTGGCATTTTCTTAGTCACCAAGACTAAATAACTTAGTTAACCAAACAACCCCTTCTTACCCAAACATTTTCACGCTTCAATAGGTATATCATCGAGTCCTAAAGCTTTATTAAATATCATCTTCTTAAGTGCAAACTCTACTTTAAAATCTCTAATCTTATGATAAAACCTATGGTCTTGGTTTTCCTTATTACTGCCTACTTCCTCCTTTTTTGACCTACCTCTATGTTCTTCATTTAATAACTTCTCAAAATAGTTTTTTCACCCCTCAATCTCTTCATCTTTCATCAACACCTTAGAATCCTCACTCTTGATACACTTAACCTAATTAAAATATCTTGTTTTCCTCCCTCTTATCTTAGCAAATATGTATATCCTCTTCTCTCTCTCTTTACTATCTAGTCTAGTGTATAGGTTCTCATAAATGTTCAATTTAGGCCTCGTTTGACAAGTGATGATTTTAGCTAAAAATTCAAAAGTTATTAAAAAAACAAAAAACTAACAACCTATATCAAAAAGTCAAAGATTCTCTTTTCTCTCTATTTTTTACACATCTTTTCATAAAAATTCAAAAAGTCATCTTAAGTCTACTAGTTTTTTTTTACATCATATTTTAGCCAAAAAGCTAAAAAGTTACTAAAAAAACATGTTCCCAAACGAGGCCTTAGTCTCCCTCACTACTTTTTTAACCTCTTTATTGGCCAATCTGTAGCGCTTAAGATTTTCCTCAGTTATATTATTTTGTCACTTTTTAAAGCTCTCATTTTCCGTCTTTATTACCATTTAGACCTCCCCTCCACCAAGTTTCCCTAAAATTGGGTCCTTTTCCTTTCGACTCTTAAAGAACTTCCTTTGAAATTCTCCTCATATAATTGGCTGTCGAGTTTCACACAGTCTTAGCATCATCTTTCAAATTCTACGTACCTTCTTTATCCATTATATTTTAAATGTGTCTAGTTTATCCCCTTTTAGATCCCACCATCTAGTTCTGCGACACTCACTATCTTTCCAAGTTTGATATTGCCCTTTACAGCATAAATCTAATACCAAAATCCTATATTGAGACATTAAGCTCTCTCCAAGAATCACCTTCAAGTTGCTACATTTTAGACTGTCCCTTTTCTTACAATTTATTTGGCCGCTAATTGACCCACCCCTCAAAGGTTATCAAATATTCCTCTCTCTTCTTATACATAGTATCAAATACTCCAATTTTGTATAAACCCACGAAATGACAGCAAATAAACAATATTCAAGAACAAATTTTTTGCACAAAAACAAAAAAATTCAAATCAAATTAAAAAACCAAACCAATAATCTAAAAAGACTTAATAAAATTCATCGAGAGAGAGAGAGAGAGAGGGGGGGAGGGGGGGACCTGTTTGACGGACTCGGCGATCTCGGGGCCGATACCGTCGCCGGGGAAGAGAGTGGCTCGGATGAGATCGGAGGCAGACGCGGTGGAGCAGAAGCTCCGATCGAAGCATGAGAAAACCCTAGCTGGACAAGGTTTAGTGGAGGACTGTGCTGAGAAAATCTCGTTCGCGCTGCTTCGGAGGACGCGTTTCACGATTCGGAAAGCCATGAACGTTAAGCTGACTCGATAACACGACGACCAAACGAGAGAGACAGAGATTGATTCTTGTAGCAGTGTATACTAATTAAAAATTGTTTGCTCTCAGTGGTTGTTTGGGATGTCAAATAATTACACTTTTTATTTTATTTTTTTTTGACTAAAAAGTTGAGGGAAAAAATATGAATGTTTGGGTTAATTTTTTGACTTTTTATAAAAAAATGTGTAATAAAAATTTGTAAAAATTAGTTTTTAGAGGAAAATTAGGATTGAGAGTTGTACAGCCGTAATTATTGACTTTTGATGAATAATATTAACTTTTTAATTTTTTGAGTAATTTTTGACTTTTTAACCTTTTTTTTTTTTTTTTTTTTTTTAAGTATCCCAAACTTTGCCATAGAATTTTCAAAGTTGAAAGGGAAGAGAGTAGAAAACTCCGAGTCTTGAACCCAAGGGGTTGCACTTTGGGCATAACCTCTGAGCGCCCAGTTTTACTCCTTTCGGGGGTCATTAGTCATCGAGCAGCGACCGTATATATGGTTGATAAGACCTAGTTTTTACAACAATGCCAGGTGGACTGAAAAAATAATGACCTTGTTTCTTTTTATTTTTTAAAAAATATTTTTTAGAAAATTTTATTTTTTTATTTTTTGTATTTTTTTATTTTTATTGAATTTTTTTTATATATTTTAAGTAATTTTTTTTTTATTTTTTAGACACACTTAACATAAATATACTTAAAAAATAAAAAAATTATTATAAATTTTTTTAAAAAATTCACTAAATACCAAAAATATAAAAAAAAATAGAAGAATTCAGTACATTTTTTTTATATTTTTTTATGTATTTATTAATTTTTTAAAATATTTTTTCACAAACTATTTACTTTTTAGATACATCTAAGTAAGGTGCATCTAAAAAAGTAAAAAAAAAAATGTTTAAAATTTAAAAAATATTCACTAAAAACAAAAAAACACAAAAATCAAAAAACTCAATTTTCAAAAAACTTAATCCAGAAAACTCAAACCAAACACACTGAATGTCATTTTGGGTGTAAAATGATATCGTTTTGGTACATTCGAACCATTCAAACCACAGAAATTCAGGTCATCAAACATTTTCCTAATTTTTAAGCGATATATATAATTGGTAAGATATGATTTTTAACATGTAATGTCAGAAATATTAAGGGATGGTTTGAGATGTCCTAAATAAGTGTACTTTTTGACTGGGGAGATTTTTTTTAAGGTCCCTAATAATAACAATTTAGAGCATAAAGGACACCAAAAAAAATAGTGATGCATCAGGTCCCTGAACAGCTTGGCGCGCGTTTTTAATTATTTGTGGACCAAAATACTCTTGCCAAAATCAACACAGAAACGAAACTCATTCCGACGTCTGAGTTTCATTTCAAACATCTAGCATCTTCACGAACAGGAGAACAACAGAATTAGGGTTTCAACATCATCTGCACCATCGACATTAGAGCTTCGTTATCTTCTCCAAAAATCATTCTCATTCCTTCCTCACAAATTTCTCTGACCTAGGTTAAAGCTTCGTTTTCACTGCTCATCATCATCTCAGTCCATCTTCGTCACGTCGCATCTTCATCTCGGGCCATATCAGCTCGTCATTTAAGTTTCATCCTAACTCTGGTCAGTTTTTTTACAATACAACTAGATTTTCTCTGAAAACACAGTTAATAGCATTTCATAATAATCTTCCATAAATTAGGGTTTCAATTTCGTAAGAAAAAGCTACCTGAATTTGAAAAAAGTTATTTCTGTGTGTTTTGAACTTATTCTTGAACATGTTCGTGTGATTTTATCTGTAAATTTCTCTGGTATTTGAATTTCTCTGATTTTTGCTTGATGTATGTTTCTTCTTTCAATTTTCTCTGGCATGTTTATTTTTACAAAAATAATTTTCTATGTTTTTATCTTATTCTTAAACATGTTTCTGTAATTTTGTCTATAAATTTCCCTGCTCTGTAAATTTCTCTGTAATATGTATTTTTAATTCGAATGTCTATCTTTCTCTGGAATGTCTATTACTCTCTTGCCTCTGTCTAAGTTTCTCTGGTATTTATAATTTTCTCTGACCACATCACATCACTTCCCTTCATTGTGTGTCTCTATCATTTTTAATTTTCTCTGGAATTTTAATATTATGAACTGGAATGAATGTTTCTTCTTTGAATTTTTTCTGCCATGTGTATTTTGAGAAAAATTTATTTCTCTGAATTTTGATCTTATTCTTGAACATGTTTCTGTGATTTTGTCTATGAATTTCTCTGCTTTGTAAATTTCTCTGGAATGTGTATTTTTCTCTGCAATGTCTATTACTCTCTTGCCCCTGTCTAAGTTTCTCTGGTATTTATAATTTTCTCTGACCACATCACACTACTTTCCTCCCTTGTGTGTCTCTATCATGGTTAATTTTCTCTGGTTGTGTATGTAAATTTCTCTTGCATTTTAATATAATGAATTGAAATTTTCTCTGGAATGGAAATTTCCTCAAGAATGTGTAATTTTCTCCAGAATGTGTATTTTGTTCAATTCTTGGTTTCAATATGGTGTAATTCTCAGTGGCATGTTTACATTACTTTGTTTATTTTATCTTGCTAATTGTGGAATGAAAATTTTCTTTCGCTTGCCATGTTTACTTTTTTCTATCATTCATTTTCTCTGGTATGTTTACTTCTATATGTAATTTTAACAATTATTGAAAATTTATCTCCCATGTTTATGATGCTGTGTTGATTTTATTTGACATTTAATTTTTAATGTCAAATTTTCTCTAGCATGTCAAATTTTCTCTGGCATGTCCAATTTTCTGTAATTTTCCCTTATCTGTAATTTTCTCTGGCATTTCCAATTTTCTCCCTTATTTGTAATTTTCTCTAACATGTCCAATTTTCTCTGGGATTTAATATTGACATCTTTATGTTTTAATCATTGTCTAGAAAATGGCAAAACGTAAAAGCAACGAAATACCGGAAACACCAAGCAAAAAACAGAAACTCTCTCAGTCTTCTTATGGACTAAGATAAAAAACCAGCAACAAAACACTAGAAACACCAAGCAAGAAAGAACAACTATCTCAGTCTTCTTATCATCGAAGATCAAAAACCAGTAGCAAAACACCACAAACTCCTCACTAAAACACACAAGTCCAAGCTGATGAAACAACTAGCATCCAGATGAGTACCCCAACTTCAAAAGACTCAAGTTCAAGGGGGAAAAAACATGTTAAACTCCACAGAAAGAGAGCTCACTACAGCATTCAATTCCGATCCAACCTCTCATCTGTCGTCTCCTTTTTTCAAACACTTAAATTCAATTCAAAACAACTTCTAGAGCTTCAAAAGACCCCATTCTGGTATTTGATCCAAGCTCTAACCACTAGAAGGATGGATCCAAAGAAATCTAGGAAATCTGATGATCATGTAGTTGCCATAATCCAATGTTACAATGAAAAAACAAAAGCATTCACAGTTGGTAAGAAGAACCTGACCTTTACAACAAATGACATGACCTTGATTTTTGGTTTGGAAGGAGGTAAGCCATGTCATTAAGATACTCTAAAAAGTCAAAATCTGCATTCCTCAGGAGAAAATTCCAAAAGGACACAAGGCTCACTGGTCCCGTTCTTAAAAATGCCTTGGCCAAAGCATTGAAAGGCAAGCAACCAACTGACTTCAAAGATGTAGCAATCATTATTACATTGTACTTGTGTCTCACCCTATTTTTTGCAACAAGTGGGAATTCAATAGGTTGGGTTTTTATAAAGTATGTGAAACCTCTTGAATCAATGAAACAGTATGATTGGCCGGAAGCAATCACATCAACATTGATTGATTCTATCATGGCATTGCACAAAACTCCATAAAAAGTTACGGGGTGTGTCATTGCATTGCTGGTAAGTATAATATCCATTCAAATTTGCAGTTATCATATTTACAAATTTGTGCGTTTAGAAAATTTTATTTACTTTCATTTTCATCACAGTATTGGCTATGTGAACATGCAACTATCATTGACTCGGAAGACAGTAACACAACTGACTTCCCAAGATGTGCCAAGTGGAACCTACAAACCTTGACGAAACAGCTGCAGAAGACACCAGTCCACTTTCTTGCACCTCGGCAGGTTAGATTTCTATTGCGACTGAAATCTCAGTGAAATTCTAAAATTTCTCTGACCACTGCTTTGTTTCCCTCCTTTTGCATTGATTGATTAAGATCAATTTTCTCTGAACTATCAATTTATGTTTTCTTCTTTGGTTACCATTGGTCTATTTCTACCATTGTAATCAATTTTCTCTGCCATCCAAATTTCTCTGACCACAATTGTAACACATTAACTTATATGCCCTGATTGATTTTCTCTGATATCTAAATTATGTTGGTTGTTTCATAATTTTCTCTGACCCATCAAATTTTATCTCCTTGTGTGTAATTTTCTCTGCCCATAACTTATGTGCCTTGCAGCTTTGATAAACACTGTTTATTTATACTCTTCTAATGAATTTTCTCTGGAATCCAAATTTCTCTGACACAATTGTAGTAAAACATTAACTTATATGCCTTGACTGATTTTCTCTGATATCTAAATTATGTTGCTTGTTTCATAATTTTCTCTGCCTCATAAAATCAACTCCATGTCTCTAATTTTCTCTGGACCATACAATTTTCTCTGAAGTTTGTTTCCCATTAGTGTCATTTAGATGAATTTTATTTTCTTTATTTGAATTTTTTTCTCATTGAATTTTGTAACATTTCTCTAATAAAAGAGTCTCCTGTTACAGATAGATAACAAGCAGCTAGTCAAAAACCCATCAGAGGAGTTCTGTCTTGGCAAAAAGACGAAGAAAGAATCAAAAAAGGCAATTGTCAAATTCAAGGAGACATTACAAGATCCACCTAAAGATGGAGGGAATGAACAAGCAGAAGGCAACATAGAAGAATACGAAGCTAGCAATGGACAAGAACATCAAGCAAGCAGCGGAGAAGAAGAAACTAGAGAAGAAAGTGAAGAAATAGAAGCAGAAGACAAAGAACAAAATGAACAGAAAGAAGAAGATAGTGAACAAGAAGATGAAGAAGAAGATGAACAGCAAGAAGAAAACAAGGATAAAAGTGATGAAGAAGAAAATAATGAGCCGATGGACCAACAACGTGATAGCATTTGTGGCTCAACAATGCATCAGCCTGAAGAATTTGAGGAATCAAATGATGCCCAAATTGCTAATCTACGTCAAAGACTGAAGGCACTTTCTCAATCTAAAAAAGAAGAAGACAGAAATTGGATTGAATTACTTGCTGAAAATGATATTTCAATAAGAATCCTGACATCACTTAACTCAGAACTTCAAGAAAAAGAAAGCACAATCCAAATGAAACTAAGGATGTTGGAGGTTGAAAAAGCAGACGATACAAAAACAATTCAACAGTTGAGGTGTTCAAATTCAGAGCTTGAAACTGAAAATGCTAAATTGCATGAACAAGTTCAAGAACTATCCGTCCAACTAGCAACACAACCATACCGAACACCAACACAACTTCAACCATAAGGTCAGTGAAAATCTTGAGCCACAAAAAGTTATGTCCTTGTGTCAACATAACTCAGAGAAATTTCTATTTATTATAATTTTCTTTGTCATTGGTAATTTTCTCTGGAAGTTATATTTCTCTGAACACATTAGTTATATTTTTACTGCTCATTTCATTTTCTCTGTATATTTTTTTATTCCATTTTTGGGGCTTGTTTGATTTTCACTGTGTATAGTTGGAATGCAAGTGGAACAACAACCAATAACCCAACAAGAACAAATGGCACACAAAGAACAACAAACAAAAGACAAAAGTCTATGGTAACTGCAAAATATTGAATCAAATAAATTTACATATTGAAATATCATCTGTTACTTCAGAGAAATTTCACTTTTCCTAATATTTTCACTGTCTACAGTCAAAAAAGATCCGACGTCAATGATAAAAAATTTAAAGGCAAAAGAAAGGAAAGAAAAGCAGCATGATCCAGAATTCCAATATCCCAAAGTTGCGAAAGTGACTAGAGCTTCAAAACAAGCTACAAAACAAGTTGAGCAAAGCACGAAGGACAAAGAAGTGCTTGATGCTGATGCGTACATCTTGCCTCAACCTATAAACATCAGAAAATCTTGGGTCTTTCCACAAACTCTTCCGATTTCAAGATTGATAAAAGATCATGTAAAAGACATCTTGCAGCACATATCAAATGTGTCTGGGCTTGAGTAAGTACAACAAACAAAATGGAACATAACAAATAACAAATTACAAACTTATATTGCATTAACAACAATTCAATCCCTTCTTTGTCATCTTGTAGCGCTTTAATTTGGACAAGTGAGTTGAATCTAATTACCTTTGAAGACATTGAAAACCTAATAAAGCAAAAAGAAATTGCCAACAATGTAAGTCTTTCCCTTTCATCAAAATTTCTCTGCAATGTTCCATCAGTCTTTATAAACCAATATTACAATTATAAATCATATTTTTCAGGTCATTGATAGCTATGGAGAGATCCTTTTGGCTGACCAAATGAGAGAAAGACAACAACCAACCTCATTTTTTTTCACAGAAATTTACTAACTACTTTCTCTTCTTAATATACTTCTTGAAGCCAGTTTTCACTAGTCATAACAAAACCATTTTTTGATTTTCTCTGAACACAGAATTTCATCAAGATGACAGAAAATCAAACTTTTCAAGTGTCCTTATTTGACAAGTATATTGAAACAGCATGGAGGAACTACAGGTTCCTCTATTTCCCAATAAATACTAAAGGTAATAAGAAATCCACACATGAAAATCACTGGACCTTGCTTGTCCTGGACAAACAAGACAATTTATGGAGGTTCTACAACTTACTAAGGCCAAGGAGGGATGATGCAGAAGACAAATATGTCAAAGATGCAAAAGAATTGGTAACGAGTGCAAATTTCTCTGATCCATCATCAGCTTTATGTGATGATAATTTTCATAGAATCTCATTGATTTGTCCGTAAATTTCTCTGTTATTTAAAAATTATTTTTTTGCAGCAAGATTACGTGGAGAATTTTTTGAAAGCTTGCCTTGAAAGAGACGCTCAATCACAACCCTCTTTCAAATTAATAAACTCACAAAACACAAGTTATGACTTTGAGTATGTCAACAGTGCTCCACAACAAGAAAGTGATTTGTAAGTTTCATGCATCTATAAATAAGATAATCTGATTTGCATGTTTCTTAAAACTAACCATACCTATAATTTGTATGCAGTCTGGATTGTGGCCTCTTTGTCTGTTATATAATGAAACAATATAGCAAGCATGAACCTATCAGCTCCAAATTGTCCACACAAGAGATAAGATTGATGAGGGCAGAACTCATAGAGAGATTTGTGACTGAAGTTGGCCGGTCATGGACTGAACCAATTGAAATACCTCCAGAAGAACCACAAATGTAATAGTGAAACTAGTGAAAGGAAGACAATGTACATATCCACACAGAGAAAATTGTCTCACATATATGTATATATCCATACAGTATTAACCATTCAGTTTTTTGTTGATTCATTGAAGGAATAATGATCCTTGACATATATGTATATATCCTTTCTTGACTAATCTAAATTTCATTTTTTTTTTTTATTTCGACTAATGTGAATTTCATACCTATCGATGGTTAAATATATATATATATATATTTTTTATTGTCATTCACAGAGAAAATTGTCTGCCAGGGAAAATTGTCTGCAAAAATTTCTCTGGTATGAACTACCAGAAATTCACAGAGAAATTTAACTTGTATCGTCCCAAGGGGATGCCTATATGATCATGTAATCTGTAATACTTTGTGTTGGTACAAAACAATCATCAAACTCAACAAAACACAAAGCGCACAGTAATTTTATCTGCCACTAGAAAATTTCACTGCATGAATTTCAAAACACAATGCCCAGATAGTTTCCTCTAATGGTGGAAAATTTCTCTGGATGAAATTGACGGATTCAAATGGTGACAGAAAATGAAATTTCTGAGTTATGAATTTCTCTGGGTTGAGTGATTTGGAGAGGAGGAATTTCTCCGTGTTGGTGAGGAAAATTTCTCTGGCTTTGACACAAATTTCTGAGTTGAAGTAAGTCTAGAGAAATTCTTCCCTGGTCCAGAGAAATTCTCAACTCAGAGAAATTTCAAAAGAGCTTAATTTTGTTTCTTGGTTATACAATAATTTTTTGTATGCTCTGTCTGGTGTGCACATTTCTTGAAATGACTGGTATGAATCTACCAGAAATTCACAGAGAAATTTAACTCATATCTCGCCAAAGAAGGTGCCTATATGATCATTCAATCTCTAATGCACTGTATTAGTACAAAACAATTATCAAATTCAAAAAACACAATCCACACATTACTTTAGTCTGCCATTGTCAAATTTATGTGGATGAATATGAAACTTCAAAACACAATACACAAAATTTTCTCTGCCATAAGAAAATTTCTCTGGATGAATTTGACAGGCATTACAAACCCACTGCTTATAGTATATATCAACAAACACAATGCACACTTTAACTGATATTGGAAAATATTTCTGGATGAATTTGATTGATATTATTATATACACTGTCTAAAAAATACATTTCACAAAACAAAATACACAAATTAATCATCAAATGTATTATTCAATCAATAAAATGTATAATCCTCAACTATTTAACAAAGGTTCCTTGCATGTCCTCTTATTATGGTGACCAATACTCTCACAACGACTACACTTAATCACCCTTTTAAACTCTCCACTAGAAGCAATTTTGTTTTTCTTCGGCCTCCCAGCAGGTCTCTTGCTCAATGGAGGTAAAATCATAGCATCTTCAATGCTACACACAGGTTTTTCAACAGTTGGAACTGGGCCAATCGAAAACGAGTATTCTTGACGATACATATCAGCATGAAAAAATGGTTTAACAAATGAATTCAAATTCTTTTCACTCCTAAAAATTGCAGCAATAGCATGTTGACATGGATACCCATTTATTTCCCATTTTCGACATGAACAAGTTCTCAACCCAAGATCAACCATAACTGAAGGAAAACAATGCACTTCAATGTCCTCCCATTCAAAAAAGACTTCTCCAACACACTATCCATACGAGGACACAGAATTTTATTCCATTTACTAGAGAGCAGTCTCCTATCAGACCTCATATTCATGATTTGCAACCGTATCATGTCCACCAAATTTGTTATTGGCAAGTGTCGAGCTTCTCGTATCCATGAATTGAATGACTCAGCAACATTTGAATACATCTCACCATAACGTTTCCTAGCAAAATATGCATCACTCCAATTTTCATATGGTAAACTTCTCAAGAAAACACTCACAATGTCTCCTCCCTCACTTTTTAATTCATTTAACTTGAAATGAAATGATGCCCTTGTTGGAGCATATGCACATTCTGAAAATTTCGACACAATCGTCTCCCTAATCAAATTTGTGTTTCCAGATGACAACTTATCCCTCAAATTTCTCTTCAGATGTTCCAGACAAAATCCATGAAAGCAGTTAGGGAAAAACCTAGCAATTCCCTCCACAATACCACAATTTTGATCTGATATGAAACTTATCACCATTTCTGATCCCAATACTCCACATAAATGTTCAAGAAACCAACACCAATTGTCTTTATTCTCAGCATCAACAACAGCAAAAGCTATAGGAAAAAAACCTACAAAACAAATAGGAACAAGCATATTAGATATACACATGCATAGAAAAATAGAATAATAAGATAACCAGAAAAGTTTGACACTGCCAACATCCAGAGAAAATTCACTTAGTACCCAACTCCAGAGAAAATTCACACATTGGCAACATCTGGAAAAAATTGACTTAGTGAAAATTCACACAATCGTAATATCCAGAGAAAATTCACTTCGTGGCCACCTACAGATACAATTTACACAATGACAACATCCAGAGAAAATTCATACACTGACCAAAATCCAGTGAAAATTCTCACAGTGGCCAAAACCAGAGAAAATTCACATTCACTCGATTCCTATATGTATAGAAAATTCACATACTTAGATAAAATTAGATATATTTACAATTACCTTCATTCGCATCTTTTCCCATTGCAGCAAGCATAACTCCTTTGTATCGTCCTTTCAAAAATGTTCCATCAAGAAAAAGCAATGACCGACAATATTTGGAACCAGCAATGCATGCATGAAAAGCCACAAACACTCTTTTGAAACGCTTGTTATCTTCAAAATCTAACTCAAAACGACTACCTGGATTGTTCTTTAATGCCTCATCAAAATACCACCGTAATTGATCAAATGACAAACAAGAATCCCCATATGTACTACATTTTGCTTTTTCAACACCCAACCAACCACAGTTATAACTGATTGAGACTCCATACTTGTCTTTCATTTCTTTCACAACATCCACTGGACGAGTTAAAGGTTTTGCACTTACCTCTTCAAGTATCAGCCCAGAAACTAAGCTGGAAGTTATCCTCGAATGTTTACTCGTACGAACCGCCACACCACACGTATGTTCATTGTTCAAAGTCCTTATGTAGAAGAACCCATTTGTTTTTTCAACAGAAGCATGTACACGCCACATACATCCCCTTGATTCCTTATATGCACATTCTGCCGTAACCCTCAGCTTGTCATTTTTAACACATGTAAACTGAAAACCAACCTCAATAGCATACTTGCATAAAAAAGTACGGAACTCAACCACACCGCCCTCAAACTTTTGTCCAACACTCGTAATATTATTCCGCCAACTAGCCGACAATAACACATTTTCTTGGTGAGAACAAAACTTAGAAAGTGAATTCCTTTCAATATCCACCAGCCTATTACACTCACCATCCACAACATCTACCCAATTAGACCCCACTTCATCCTCTTCATCAGAAGTACTACATCTAGTAACTGAAACATCAACTATATCCACACCGCGTGCACAAACAACCCTCAACATATTCAAAAAATCAATATTATTTCGAATCATACAATTCGGATGGCCCAAAATAGAATATGAAATACACATAGTCTCAGGTTTTAAATTCTCTCATGTTTTACACAAAATGCCAACCAATTCCTCAAAATTCAATTCGCATGAAACATTAATGACAATAGTATCATTCCCATATTTGCACAGCAACAACACTGCACTGTCCATTGAAACTGAAACAAAAAAAAAAACAAAAATAATTTGTTTAACATAGAAACACTTCACAAGAACAACATAAAAGTCCAGAGAAATTTCTAAAAATTATAATTTTCTCTGAACTTAAAATAAAAGTCCGAAGACATCTACAAACTGATATTCACCTTCAAGATGATAAAAAACAAAATCACAGAAACTTAATGAATCACAGAGAAATTTACTGCTAACTATTAAACACAATCATAGAAAAAGATCACATAGAATATCTGTTATGAAATTATAGGCTTCTCCATGATTTTCACCTCACTACAACCTAACAATTTTCTATGCGTTATTCTGTAATATTGCACTCATAGAAAAATCCAGAGAAATTTACAAACTTATATACACCTTCAAGATAACAAAAAACACTGCATTGTCTATCTAAACTGAAAGAAAAAACACAAAAAATAACTTTTGCATAGAGAAACAAAAACTTCTATTCATCTTCTACAAACATATAATTTTATCTGAACTACAAACTGAAAGTGAGTAACAAACTTACAATTTTCTCTGAACTACAAATACAAGTCCAGAGAAATTTATGAACTTACATTCACTTTCTCATATTCTATCTGCATTAGAAACTTCTAATAATATGTCCATATGCACTTATAATTTCCTCTGGACTACACAAACAAAAGTGCAGAAAATGAAATTTCTCTAGTTTGAAAAAACATATAACAAAACTTATCATTGATCAACATGTTGATAAAAAACAGAGTACGAAAAATGAACTCTAAATATCAAAATTACCTACACTGTCAACACTATTTGAAATTGATCAAAAAACAAAGAATGAAAAATTAATTAATTCCAAATATAAAAATCAACTCTATCAAGCTGGCCTCTCTCTAAACAAAAATTCAAAACAAAAATCAAAATCCATGTGGAATCTAAATCGAAAACAAACCTGATTCAACTCCACTCAAAAACCTACGCGATCAACACATTGTCAACACTCTTTGAAATTGATTAAAAAACAAATAATAAAAAATTAATTCCAAAAATAAAAATCAACTCTATCAAGCTGGCCTCTCTCTAAACAAAAATTCAAAACAAAAATCAAAATGCATGTGGTATCTCCATCGAAAACAAACCTGATTCAACTCCACTGAAAATCTACGCGATTAACACACTGTAACACCACTGAAATCTCCGACGAAATCTCCAACGAAATCTACACGATCGTAGCAATCTTTCTCGTCAACTCCACTGAAATCTCCGACGAAATCTCCAGCATGAAATCTCCGATGAAAACTCCGACGAAATCTCCACTGCAAATTCGGTTTTCAAAATCTATCAGTTAAGTCAACAATATAATATTCAAACAATTTTTTGTTATAAAGGAAGGGTAATTTAGGTACTTTACAACCTAAAATAAATTTGAAGGACCTTAGCCATCAAAACATATTATTTTGGACCTCTCCTTCTATCAAAAGTAGAGGGGGGACCTTAGGCCAATTTTCCCTTTTGACTTTTTATAAAAAGATGTGTAAAAAAATAGAGAGAAGATATTAATTGATGTGACCCAAAAAAGATAAAAAGATAAAATGACTAAGGGATTGTTTGGGATGTCCTAAATAAGTGCACTTTTTTACTTTTTTAACTAAAAAGTTGAGAAAAAAAATATGATTGTTTGGGTTAACTTTTTAACTTTTTATGAAAAAATGTGTATTAAAAAATTGTATAAATTAGTGTGTAGAGAAAATTAAGATTGGGAGTTGTGTAGCCGCAATTTTTGACTTTTGGTGAATAGTGATAACTTTTTAACTTTTTGAGTAACTTTTTGACTTTTTTGAGAGTTGCCAAACTTGGCCTAAAATAACTTATGCCAAACAGGGCAAACTTCAATCTATATGTGAATTTATAACTTATTACCATATAATTGGATAACTTTAACAATTATTTATCTTCCCATGTACCAAAAAAAAAAAACAATTATTTAAAAATAATTTTTGAAATCTCGACTCTTTTATAGGCCTAGTCAGATAATACTTTTATCAACAATGCTTCCGACCCCAGTACGGACGACCCCTAGCAACCCTCAGTGCCACGTGTCGGCCTGGGGTTGGTTGGAAACAAAAAAAAAAAAGCAACAATTTTTTTTGCCCAATCACGGACGACCCCTAGCACCCCCGGCTGGGGGTCTAAGTCATTTTTGTACTTTTATTTGCAATCTTGTTTTGGGAGGGGCCGTTGTTGAACATGGCCAATGGGAGCTTGCCACGATACCCGTTCAAAGTGTAATTTGTGCCTTTTGCCTTACTCGATTTTGTTGCTTCTTTCTTGTAAAAAATACTTACCTAATAATGTTCTCCATCACCGCTGTAATTGATTCGGTTCGAGTTTGGAGCAAATTTAGCATGCGTTAATACTACAATTTAAAAAATTAAAAATGTCTAAGTCCATTTTTTTCCCACCTTTTTTGACCCCCTCTCTCTCTCATTAGTTGGATTCTCTTTTCTTTTTTTTTTTGTTTCCCTTGTCCTCCATCACCACCCCCACATGTGTGTGGGGGGTGGTGAGAGTGGTGATTAGAGAGGGTCTCCATCACTCCTCCTAAAAAATTTATTAAAAATATAAATACGTGAATTAGATTTATGTTACGTGTGAATTCTTAATATATTCATTAAATATCCATAATTCAAATATAATTTAAAAGAGTAAGAGAGACAGTGGCGGAGCTAGAAAATTAAATTAAAAGGGACACTTATTAATTATAATTTTTTATTTAAAAAAATCATGAGCAACATATGATAATCATAATTTTATGAGATAAATTTAAATATAAAAAATTACATATTCATTATTAATAGGAATAAATCAAAATTCTATAATAGTGTAGAATAGCTCAGTGTGGGATGATGATGTAAGTTTGTAATTTTAACACAAAAAATTATGAATCGAAATTCCTAATTTAAAAAAAATAAAACACACATAATTTATAGCACAAATTATTATAAAATCTATTAATTTTTATTTGACAGAAAAATATTAAAGTGATAACATTGTTTATAAATGATGTGTTTTGAATGAAAATTGTTAAATAGTATTAGAGTACCATATGGTGTTACTTATGTGATGCTCAAAGAATAGAAAATCACAAATCATACTAAGTGGTATGTCAACTACTTGAAAATAATGAGTTCATTATATCCAATCTATAATATTTTTCGCTACACTATTGATTTAAACTACTATATAAATAATACCACATCGCGTTCCCAAAGTATCAAATAAATACTTGTGGGGACCGAATATTGGGAGTCGTAAAGAGGCCGAATAGTTGAACTTGGAGAGTTGAGATATATATAGCATTCGGCTTCGTCTCGCACATTCAAATCCCTCCATATTCGGTCAAATGGCCGGATGGGCCGGATGGGCAAGGGGCCGAGTGAAAAGCAGTTCGCTACAAAAGAAGCCGAATGGCGAACTGAAGGTGGGCCCAAACCCGAGGCCCAAGAAAGAAAAGATATAAATAGAGGAATATCAGCCAGAAAGAGGTATGTGAGAACCATTACGCTTAACTTAAAATACAAGTAATCCTGAGTGTAGAGACTGACTTGCCCGTCGGAGTGCTAATTCCGGCACCCCCGACCGGAGTGTTTATTCCTTTTCAGGTGACTAGCAGAGGATCACGAGCGTCACCTAGGATCAGAAGAGTATTTCCAAATCACTTCTCCACAATTGGCGCCGTCTGTGGGAATACTCAAATACATCCATGGCGGGCGTAACGGAAGACCCTCCGATAGTTACTGATGAAACCACGCAAAGAGACGACCTCACTCCAACAAACATACTTGGACTGGAGACTATCCCGGCAAGACGTGCTTTGAATTTCGCCTCACCCTCGACTTCATAGCGTGAGGCAATGCAAGCGATCATGGAACAAGCAAAGCAAAATGAACAGAGGTTAGAGAACATGATCGCTGAGAACGAACGTCTCCGTCAGGATTTGGCCTTGGAAGTGGCAAAGTCCAAACAAGTTGTACGCCAAGATCCAGAACGACCTTTGAGAATAGGTGGTTGACAACCTCGAGCCCGACAACAAGACACTGATAATGACTCTGACTCATTATCCCCGAAGCCCAAGAAGAAGGGACGACTCGAAACTTCCAGTTCTTCTGAAGAGAGTCCACATATAAGACATAAGCGTAGAAGAAACAGTTCAGATGAAGAAGACCAGCATGATCCCTTTGTACGACGGATCGCCAGGGCAGTTCTGCCTAAAAAGTTCAAAGCTCTGTCGTTCACTCTCTATGATGGAAAAGCAGACCCCACCGATCACATCCGTCACTACAAACAAGCCATGACATTGCATGCAGACGACGAGGCCCTTATGTGCCGAATATTTCCCAACAGTCTGGGATCACTAGCTGTCAGGTGATATTATAAACTGGAGCCGGCTTCGATCAAAAGCTTCCATCAATTACAAAAATCCTTCAGGGCTAGATTCATCACCAACGAGGTCCAGCCGAAACAAGCCGACTCACTCTGGGCAATGCAGATCTAGCCAAGAGAAACACTAAGAGCGTATTCAGCGCTATTGGGAGTGCTTTAATCTTGTTGATGACGCTTGCAATGACTCCATGACCATCACCGACTTCAAAATGGGTTTACATACTGACAGTGCTCTCCGCAGTTCTTTGACTAGAAGACCCTCCAAAACGGTCTGGTCGTTGATGAAGAAAGTTGAAGAATACTGCAAAGTGGAAGATGACGCCTTGCGGGTTAAAGCCGGAAACACGGCCAACAAGACGGCTCCTTCTGAAATTGCTCAACCAATAAATTCTATACCACCTCAGAGCCCTGAACCACGGCATCGGGCCAAACGAGACAAGAGACGGGATTCTCGCCGATCGAGCGACCAATGCTCCAGTCAAGCAAATGAACGTTGACAGCAGGCACACGAGGCGCGCCAACAAGAAATATACGGAGTTGACAGAGCCGATCGGTGCGGTTATGTCCAAAATCCAACACTTTCCGTTCTTCAAATGGCCGTCGAAAATGGTAGGACCTCTCGACATGTGAAGACGGGATAGGCGGTGCAAGTATCACAAGGATCATGGCCATGATACTGAGAGTTGTTATGCATTGAAGGATCACCTGGAGGAATTGGTACAAGATAGCCGGCTACAACAGTACATTTGAAAAGACAACCCAACCAAAGCAATAGCCTTAAGACAAGATTTACCTCCGCTTGGCGTGATCCACATGATCTATAGCCTGCCAATGTCATCTGCGATGAATACGATTCAGTCGAATCCCGACCCTCAAAATCAACTCACTCCGGCTAAACGGACCCATGATGCTGTAAGCATTACTTTTGATGATTCAGATTTGGCCGAAGTGACACTGCCCCACATTAATCCCTTGGTAATTGAGTTACGCGTAAACCGGTTCACCGTTGAGCGCGTACTCATTGATCCAGGGAGCACATCAGAAGTCATGTATTACAACACATTCATCAAACTCGGCTTCTCTGAATTGGACCTTTCCTCGGTTCCTTATCCACTATTCAGCTTCGACGCCAATCCAAAATACCCGTTGGGGAAAATCACACTACCCGTTCGAGCGGGCTCCCGAACAGTGGCTGTGGAGTTCTTGGTCGTCAAGCTACCGTCGCTGTATAATCTCATCATGGGGCGGTCTTGGTTGCATACTATGCAGGCCGTGTTAAGTACCTATCATCAGCTGCTACGCTTCCCGACAGAACACGACATTGAGCAATCTGTGGCTCCTAGAAATCGGCACAAGCATGTTATCTCCTTGTTGAAAAAATGCCAAAGGAGCTGCAAGTGAAATCTATTGAAGTGACAGATCAGGAGAGCCTCGACAATGTTGGGTGGCTCTCCAATAAAAAGGCCACAGAAGCCCTAGATCGAGTTGAAATCAACGGAAACCCAGACAGGTTCTTCATGGTCAGCGTCTCCCTGAATCAAGTCGATAGACAGCAGCTAATTTCCTTCCTGCTCGGCAATCTTGATGTATTTGCGTGGACTCCATATGAGATGCCGGGTGTAGACCCATCTGTTTCGCAGCACTGTTTGAATGTTGACCCTAAATGCAAGCCGATCATTCAGAAAAGCCGGCAATCAGCCGCAGAGCACACTGTCGCCGTCGTTGAAGAGGTTGATCGATTGCTTGATGCCGGAGCAATCAAGGAAGTGACCTACCCTGCATGGCTCTTTAATACTGTGGTTGTGAAGAAGAAAAATGGGACTTGGCGAGTCTATGTCGATTTCACGGACCTAAACAAAGCCTGCCCCAAAGAGTATTTTCCTCTCCCCAGGATAGACCAACTTGTAGATGTTACGGTGCGTCATCAGCTTATGAGCTTTCTCGATGCCTACAGAGCCTATCATCAAATCGCTATGCATCCGGAGGACCAAGACAAAACTGCATTCCTCACCCCAAGAGGAACCTATTGCTATAAGGTTATGCCTTTTGGGCTGAAGAATGCAGGGGCAACTTACCAAAGACTAGTCACCACCATATTCAAGGAGCAACTTGGCTACACTATGGAAGTGTACATTGATAATATGGTGGTCAAGTCCAAGGAAGAGCAGAATCATATAGCCGATCTGGAAGAGACATTCGGCATTCTACGCAAATATGGAATGAAACTGAACGCTTCCAAATGTGCGTTTGGGATCGGCTCTGGAAAATTCTTGGGTTACATTGTCAACCACCGAGGAATCGAAACCAACCCAAGGCAAATTACAGCAATCCTGGAGCTCGGCTCCCCTCGTTCAGTAAAAGAGGTTCAAAAGTTGATGGGGATGGCCGCCGCACTCAACAAGTTCATCAGTCGGTCCACAGATCGCTGCCGACAATTCTTTCATACACTACGGCAGGGCAAGGCTTTTGAATGGTCTGCCGAATGCGAAGCCGCTTTCAACGGCCTCAAGACCTACCTTCGCTCAGTACCACTCTTGACAACACCTGCTGCTGGTGACCTGCTCATTTTGTATCTGGCAGTTTCTGACCGGGCCATCAGCGCTGTACTGATAAAGAAAGAGCTGGAGGAGCAGCGACCAGTGTATTATGTGAGCAAGGCAATAGTTGACACCGAAACACGCTACCTTCCGCTGGAAAAACTCATCCTAGCCCTAGTCATGGCGGTAAGAAAACGGATGCATTACTTCTAGGGGCCATAGCATTGGGGTGCTAACAGATTATCCCCTCCGATCAGTACTACGTAGTGCAGAAGCATCAGGACGTGTTTCAAAGTGGGCTCTTGAACTCGGCCAACACGATATTCAGTTTCTACCTAGAACCTCAATCAAGGGACAGGTGGTTGTTGACTTTGTTGCCGAATTCACTGGGGGTCTTGCCGACTTCAAGTCTGATGAAATTCGACCGAAGCCGAACTGGAGAATTTATTTTAGGGACATTTGGCCGTTGTACTGTGATGGATCATCCAATTAGTGGGGCAACGGAGCCGGAGTCGTAATCATGGTTCCCGACGGCGCAATAATTGAGCAAGCCGTCAAGCTCAGCTTTGAAGAATCAAATAACGAAGCCGAATACGAAACCCTTCTAGCCGATTTGCGGAATGCACATCTTCTAGGTGCTTAGCGTTTGCTTGTATTTTGCGATTCAAAACTGGTGATCAATCAGCTAAAGGGGGAGTACGCGGCAAGAAACGACTGTATGGCGGCTTACATGAAAACGGCCAACTCCTTTCTGGCAAAATTTGACCATCATGAATTGAACCAGATAACACGTGATCAGAACACACATGCAGATGCCCTGGCTTGCCTAGCCTCCGCCATTAACTCAAAGATTAAACGGACCATCGAAGTAGGTTTCATCCCGGAGCCGAGCATCAGCCCTTCGGAAGAAGTCCAGGTCAATGTTATAGAATCTGGATCGAGTTGGATGGATCCCATTCCTGCATTCCTGTCTTCCGAATAGCTCCCAGAGGACAAGAAAGAAGCGCACAAGTTGTGAAACAAAGCCCTACGATACTACTTGGATTTGCAAAGAAGGCTTTATAAAAAATCCCTCTCTGGTCCATATTTGGAATGCGTGCACCCGGACAAAATCGAGAAGCTTCTAATTGAAATAGATGAAGGTAGCTGTGGCGCCCATTCTGGCGGGCGCTCCTTGGCTCATCGAGCCGTGACACAGGGGTATTACTGGCCGACAATGAGAGCCGATGCCGAATGTTACGTGAAAAAGTGTGAACAATGCTAGAAGTTCTCTTCTTTGACCCACCTGCCTGCTGAAGAGCTAAGCTCCATAACCAGTCCCTGGCCGTTCACCCAATAGGGACTTGACATCGTCAGACCACTGCCTCGTGCCTCGGGTAATAAGCGATTTTTGATTGTCGCAACAGATTATTTTACAAAATGGGTAGAGGTGGAGGCACTAACGCACATCTGAGATACCGACGTGAAGCGTTTTTTTTGGAGAAGTATCATAACACGATTCGGCATTCCAAGAGCACTTATCTCAGACAACGGCACCCAGTTTGATTGTGGCGTCTACTGAGAGTTATGCAGCAAGTATGGTATTCGGCCTTACTTTTCCACGCCGGCTTATTCGCAAAGCAATGGTCAAGCTGAAGCCTCTAACAAATTCATCCTAGACGGCATCAAGAAGAGGCTGGAGAAAGCTAAGGACAGATGGGTCGAAGAATTGTAGAGTGTGTTGTGGGCCCATCGAACTACGCCGAGGCGATCTACTGGGAAAACGTTGTTTGCTATATGCTTTGGAACCTAGGCAATCATACCCCTGGAGATCAGCCTCCCAACCTTGAAATCGAAAGTTTTTGATATGGGCCAAAACGACATGATGCTGGTCTTGGATTTGGTTATGATTGAAGAACGTAGAGATCGTGCCCTTGCATCCGTGGCGCGGTATCAACAGTAGCTTGCTAAGTTGTATAATCAACGTGTTCAGTTGCGTCGCTACACACCAGGAGAGTTGATCCTGAAGAAAGTACTCCCAGTTGTCAGGAAACCGGCCGATGGAAAATTGGGTCCTAACTGGGACGACCCTTATCAGGTCGACTCGATTGCGGAGTAGGGGCATATCGGCTAAAAGACATGTCTGGAAGGAGTCTTCCATGACCTTAGAATTCAACGCATTTACGTAAATTCTATCATTGACCCGACTTGTGGGGCTTGATACTTGTACATACTTCACTTCTGCAATGCAATGTTTCTCATTTTTTCATCGCGCAATTCAGTTCACAAGTCTCCGGATTCGAAGCCCCATCGGTGCATAACACCTTTGGGCCAATTAAGTCTTTGGATTTGGAGCGCCCTTCGTGGATATCACGATTGGCTGATTAAGCCTCCGGATTCGGAGCGCTCTTCGTGGATATCACGATTGGCCAATACAAGTCTCCGGATTCGGAGCCCCACTGGTGCATGACACCTTTGGGCTGATTAAGTCTCTGGATTCGGAGTGCCTTTCATGGATATCACGATTAGCCGATTAAGCCTCCGGATTCAGAGCCTTCGTGGATATCACGATTGGCCAATACAAGTCTCCGGATTCAGAGTTCCACTGGTACATGACACCTTTGGGCCGATTAAGTCTCCAGATTCGGAGCGCCCTTCGTGGATATCTCGATTGGCCGATTGATTGACCGATTAAGCCCCCGGATTCGGAGCGCCCTTCATGGATATCACGATTGGCCCATACAAGTCTTCGGATTCGGAGCCCCACTGGTGTATGACACCTTTGGGCCGATTAAGTCTCCGGATTCGGAGCGCCCTTCGTGGATATCACGATTGGCCGATTAAGCCTCCGGATTCGGAGTGCCCTTCATGAATATCACGATTGACCCATACAAGTCTTTGGATTCGGAGCCCCACTGGTACATGACACTTTGGCCCGATTAAGCCTTCGGATTCGGAGCGCTTTCGTGGATAAGACAATTGGCCGTCTCCGAACTCGGAGCCCCATTAGTGCATGACACTGTATAAACGTAGGCTGAAACATGTAAACATTCAAAATAAAATGGGGCAAGCCATACAAACGAGGGCTAAAACATGTAAACATTCAAAATAAAATGGGGCAAGCCGTATAAACGCGTGGCGAAACATGCCGTATAAACATGCCGTACGAACGTTCAAAATAAAATGCGTCCTTAGATTAATCAATTGGCATGAAGTGTGCTAATATAATTAGAAAGTACAATAACACTTGAAATAGAAAGTGTACTATTATTCAATTAAACAATAATTACATGAATTTTGCATTACAATGTCTACTTTTATCCGGCGTCTCCTTCATCGTCATTCTTCTCGACTTCGAAGGCGGAAAAGGGGAAGTGATCATGTCGGTACAGCGGAAACGCCGAATTAACGCCCACTGCTCAGAGAGCCTCCGCGGCTTGCAGTGCCTTGATCTAATCGTGCCTAAACCCCTGGTTCTCGCATCGGCAGACCTCCTATGCAAGTTTCTCTTCGGTTTTGTCGATCCCGACCTTCCGGCCCCCGTGGAAGCCATTTTCATAACCCATGGTCCTTGCATTTTCTACGGCAAACATACTTGCTGTATCTTGGTCGGCAATGGCGAGACTTAATAGCCGTTGGGTCATCCTCTCCTCCACGACCAGATTAGATTGACCTGCCACACGCGGCTCGCTGGTTTGAGCCCTCCTAAGCTCCCTAAGCTCGCGCTAGACTTTCTCCGCGCGAGCCTCCAAACTACGAATTCGTTCGTCATTCTTCTTTATCTCTCGTCGCACGGTACGCAGGCGCATGCCGACTTCATACGTGGTATACAGCCCTTTCACCGCCCCATGGATGCCTTCTCGAAATACTTCAAAATCCTGTCGACCAACCATCGACTACTGGACTTCCGGTAGAAAGATCTGTCGAGCGAACTCGACTGTTACACCTGGGTTGTTGACGATAGAATCCGCCTCCGTCATTGGTTTATTCCCCACGAAAACTGCAAAACTCAACGGTCGCGGTGTCGCGTCGGGCTCGTTTCTCGGTCGCGATCGCGGGGAGCTTCCCCGTTGTTATTTTTCTTTTCGAGGTGATCTACTTCGACGACTTAAGGGCTGACATTTTTCCCGTTCCCTGGACGCCCTTCCCCCCGTGCGCGTAGGCTCATTGTTACGATTCATTGTAGTGTCTAACTCAGCCAATGTTTGTCCATCTTCTCTGCTGTTGAAGAACAGTTTATTTGACATTCGCACTTGTCTAAAGCTAGTTTAGATTGAGTCTGAACGCGATAGGTGGAACCACTGGCGCGAAGAACTCACCCCATTTATTCCTAATGTATGCAGCGCACCCGAGGCGACTTCATTAATGCTAAACTCCAAAAGCCTGATGCCGATCGGACCACTCTTTGAACTAATAGTATTTGGCTTTGGAGCACGTGCACTGGCTGGAGCAGGGGCAGATTCATTAATCTGATCGGCCAAATACGTAAGCCTTACGCCGATCGATTCATGCCACAGCCACTCCATGAACTAACAGCATTTGGCTTTGGAACTCATGCACTGGTTGGGGCATGGGCAGATTCATTAATCTGATCGGCCAAATGCGTAAGCCTTACGCCGATCGATTCATGCCACAGCCACTCCATGAACTAACAGCATTCGGCTTTGGAAATCATGCACTGGTTGGGGCAGGGGCAGATTCATTAATCTGATCGGCTAAATACGTAACCCTGACGCCGATCGATTCATACCACAGCCACTCCATGAACTAATAGCATTCAGCTTTGGAGCTCATTAATCTGATCGGCTAAATACGTAACCCTGACGCCGATCGATTCATACCACAGCCACTCCATGAACTAATAGCATTCAGCTTTGGAGCTCATGCACTAGCTAGGGCAAGGGCTGATTCATTAATCTTATCAGCCAAATAGGTAACTCTGACGCTGATCGATTCATGCCACAGCCACTCCATGAACCAACAACATTCGGCTTTGGAACTCATGCACTGGCTGGGGCAAGGGCAGATTCATTAATCTTATCGGCCAAATACGTAAGCCTGACGCCGATCGATTCATGCCACAGCCACTTCATGAACTAACAGCATTCGGCTTTGGAGCACATGCACTGGCTAGGGCAGGGGCAGATTCATTAATCTGATCGGCCAAATACGTAAGCCTAACGCCGATCGATTCATGCCACAGCCACTCCATGAACTAACAACATTCGGCTTTGGAGCTCATGCACTGGCTGGGGCAAGGGTAGATTCATTAATCTGATCGGCCAAATACGTAAGCCTGACGCCGATCAATTCATGCCACAGCGACTTCATGAACTAACAGCATTCGGCTTTGGAGCACATGCACTGGCTGGGGCAGGGGCAGATTCATTAATCTGATCGGCCAAATACGTAAGCCTTACGCCGACCGATTCATGCCACAGCCACTCCATGAACTAACAACATTCGGCTTTGGAGCTCATGCACTGGCTGGGGCAAGGGTAGATTCATTAATCTGATCGGCCAAATACGTAAGCCTGACGCCGATCAATTCATGCCACAGCCACTTCATGAACTAACAGCATTCGGCTTTGGAGCACATGAACTGGCTGGGGCAGGGGCAGATTCATTAATCTGATCGGCCAAATACGTAAGCCTTACGCCGACCGATTCATGCCACAGCCACTCCATGAACTAACAGCATTCGGCTTTAGAGCACATGCACTGGCTAGGGCAGGGGTAGATTTATTAATCTGATTCGCCAAATACGTAAGCCTTACGCCGATCTATTCATGCCATAGCCACTCCATGAACTAACAGCATTCGGCTTTGGAGCTCATGCATTGGCTGGGGCAAGGGCAGATTCATTAATCTAATCGGCCAAATACGTAAGCCTGACGCCGATCGATTCATGCCACAACCACTCCATGAACTAACAGCATTCGACTTTGGAACTCATGCACTGGTTGGGGCAAGGGCATATTTATTAATCTGATCGGCCAAATACCTAAGCCTTACGCCGATCGATTCACGCTATAGATACGCCATGAACAGTATTCAGCTTGGGCAAGGGTAAAATTACTAAATTGCCTAGCTATCTAGTCGGCAAGTATACGCGAATATTTTATCCAAAGTACAAAGGAAGTTACGCAAAAAACTGTACAAAGGAAATTTAATAGCAAAATGCATTCATCAACAACAAAATTAAGCACAAATAATAGCAAAGTACAAAGGGAATTTTCATTAGTAAATTGGGTACAAATTATAGCCATTTTACATATGAAAACTACTAAAAACAAAAAGCTACAAGTTCGCATGAAAATGCCTAGCAAAAGAACTATGATTGTAGCAATACATGAAAACTACTAAGCGAAAAGTTGTAAGAATACATTCAAAATCCTAAAACAAAAGCATCGCCCAATTTAATCCTCGGAGTCAAACTCCAGCAGCTCAACATTCACTTGCTCGTATGGGATTGGCATAGCTAATGTCACATTAGCAGCAGCAAGGGCCTTGAGCCAGTCGTGTTTGAGTCCCCGATTCTCGAATTTGGGGACTTGCTCCACATAATCGTCGAGGGCAGCGTTTTGCCCAGCCTCATACGCTTTCGAAGCCTCAGAATCGGCTACTTCCTTCACCGCCTTTGATTCTGCCAAGTCTGTCTCAAGTTTGACGATCACCCCTTGGGCTAACTTGAGCGCAGCTTCACTCGCATTCGCCCTCCACTCGGTAGCCAACCTGAGCTCGTCTACATTTCTGGCCCTCTCCATCTCGGCCTCGGCCCTGGCGCCTTCCATCTTCGGCCTCAAAGCTTTGAACTCAGCCCTGCTCCTTTGGCCCTCAATTTCTGTTTGTAAACGACCAAGCTGTTCGACGGCGTCATGATGGCGATGGCCTATCTCAGCTATCCTTCCGACCGTCTGTAAAACAGGAAATTAAAACCAAAACGGTATTTGCATAAAATGAAAAGACAAAGTGAAGATATATACCAAAAGAGCTGATTGAGCGGCTAATGCTATTGCAACCAGATCCGACTTCGCCTAGAAAGCCACCTTGTCAGCCGGCAATGAGACGGACGTAGCCATGTTGAGTGCGACGGCTGGACCTTTAATCACCGAAGCATCAGAGGAGATCGACTTGTTTTTTTATCCTCGGTTGAATGACAAAAGGCACGATCACATCTGATCCCTCTAAACGAGGTCGTTTATCGACACGATTTTCTTCTGAGTCGGCCTCGACCTCGGCAGGACGCTTCTCTGCCCTTTGCTCAGCCTCTTGATCGGCCTACACAACCACAACGGATTCATCATTTTGGTTTTTTGCCGTTTCCTCCTCAATGACAGGCAAGGAAGGCTAAGATTCGGCAACAAGCAGGGAGGGCTGAGATTTGGTGGAAGGCGGCACTTCAGATCGAATGGCCTCTGTCCTTTGCTGCGCAGCCATCCTTTCCGCGTTCGCCTTCTTGGCAAGTTTTGTGAGGCTTAACCCAGCCATGTCTTCGGGGTATGCGCCGGGAAGGTCCTCTAAACCGTTAAAAATGTCGTCAAATAGAAGGTCCCCTCGGCCCGAAGTGGACGGAGGGTCTGCTGAATTAAGGCTGGCTTCCTCAAAGGCCAACTTTAATGCCTCGTTTACTTCCGCTTCGGACTAATCAGACTCGGTGACCCCAGCTACTTCCGCCCGCTCTGAATCGGACCCCTCGAAACCAACTTACCGTAAGTTTTTGAAGTCGGTCAAAATGAGAGTGGTAAGAGACTCATCACCCTTCGGAATTGGGATGTTTTCTGCCGCCGAGAAGGTCGTATATGTCGGGTCGTCGCAAAGCAGAATGTGGGCTGCCCTCCCCTGTTTCTGAAGACTCGGACGGCCAAAATATCTTAGCGCGACTTTGATTTCCGAAAGAACAGTGTCATCAGTTGAGGTCAGGACTTTCTTCAAATCGTTTCTTGCATAAGCAAAACCGTTAGGTCTCAAAAGGGAAGCTTTACAAATATAACAAAAGAAAAATAAACACAAGAAGCTATACGGCCACTTGGTTCACCCCTCCGCCTAGGAATAGGATCGAGGCGATCCTCGCCTTCGCCGAATTCCCAGTTATCTTGGACAACGACCATAACATCATCGACTCGCTTCCCAGAGCTGGAAAGCATAGTCACTAGTTGATGGTCGGTGTCCTTGGCCCTAAAGAAATAACGTCTGTGCCGACTAGAAGACTTGGCCAAGGCATAACAATGCCGAATAGCAGGAATGCCGAGGTTAATCTTAAGGCGACGATTTAGCTCTATAATCCCCCATTATGATTCTAAAAAAGTTGACATTGGGTTGGGAAGGGATTAGACCCCAATGGCAAAGCACAACCCTAAGGAATGGGTGAAGGGGGAAACAGACTCCACCCTCTGCGATTGATAGGAGAGGGAAGACGATCATGGTTTCATCAGCCTTCTCCATATCGAGGGTGACAGACGGACGTCATCAGGAATAGAAAAATGGCGTCGGAAACTAGAAATTCGATCCGAGGAGAGGAGATCTTTCAAATGTTTTGCTATTTTCTTCAGTTTATAGGAATATTCTAGACCAAAAACAAACCAGGAAAAAGGATTTAGAGTAGAGAGGGAAAAAACTTACAAGAGACGAAGAGGGTAGTGAAGGACAGGAAGTTACAGAGATAATTCGGAAGGTATTCCAGCGACGAGCGTCTAAAAGTGTGTGTGTATTTGAAAAGACATCAAAATTTTAAATCATAATAAATAGAAGTGTATGGAGGGGCGAGAAGTTGAAATGATAACCGAGAAGCGTGTGCTCAGACATCTGCATTGGAATGAGGTCAGCCACCGAATTTCGGCTTTGACTTTTCGAGTTCGAAACCAAACACTCCAGCCAACTGTCGTTAGTAGAGTGCTTGGGGGGCAATTGTGGAGGCTGAATATTGGGAGTTGTAAAGAGGCCGAATAATTGAACTTGGAGAGTTGAGATATATATAGCATTCGGCTCCGTCTCGCACGTTCAAATCCCTCCCTATTCGGTCAAATGGCCGGATGGGCAAGGGATTGAGTGAAAAGTAGTTCGCTACAAAAGAAGCCGAATGGCGAACTGAAGGTAGGCCCAACCCTGAGGCCCAAGAAAGAAAATATATAAATAGAGGAATATAAGCCAGAAAGAGGTATGTGAGAACTATTATGCTTAACTTAAAATACAAGTAATCCTAAGTGTAGAGACTGACTTGCCCGTCAGAGTGCTAATTCCGGCACCCCTGACCGGAGTGTTTATTCCTTTTCAGGTGACTAGCAGAGGATCACGAGTGTCCCCCAGGATCAGAAGAGTATTTCCAAACCACTTCTCTACAATACTTGTTCCTATGCTACCTCCGTTCCTGAAGAGAGATATATAATTTGCCATGTCATCGCAAGTAATTAGGGTGAGATTTTTTTAAGAATCTCATTTTTTTCCAGCATTTCTAATCCAATCTTGAATTTGGAGATTCGTCAACAAGTTCTATAAGATTTGTTTGAATCATAAGGTTAAAAAATTGAAAGTTTCTTGTAGTTTTTCACAAAGGTGAAAATAATAATAATAATAATAATTGTAACTCCTCACATTATGGACCGGAGATGTTTTGTATTTTTGGAGAATCTATTTTTTTGCACATTTTGCTAGCTAAAATATAAGTTGCTTGGAAATTTAACTTTTATAGGCTTAATTTTGGTTAATTTTGAGCTCAAATTCAAGTGGGACCACATGTTTTTTGAAATGGGTTTGAGTGGTGGCGCGTTCCTTACCATATGGTGAGTCATACCTTGAAATCGGTACGTTATAACCATTTCTGAGTGAATGGGAAAATAACATCATTTTTTACTATGTAAAGTTGGAAGTTGAAGAGACAATTATGAATTGCTCAAATTGTGTTATCCTACATTGAAATAAGGAGAGTATATAAACTCTAAGACCATGTTTGTTTGGAAGAACTGAATAAGGAAGGATTAGAATCTAACGGACTGTTAGTCCTAGATAAATAGTCCTTGGATTATTTGACTAAAATAATGTGTATTCCATATTTATTTTGTCATGGGATTATGTAACGCCCCAAAATAATACAATAAATCCAACTCATAAGCGGAAGAATAATAGAAATAAAATACTTTCATTCATCAGAGTTCGTTTACAAAAGTTAACACATGCGATATACATTCACAAATATTCATCCTAAATTTATAGCATGTGTTACAACGATAAGAGAATTGAAATTGAACAAATAATCATATGCCCTATAAGCTTACATCTTTCTAAGTCATTACTTGGTTACACAAAAGTGAACCTAGCTCAATACAATTTAAGCCATTGGCAATACGAAAGAATAAAAACAAAAAAATAAAGAAGCTTTTGCTTTCCAAAGGTTCCCCTAAGCTATTGCCTTGGCAGGTGTATGTCACCAGCACTTGAAAATGTTTTTCCTAAATAGGGTGAGTCAAAGTCCAGTAGAAGCAATGTAACACAATATATGAGATTTAGCAGAGATATAAGTACAATGTGCATATACAATACCTTTGATAAAACATTCACATTTTTAATAATCACAAAGTACTATATTCATATCTTATTCTATTTTCCTTCAATTCATTTCAATCCATGAGCCAATTTTATTATCTTTCAACAATCCAATTGAGACTACAACTTAGTGGTTATCTAATCAACACAATTACTATACAAACACTTCAATCTGTCATTTTATGAAAATTTCGTCCGCGGGATCGACACCCACTTATACACAAGATTTCGGGACTTTCACCCTGGACACTCCGACCAACTTAATTTCAATGGAGTTCATCCCATATCTTCTCTCAAACAATAAAGTGCATCCCCTTTCTCCTCTTAAACATCATACATATACAATGTATTTAAAATACAGTCATATTAAATGACAATCAACAATAAATTAGTTTTAATTCACATAATCCTCGTGTAATTTCTACAACAACCATAGCTATCCTCTACCGATAGCCCAATACAGTTATTTCTAAACAGATATTCAATCTAAAGACAAATAATTTATTCAAAACTTCCAAAGATGAGAGGTACCACATACTCAACTCCACTATCTATTTCAATGTTCACCCATTTTTATGTTTACAACACCAATTTCATTTATTTATATAAAATAACTATTATAATCATTTTAGGGCAAACTCTCCCTTTTCAGATATTAACCCAAGTACCAAAATCAACAATTTTGACATAATACAACCTTATTTTCAAACTACATAACCATTTATTTTCTATTCGTCAAAAACCCCTTTTTTTAGTACACACCCAAACCCTAGGTTTGTTCAACCTACTCCCAAATATCACCATTGTTTCATAATGACAAATAACTAAGCTAAAGACCATATGAAAGTGTGGAAAATCCCTACCTCAAGAAGATAAGACAAGCAAAGCAAAGTTGAAACTCCAAAGACACCGAAACCCACTTTTGTTTGGATAAAAAGAGAGTCCACGACATGCTCTACCTTTTTCTTAAAGGCACTAGCGTGAAGAACCTAATAGATCTAGGTGAAATAGAAGAGAGAATGTGAGTTTTAGAGAGAGAAACTCAAGATCTAGGGTTTTGGAGAGTTTTAGAGAGAGAGAAATGAAAAAGTGATGAAAAAAGTCATCTTCACGGATTGTTATACACGTAGTCCACTCGAGCGTGGAAAGTGATGCTCGAGCGTCAGACATAATGTTCCGCTCGAGCATAAGAAACGACGCTCGAGTATCGAATACACACTTTCAAAAGTTTTACAGACGAAGGACATCGCTTGAGCGTAAGATTGGACGCACGAGAGTCCACCCACTCGAGTATAGAATTCACTCTTCCAGTATTTGTAGGTCTGCAAAAATACTGATAGTTTGCAAAGCCCGCTAGAGCGGAGGAGCAAAATTTACAAAGCCTGCTCGAGCACAAGCATGGCTGCTCGAGCGGAGGAGCAAAATTCTGGGCAACATAGGTTTGGAAAATCAAGCAACCAACATGTTCCAAATGCACAACTACAATCCAAATGACCAATCTAAGGAACAACACGGGGAAAAAGAGATGAACAACAACTTTGAACCATGAAATCCGAGTCTAGAACATAATAAAATGTTGGGTCAAAACCGGAGTTGCTACAGATTAGATGTCTGAAAATTACTATTTTAGTGAATCTCCTCTTTAATTAGAAAATTATGAAAAATGATAACTTCTCAAAAGATCATTTTGTCTTTTTGAATTGTTTACAATGACAATACTAAATTTAAAGTATATTTTATTTTAGCAAGACCACTATTAATTTTATTTAAATGCGACATTAAAAGTATATTTTCATTTATAATTTTGCTAATACAAAAAAAAAAGAAAAAAAAAAGAAGAAGACTATTATATATCATGAGATTAGTTTATACATGCTTTAAAAAAAAATCAACATATTTAAAAAAATGTTTTAAAAAATGAAGAAAAAATATGTTTTTTTCCCCCCTTTTGAATATTGAAAGTATATTTCCTTTTATTATTTTGCTAATACCAAACAAATAAAAGAAAACAATTATATATTGCGATATTAATTTATGCATGTTTAAAAAAAATCTAACATGTTTAAAAAAATAAAAGAAAGAAATGTTATATATTTGAGGGGGTCAATTTTATCATTTAACTATCTAATTTGTAAGTTGGCTTAATTCAACCATTACTATACCACACCCCCCATGGGATAAAGTTATTCCACATATGGGAGACTATTAGTCCGACCTTTGTTTTTCTATCTAAACGTTGGACTAATTATTTCATTGGATATGAAATCCAATCCTATGGTTGTATTCTACCAAACAAACACCCCTTAAGTTGACATACTTAGGAGAATCTCGAGAGGCACCCAAATTGTTTTGTGGAGGGGATAGTTATGGATCAAGTATGCTTTGAACTCAATACAGCCGTGCACACTACCCCCAAATTGAGCGCGAGTGTGTGGTGCAGGTCGGGTCCAAATTTTAATTTTTTGGGGGAAATTTGAATTTCTAAAATAGATTCGATTGAAATTTTTTGCAAAAAATTTCAAATATGAACTAGTACTCCACTCCTTTCTCCAGTCACCTATCTTCCTATCCGACAATTCAAAGTTGCATCTATTCAGAGGATTTCCAACCCATTCGAACAGTCATCATGAATCCTATAAATTCAGAACCCTCCAACCAATTCTTGGCATTCGATTTTTGCATTCCTTCTTTACATTGTTCTGCATTATTCTTGCTCTGTTTTTTTTCGAGAGAGAGTTCAACTCAATTTGTTTGCCAAACCCAATTTCGTAATGTTGCATTGCTGGGGTGTAGTCGTCGCATCTTGGGAGATCAGCATCAACAGTTCTTGAGTATTGTAGCAAGAGCGTAACGATTTAAAGGAAAGTGTGCTCAACATATGCCTTGACTTTTTAATTTCTTGCTTTTGCTTTGTAATACTTTAAGTTTGTTTTTATTTATTTCTATTTATTTACAGTGTTGTTTTCTGGTTTGGGATTTTGTATTCGAACGACATTTCTTTGTTTACTTGGTGATTGGAAATAATTTTGTAGAAAATTATTTTTTGATTTTTCTGTTTTAATTTTGAGACAATTTTTTTTTATTCTATATTATTTTGTCCACACAAGTTAACTAATTTTATAAATAGATTTCTTACATAGTGTTGGTGATGTTCGTATGCTACAATTTGACATCTTTAAATTTGACATATATGAGATCAAGAGGTTAGTTTAGTAATTGAGACACTTTCTTACTTAGGTTTAAGTCTGGGTTTGAGTTTTATTGATGCGAATGTAACTTCTTTTCCTCTATTTCCCATCTTTCTATAGACCCAAATTTTTTTTAAAAAAAAGACAAACAATATTTCAAATTTATCACATTATTATATTTTCAACAATGCTACATACCACTAAATTCCTATCACTAACACCGCTACTAATGATGTGGCAAGTAAAAAAAAAAAAAAAAAAAAAACACACGTGGCAGTGGGTGGGACCCACTGCCACATCCCTAGTGCAACCATTAATTAGTGGTTTGCATCATTTTTCTTATATTTTTTTATATTTTTTTACTTCAGCTTGTGTTTCAAATTTTTAGACAAATCTCACTTAATGAGAATTTTACATAATGAAAAATAAAAATAAAATTGATATTCCTTGCTCCATATGTCAAATTGACATGAAGAGGATGATACCAAATGTAGGGCTGAGCAAGGAATCCGTGAAATCCGTAATCCGATCCAGTCCAGTCCAATCCGATAGGTTTGGATTGGTTTTTTGAATCCGTGGTTCGGTTCCGGATTGAATAATTAAAAATCCGTAGTTCACGGATTGGTTCCGGATTGAATCCCACGGTTCCGGATTGGAACCGATCCGGACCGTATACAAATAGTCTATATTTTTATTATACATCCTCCCCCATAGTATCTTTTCTTATTCTATGTAAAATCTAAACTCAAACCTAAAATCGTATAATATCTTCTTTTATTACTTTTGTTTGTTAGTTTTAAGTTTTAATTTGCAATGGTCTAAATACTTATGGTGAAACCAGTTTTCTTATGGTTGTTTAAATTCTAGAACAGTATGTCGTTATTATAGAAAAACATGTTGCTATTATGGAACTAATATAGCACTATGTTTATATTTTTATGAAATTCAAGTGTTATATATATATTTTTGTTATTTAATTATGTGAATCCGTGGTCCTAAACCGATCCAATCCGTATTTAAATGGATTGGTTCGGATTGGTTCCATGATTTAAACGGATTGGATTGGTTCCAATTTTTTAGGAACCGTAAATAACGGATTGGTCCTGGTTTTATCCCAATCCGGTCCAATCCGGACCATGCTCACCCCTAACCAAATGCGCCACCAAGATAAATGACTACTTGCTTATAATGTTCAAAGATATCAAATATTGCTATTGGGAGATGCTTTAAAATTGTTCGTATGTTACAATTTAGTTTTATTTATTTTTTTAATTTAATGTAAATCATGAATTTTCATAGGTTTTATTAAGAGTTTTCACTTCAAAAATAACTTAATACAGAGAGTGAAAGTTGTTTTTATAAATGTCTCATTTCCTAATTTTTATTACAAAACGTGTAACATTGGCCACTTATATTCTAATACCCAAAGAATTAGAATGTAAAAAATATTTAAATATAATATTTCAATTAGTATCGATTTAAAAATTTTCAAAACCACAACAGATCATAAATACACATGCAATCATATTTTTATACTAATTGGTAAGAGACTTATAGAAGAAATCCATTTATGTATAGCATTTTTCACGAGAAAAAGAAAGTGGAAAAAGTTCTCTTTGGTTTTGTTTTCGTTTTCATTATATTATTTATTATTATTATTTTTGTGTGTTATTGAAACCAAAAATTAACAAAAAAAAAAAAAAAAAATCAAAAACACCAGTGTGAAAGCAATTTTTGAAAATTTGAAAACAAAACATTCACCAAAAGACGTTTGAAGAATTATGCATTCAACAAGAAGTTGACCTGATCTTTAAAAGTAGCATGCCTAATCTAGCTAGTCACCAACACCTTTGGCATTTCATTGCTGCTTGCACTCAAATAACTGGTTTAACATATTAAAATTATTGGCATCTGATAATTTTTTTTACATCACAATAAACACAATCCAATTGAACAAGAAGATCAAGAAAGAAAAACTTAAGACAAGGACTGAAAAACATTGTTCCAATGCGATAAGAATTGCACTAACAGATAGGAAGAGGAGCACCATTCCACTCCTTGAGACAATCCATCAATGGATCAATCATCTCTCCCTTGCACAGAGCGGTGAACACCTTGTCAAACTCCTCTCCCGGTGACCGGACCTTCTCTCCGGTCAACAATTCAGTTCCCAATTCTTCCCTCACAAACTTGTATAGTGGATAAGACCGGCATTCCTTAATCCGGTTCGGAATAGCCGAATTCCCGTTCTCAATTGCTGCTCTTGTACTCTCCACCTCTTTAGGCAAAAGGGTCTTTATTTCCTCCTCAAAAGCCCTAATCTTTTGGAAGATTGAAGTGCTCAAATTCTTCTCACTTTCACCATTTTTCAACGCATGCTCAACAAGTACTTGCCTTAGTTTTTGCATCAATGGGTAGGTTGCACTGCAAGGGTCATCAATGTAGGCAAAGATGTATTCACGGTCTACCACTCTGAGCAAGTCCTTTTCACAAAACCTTGAAGGGTGAAGCTCTCCGTTAACGCCCATGGTTAGAACGCGCTTCGCTACTTGGCTCACCGTGCTCTTGACAGTGTTCCTCAAATTCTCCTCAAAATGCCTCAAATCTACGGCTTGGCAGAGTGCTACTAGATATGTAGAGGACATGAGCTTCAAGATATCAACTGCCTCGGCTGTCTTTCTTGAAGAGATTAGGCCTAAAGAGTTCACATCTTGGTTATGTTGCTCGGCGCTTTGGACATGGTTGGTTACAGGATTGGCAAGGAATTGGAGTTCTGAGCAATAAGCAGCCATGGCAATCTCAGCTCCCTTGAAACCATAATCCAAACTTGGATTTCGTCCCCCGGAAAGATTTGATGGTAACCCATTGTTGTAGAAGTCATTAACAAGCTCAGAGAATTGGGCAAACATGAGCTTCCCTATTGAGGCAACAGCTAGACGTGTATTGTCCATGGAGACTCCGATTGGGGTACCTTGGAAATTTCCACCATGTAAGGCCTTGTTCCTTGAAACATCGATCAAAGGGTTGTCATTCACCGAGTTTATCTCCCTCTCAATTGATTTTGTCGATGATCGGATGACTTCAATTAGTGGTCCTAGCCATTGAGGAGATGTTCTAAGGGCATATCTGTCCTGTTTTGGTTTTTGCAATGGATCCATTTCATGTAGTTTTTGGGCTGCCTTGACATAAGAGCTACCATCCAAAATGTGTTCCATAATGGCAGCAGCTTCAATTTGGCCAGGGTGGTGCTTCAATTTGTGTGTCAAATGGTCGGTGAACTCGGGCTTGCCTTGCATAACTTCAGCGAAAATCGCTGACAAAACTTCTGATAACACGGCGAGTATGTTAGCCTCGAAAAGAACCATAGAAGCCAAGCCGGAACCAACAGCTGTGCCGTTGACAAGCGCAAGGCCTTCCTTGGGTTGCAACTCAAAAAACCCGCCCTCAACTCCAGCTAGGCGGAAGGCTTCCTTGGGGTGGAGGATTTCTCCAGTAGGCCCGACCGCCTTCGAATTGTGTCGGCCCGTCAAAAGCCCGGCAATGTAAGATAGGGGGACTAGGTCACCGGAGGCGGTGATAGTGCCGCGTAACGGCAGGCATGGAGTGATGTTGTTGTTGAGGAATTTGGAAATGGCTTCCAAAATTTCGAACCTAATGCCGGAGTATCCTTGGAGGAGGGTGTTGATCCTTACAAGCATAGCTGCCCTTGTGGCTGATTGTGGCAATGTGTGACATGACTCTGTTCCATGGCCAAATATTCCAGCATTCAAGAACCTAGCATAAGAGAAAATTACAGAAAATATAAGAGTTGTGAGCATGTGTTACTCTATTGTACAATGATATGTGTATTATAAAAACATATATACTAAGAAATGTGCAGAAAATTTAAATGGGTAAATCAGATTCTTTGTAAGCTTACTTACACATAACCGAATTTATATATACACCATAAAATAATTTTTTTATTTTTTATTTGATTACAGAACAATTTTGTACCCCATTTATTTATTGGAGAATTTCAAAAAAGTGGAAAGTGAAAAAATAAAATTTTAATTAATGAAAGTACAAGATTTATTTATATAATTAAATGTATATATCACTTATACATTCGCCATTTTATAATTACTTTTTTACTTTTTATTTTTTTTATTTCTCCCTTTATTTATTTCAACAATGATTTATCCCTCTAATTTAGGAGCACTAATTGAATACTAATGAAGTGAAAATTCAAAAAAAAAACCTAAGGTCAAAACATCACATCAATACCTCCTAAAGCTTCTTTAGAACTCATAATTTAGAGCTCTCAAATATTTTTCTATCACGTGCTACCAACTACCTTGACCTAACCACAATCTTATTCAGTTAAAAAACTTTGCATAAAATTTAATATGACGGTTGTAAACCCAAACGGGACATTCTTTAGCATTACTCATTATTTAATACATTATCACTGATTTTTTATTATCCTTTTATTTTTTTAAAATACATTTAAATAATTAAAAACAAAAACTCAAAATAGTTGTATTTTATTTTAATAAGGTCCAAATGAGTTTGTATTTGGTACAAATGAAAGTTATGATATAAGGCACAGTTCTCGCCTAGTTTGATTTACACGTCCATCAAAATAATTATTTTCACTCAAATACAAATTTTTCTTAATTTTTTTTTATCTCATTATAATTATTAGGAGAAATTATGTGTTAGAGAAGTTTTCAAAAATTAATTACAGAATCATGAAAAAATTTATAATTACTTTTTAATATTTATACAATTTATCACCAATTTAATCTCAAGCATCTACTAAGGTGAAATTTCCCTATTTAATAAGATTCTCATTTGGGTCAATAAGATTCTCGTTTGGATCAGTAAACCAATAAACACCCAAAAAAGCTTGACCCTTGGGAAAATGGATTAGCTAAACATGGAAAGTTGCTAGGGTAAGTAGGGGCTATTTGGCACAATTTATAAATTTTTTTTGTTTAATTTTTTTGCTTTTAAAATTTGTGTCAAACTATTTAAGGCTTGGTTTGGGAAGTGGGTTAGCTTTTTGGCTTTTTGGCTTTTTTGGCTATTTTAGCCTGGGCTTAAAAGCTTGGTTTGGGAAGGGCTTTTTTGGCTTTTTGGCTTTTTTGAATTTTTTTGTGAGAGAAGAATGTAATGATTATGGGTTGGATGTGATGTTTTGTTTGTTATGGCTAAAATAGCCTATTTTGTTTTTTGTGGCTAAAATAGCCAAAAAAGCCTCCAACCTCACTTGCCAAACAGAGGCTTAGTATAACGTCTCCTCATATCTTCTAAAATAAAAATAATTTAAATAAGTTTTAAAAAATTAATTGTTGGCAAATAGAAGAAGGTAGATTCTTTTAACTTTTATTGTTTAATAATCAACTTTTAACTTATTACAAACTACACCAAATAAATCTGTAGTAAAAAACCCTTCAATTTTTCAAACCTAACATTTTTAGAAGAAAAATAAAATATATTTTATATATTTTCACAAGTCTGTCACAACATGTAGCCAGTGACAATTGGGGACCATCATATTCCATTAAGTTTGGTAAAGGGAGGAGTATCAATTTTGTTGTCATATAGATTTCCACCACTACATTTTATTTCATATTTTTCCAATTAATAAGTGGTCCAACTTGGAGATCGGAATACTCAGTCTGACCCACCAGCTCCTTCAGGATAGTGGTTCAGGGTCCAACCCTTTTCGGGTCGGATCCTTGATATCATTTTCAAACACTTTCTCCATAATTGGTTGTTTTGAGAGACGGTTAAAAGTTGGTTTTTTAATCTTTTTTTTAAAACTTTTTTTTGAAAAAGCGTATAAAAAAATTAAAAGATGATGTGATCCAAAATTTATTAAAAGCTGAAAAATGACTTTTAACCATCTTTTTGAAAATAGCCCAATATTTCAAAATAATTATTTTTTAATTAAGAGTTGATGCATAATGAGGTAGGAAAATTGATTAAAATAGAGGACACAAGTTATAGTTATTTTGCTCAATTTAATAATTAAAATTATAAATTTTTTCATATAATTTTTTTTCTTAGTTAGAATTGATTCGCAATTTTTCCATTTTCGTTTTCTAATAGTCCAAAGCATTATCTGAAGCAACAGCTCTATGATTATTCAAGATGTGTTTTGAAACATTATTTTAAAATAGTAAAAAAAATTATAATTATAATTATTAATATTTATAAAATTTATCATTTTTTTAAATATTTTTTTTAACACATCATTAGTGTGTAATTTCCCCCCTTATCCTATTTATAGAGTTTTGTCTTTTTACTCTCTCTGTCTATAGATCATTTTAATTTTTGACTGCTTAGTCCCACCGACCTCAGCTCTTATGAGTTGACACAAGCAAGCCACGTGGCGGGTTTTTGACATTTTTCCTAATATTTTTAAAATGGGTTAATTGCTCTCACCTCTTTTAAAGTATGTTAAAAATACAAGTAATCCTACAATTTTGAGAAATTACACTATTCTTTCTTAAGATTTTAGTTCACATAATAATTAAAAAAAAATTTATCAGTAATTCGTTAGTCATACGAATAAAAAAATGATACTGCCATATTTTTTTACTAAATTATATATGTATTTTTATTTATTTCAATATTTACCAATATGCATCAGCTTTGGTCAATTTAACTGTACTAAAAAAAAACCAATGTAATTATACAAAAAAATGTATGATTACTTTTCTTTTTCTTTTTTTTTTTCCAAATATAAAGTAGAATGAGTTTTATTTAACCTTTTAAAGTTTATAAATATTGTATTGGCTTGAAACCAAAGGACCCACAAGAAAACGAGTACACAAATTTTGTTTGTGTAACGTTTACTTTAGCTTCTATGCATATTTTGCAATTCAGATTCAGTAAGTCCGGCACCATACTTCTTGTCCCAGATTTGGATAAAAAATGGAGTGTGCGGTAAAAATTGAAAGTGTGGTATGAGGTGCATATGCATAATGAATTTGAACAAAACATAATATTTCTAAATAATTTCTGAATAAATTTTTTTAAATTTATAGTATTACTCATTCAAATTAAGGATTCACTACTAATATTGTGTTGAAAAATATTTTAGAGTAAAAAAATGAATCACATTCATTCATTCAGAATCTAAGTCACCACAACACAAAATTTGAGTCTAGACTATAAATTTGATTTAATTTGCCTATCTTGAAACTACTTTTTCCAATTATTATTGTGTAAGCGAGAGAGAGAGAGAGACAGGGTGTAATATGTTACCTAATAAGCTCCTTTTGAAGAGCACCACCTTCTTTCGTCCTCCTATGTGAAGTAGCACCAAAACCAGTAGTAACACCATAACTATCTGTCCCTTTATTCATACTCTCCATAACCCAGTCACTACTGGCCTTCACTCCCTCCCTCGCAGACTCCGACAGCTCCACCGCCACCTCACTACCCCTCACTGCGATCGCCGCCACCTGCGATATCGTCAAAGTCTCCCCTCCCAGCCTCACCACCGGCTTCCGAAACTCCTCCACCATGCCCTTCACTTCCTCCAAATGACTCCCCTTCATTGCCTCCGCCGCCACTCCCCAATTCAAAGGGTCTTTCAGACAAAAACCCGGTGAACCGCCACTCCCGACACCGTTTCCAATGGCGGTGGTACTATCCATGTTATTTGAAGCAGTTGGATCTATCTAAGAGAATTGAAACAGTTAAAAACAGTTATCAAGAGAGGTGTTTTGGAAAAAGTGAAAAAGTGACAGTCTCCAAAAACTCAGGTAGGTGTATAGATTGATGGAACAAAATGTAGAGAGGGAGAGAAAGGAAATGCAAGGTTGGGCTTGGATTTCCTGAGCTTTGTGGTGATAGATCAAGTGGTATATATAATATATAGACGGGGTGGGTTGGTGGGTGTAGATAGAGAGTGGGTTTTGGTAGGTAAGCATAAGGGGAGTTGGGCTATTGATGAGGATGGTGGCAGCCGGCCAATATGGGGGTTGGTGGAGAACAAATCTGAACCGTTGATTTTGAATATTGGACTGCTGGGATGATCACATGTGGGTAACTTGTGGGCCATGTCATAGGGGTTCTTTTCTTATTGTTCAAAGGCTTGTCAAGGCAAAAGAGTGGGGTTGGTAAGGTTTGAAAATAGTCCAAAGTGAAATATAAACGCGGAAATTTCATTTTTGTATAATTTTTTAAGAAATTATGAAATTGATAATTTTTTTTATTATTTTTAATTTGACATTTTTTAATTTTTTTTCCTTCAAAATTTTATGTTGAATATAGATATTATTTGATATATTTTGTGAAATAGGTTTTAAAAATAAAAAGTTAATAACAAAAATAAAATAAAATCACTCAGTTTGGTTTGGAGTTTGTATTTTCTTGTACCCATGAATTTTTGAAAGATTTTCACACAAATTTCATATTTTTAGAATATATTAAAAAATTAAAAAATCAAATATTAAAAAAACAAATAAACAAAATACAAATTGTAACGACTTAGGTTGAAACCCAACCCTTATTCCCTTTCATATAATAGAGGTTGTATTAAAAATACTAGTCCCGTTACAGAGCCCGATTTTCCCAATGGCTCGACTACCCTGAGTTTCAAAACAACGCCGTTTTGATTTTTTTTTTTCTATTCTTCTTCCTCTCCCTGCCTTCTTCATTCCCTTATCTTCTTCCGACTCAACACAGCATCATCAACAACAACCAAATGTAGAATCAACAATACATCATCAATCTGAAAAAATGAAAAAATACATCATGAACAACCAAATGAAAAAATGTAGAATCAACAATCCAAAAAAAAAAAAATGTAGAATCTAAATTTTTTTTCAATAGATTTGTGTGTATAAATCATCACCAACAGAGAAGGGAGAGAAGAAAGAGAGGGGACGGCTCGACCGGACTGGTTGTGGGGAGATCGGAGGTGGCAACGACGATGGTGGCGTCGATCGACGGGAACGATGGCGGTGGTGATCAACGGCCGAGCCCCCCTCTCTCTCTGTGTTCATCATCACCAACAGAGAAGGGGGAGAAAAAAGAGAGGGGACGGTTCGACCGGACTGGTTGTAGGGAGATCGGAGGTGACAGCGACGATGGCGGCGTCGATCGACGGGGGCGATGGCGGCAGTGATTGACGGCCGAGCCCCTCTTTCTCTCTGTGTTCTGTGTTCTGTGTTCCCTCTCTCTCTTTCTCTCTCATTCTCGCCTCTGTGTTCAAAAGGAAGAAGAAGAAAAAAAAGAAAGAAAATGAAGAAAAAGAAAAAAAAAATGAAACCCAAAACGACGTCGTTTTGGGTTTCGAGCCACAAATTCAAGTCGTTGATTTCGGGCCCTCAAACAATTTTCTTAAAAATATTTGTTGTCAAAAATTTGACGTGGCATGAAATTTTTCTAAGTGTGAAAATTGAATTTTTTAAAATTTGCGATTTAGAAAATAGTTTTTAACGGTAATTATTCCTTATATTTTAAATAGTCCAAATTGATTTTATGAAATTTTCTACAAAATATTAACCCCTTACTTTAACATCAAACTTATAAAATTCAGCTGAGAAATTATTTTTATACTAAAACAGAGGGAATCACTTTTTGATTTAAATGAATTTTGATTTTTTTTGCATTTTTCTTTGAATCCAAATGGGATGTATTTCTTTATTTACATTATAAACTATGTAAGAGGCTAAATGAAAGTATTTACTTAAATAGTTACATATGGAAATAATGTTGATGTGCTGAGAATGCCTTAGAAGCTGCGCTGTGTGGCTAGCTATGTCTAGGGTGACCTCTCGAGCAATTAAGTGGTTGCTCGAGCGGAGATGCGAGCCTTCCAGCATCTTCACTGTACACCTACAAAACTTTTGAGAGATTGCGTTCACCGCTCGAGCGGTGAAATGTTCGCTCGAATGGCCTGTTCGGATTAGCAAACTTAAAAGTCGTTTTATACCCATTTTCCTTTCACTTTTTCATCATCTCTCTCTCTAACACCCATTTTTGAAACCCTAGCCTCAAAAACACTTGATTCCCCTCATTTCCACTAAGAATCCATCTTAGATCTTTCAGGAGAGTTGAAAAACAAGCCTTGATCAAGATTTCTACTGATTGATTCAAGATTTTGTTGGAGCTTCAAGTTGGGTTTTCATCTTTTCATCATCACCTTTGAGGTAGGAATACTTTTAACCTTATATATCTATATTTTGATTTGATTATGTGGTAGTTTTCATAATATATATATGGTATGAGATAGATGATTTGATTTAATAAGTATTTATGAAAAAGAGAGGTTTTGCCTCAATAATTTTTGTAATGTTTGAATATTTTTGAATAAAACCAACTTTGATTTCATGATTTTTAGATTGATGGAAAATATGGGGAAGAACTCTAAATTTTACAAAACCCTAGGTATGGATTTTGGTGTTTAAGAGATAATTGAAAATAAATTGATGTTGTGTGGATATGTTGAGATATTTTGTAGGTTTGTTAAATAGATATGTTGTGTGATATGTTTGGTTACCTCATGGGAAAATTAGGGTGCCCACTTGCCCAGTCTTATGAATACGACAAATATGGAAGAGTTGAGGTGCCCACTGGCCATCTGCGTGATGACTGAAAAATGTGAAATTGGACAATAAATTGGGAATTGGTTAATAAATGTAGAAAGGTTTTATATTCTTATACATATAAATCTATATATGTATATATATACTCATGTGGTTTTGTCTTGAGAAAGAAAAAAAAAATTCTTGGAGTAATAGATTTTGGTAATACATAATTATATTGAATGTTTATATACCTTGTTAAATGTATTCTCTACTGAGCATTAGCTTATTCCTATCATAGCAAACATTTCAAGTTGTGATGATGTGCCTCCATTCAGTTAGGAATTTATGAAGATCTTGATGGAGCTCAGAAGCTTATGTTGGGATGTTTTATGTGATTACAGTCACTGGGCTTAAGTGTTTGGGATAGAAATTTATAACAACCCTCATTTTGCCTTAGTCATATTCATGAGAATTTACATGATTTTGGTTTGTTAAGCTTACATTTTGTAAACTTTGATATTTTGCCTAAGTATAAGATCTTTGTTTTGTTACATGCTTGGGTACTGAACCTAGGCTATCTACTTTTGCTATCTCACACCTAGGTCACGCCTTTCAATCTCTTATACCTAGGCCGTTGAGTGATAACCCCTAGGGCCATCTTGGAACCATCTTGGTTGACCTCCACCTACGCCCTCACACCTTGGCTGAGGTGTACATCACCTAGGCCGAGGTGTACATCAACTAGGCATTTGAGATCTTTGATTCTTGAACCTTCTTGCCGAGTTGTGCATCTGAGCCAACACCTAACAACCCTCGTTTCATGTTTGGTACAACCTAGGCCGAGGTGTCTCACACTTAGGCCAAGTGATCCCTTCTAGCTAAGGTCAAGAAGACCTTACGTGTCTGAAGCCTATGTTTTATCCGAGATCCTTTCCTTGTCAGAATACCAATGTCACCTTACTTGTTGTATACATTTCGACCTACTCTTGTCCTTTTATTTAGGCATCTTTTTTAAGAGATTGGACTAGATTATGCCACATGTCCCAATAGTGGGTATTAGTCAGTTAGTAGTTGAGAAATACATATCATTTGCCATATCTTTGTCCAAGAAGTGAAGAAGCTCTAGGAAGAAGAAAAGCAAGTTCTTGGAGGAAGCTTGACTTTCCAATCTTGATTTTCATACCTTGAAGCATTTGATTTGTGTTTTGAAGTTAGATTCTTAATCTACTTTTGTTCTTCTTTGTGTAATTTGATTACATTACATGATCTAGCATGATTCATGAGCCATGCTTAAAGTTTTGTTTTAGAAAGAAAAGTGATGTTATTGTATTCTTGAAGAATAACTATGCTTTGATCCAAAAGTTTATATCAAGTTCTATATTCTTGTGTTTGTTTCCATGAGATTTTCAAGTATGGGTACTTTGGTCCATGTTTTTGAACTCATATCATGAAATTTCATATTTTGAATAAGAAGTTATGATTTCAGAATTCATGTTCATGTTCTTCATGTTCTTCAAAATAGAACCCAGATTTCCAAACTTCATTATTCCCTAAGTATGGTTACCGAGACCCACTATTGTCCAGCTTCCACACTTATGCCAAGCATTGCATCTCACCTTGGCCTACCTTACATGAACACTTGTATCTCGGTTTACCTTATAGCAATCTCGGTTTTGACCCAACCTTTGTTGCATTCTGGATTCAGGTCTCGTGGTTTAATATTGTTATTTATGTTTCTTTCCCTTTCACTCTTTGAGTTTGAGTTTTGAGATGCATTGGGCATGTAACAACCCTCGCTTCATCTTGGTCGTGCTCACAGGCATACACATGAATTTGTTTTGTTAAGTTGCATTTATAGACCTTAATTTGTTGCTTGCATGTTTTGTTTCTCGCTTGGTGTGTGTTAAACCGAGGTCATCTTAAGCCTAGGTCACACCTTCGAACCTCTTACACCTAGGACCATCTTGGAACCACTTTGGTTGACCTCCATCTTCACCCTGACATCTTGGCCGAGATGTCATCCTCTAGGCCGAGATGCTATCATCTAGGCATCCGACATCCTTGAACCTTATACCTAGTGACCTTGTACCAGGACTGGAATGACTTAGACCAAGGTGTGGCACATCTAGGTCGAGGTGTGGCACAATTAGGCCAAGTGTTATCCTTCCTAGCCGAGATCATTAAGACCTTACTTGCCGAAGCCTTTGTCCTAACCTGAGATCATTACCTTCCGGAGTGCCCATGTCACATTGCTTGTTGTATACACTTTGTCATGCTCTTGTCTTGTCAGTCAGTCACCTTTTGAGGAGAGCCAAGCAGCCATTGCCACGTGTCCCAGCAGAGGGTTAAGTCAGCCGTTAGTAGAGAAAACCTATCATTTGCTACATCTTTGTTCTAGGAAGAGAGAGAAACTCTAGGAAGAGGAAGAAGGAGTTCTTGAATGAGAATAGATTTCCAAGCTTGATCCTTAGAGTTTGAACCGTTAGATCCGTGCTTTGAGGTTAGATTCTTGTTTTGCTCTTGTTGTTCTTTATATTCATCTAACTACATTGCATGATCTAGCATGATTCATGAGCCATGCATTGCTTTGAAATTCGATTTTAGAAAGAGAAAATGATGTTCTTGTGTTCTTGAAGAAAAGCCTTGTTTTGATCCGAAAGTTGTATCAAGATCCATGTTTTTGTGTTTGTTTTCATAAAATCTTCAAGTATGGGTACCCAGGTCCATGTTTTCGAACTCATGTCATGAAATCTCAGATTTTGTAATAACAAGTTATGATTTTAGCATTCACGTTCATGTTCTTCATGTTCTTCAAAGGGAATCCCAGGTTTTCCCGACTTCATTTCCTCGAATGTGGTCGTTGGGACCATACCTCGGCCAAGAGGTGTGAGACCTCGGCCAAGACCTGGTTGGTACCCAGCATGTTTTCCCGAGATAAAAAAACAGTACTTGATTCCCAGAACATGATTGCTTTGTTTTGACTTGGTTTTGGAAAGAAATGCCGGGATCATTTGTACTCATCTAAAGCTTGTTCTAGGGATACATTTCACATCCATCTTTCAGCATCTCTTCTTGTCTTCTTGAAATGCATTCAATAGGGTTTATTATGTACTTGTAGGCCTTAGATCATTGCTTGAAATCCCCACACCCGAAGAGCTGTGTGAGTGGTATTTTTAATAAAGCTATGTTATAAAGTTTTGATAAAGCTTTGCTTTGTTTTGGAAAAGTGTTTGTTCAAGTATGAATGATTATCCCTAGTTTTGTATCAAGTATTATATTTGTTTTGATGACATTCTTGGAAAGTCCTTAGTGCTAGGGGACTATAATGCAACTAGTACCCTTGTTTTGAAAATCCTCAGTGCTAGGGGACTATAATGCAACTAGCACCCTTGTTTAAGATATCTCTCTTATCTTGCCACCGACAGTTTACCGTGTGGGTTTGTCCGGAATGTCATCCTTTATATTATATTGATGCTAGTAAGCATCCCCTTGAAGCTTTGAAAGATTTGAAAGATGAACTTAGTTCATCCCTTGATTTTTTACAAGTTATGATATGTATTGTTTGATAAAGATCTCGGATGTCATTCATTTAAACCTTTATTACTAATATCATTCACTGAGTATCCAAGCTCACCCTTTCCATATATATATGTAGGTGACGAGCAAGAAGGCGGTAACACCTAGATGATTATTTGCAAGTTGTTTGGATTCATATTTTATAGCATCTTGAAGATTATGCTTATTGGCTTGGCCATTGTAGTTCGCTTGTATATGTCAGCTTGAGAAGCCTTTTGATCAAGATGTAATATGTATTTGTTTTATTTGTACTCAAGTTGTAAAACCACGTTATGTATGACATTTCATTTGATCTATGCGCAGCTCTTGTGGACTATTTAGATTTAAATTTATTGTTTCCGCACATGTGAGCCCCATATGTATACTCTGATTGTGTGTGACTTTCCAAGTTGGCCTTTGGTAATCTCGAATTACTGGCCATCATGGCACCATTCTACTAGGGGTGGAATGGGGTCGTGACAGGGCATGTTTGGAACAGGTTGGTTGTTAGATGATCTAGATTGTTATTGTCTAAATTTTTGCTTCTTTGCTCGAGCGAGCTTTATGATCTCCCAGTATTTCTTTCAGACTTGCAGAGTTTCTGGAGGGGTGTTGTTGTTCGCTTGAGAGAGAACTCTTACACTCGAGCGACGATCTTTTGTTTGCAAAATTTCTGGTACTTTGTATTCTGCGCTTGAGCGACGCTTCTTGTGCTCGAACGAGGACACTTATTGTGTCTTGTCGCTCGAGCGACAACTCCTTCTCTCGAGCCAGCCTCGCATAACAGCTCATTTTTGCTTTACTTTTTGTTATCTTTTCACTTAAAAACCCTAAATCAACTCATTCTCTCTCTAAAATCCGACTTCTCTCTACAAATCCCCTAGGATCTAAGGGTCTCTCTACCCTACTCCCTTTGAGAAAAAGATAGAGCATCTCGTGGGCTTCCACTTGATCCGAATAAAGTCGAGTTTGGGCGTCTTTGAGGTTTCTTCACTTCTTCTTTGGGCTTCTACACTTGAGGTAGGGATATTCTACACTTTAATATGATTTTTAACCTAGTTATTTGTTGTTATGTATAAATAGTGAGATTTAGGGGTGTTTTGAGAAAACCTAGGGTTTGAGGTCAAGTTCAAAAGAGGGTTTCTATGTGGTGTTATATAATTGACTATGAGGTTTGGATATGAGGGTATCTTGTATTAAAATAGTTGATTTTGGCTTTTGGGTCAATATTTGGAAAATAAGGAATTTTTCCCTAAAATGTTTGGAATAATTATTTTTGTATAAATAATGGAATTGGTATGAGGAATGTGAAATTGGGAGGGCATATGAATGGATGGTGTGGTTGGATTTGTTTAAATCACTCATCTAAAAAAATTTGATGAATTATTTTTTTTTTAGATTGTAGATGCTTAGAAATATTTGTATTGGGTTATCGGTGGAGGATAGCTATGATTGTTGTAGAAATTGCATGAAGATTAGGTGAATTGAAACTAATCATTTAAATTGTGTCATTGAATACTAGCCTATCACCCGTGCTATGCACGGGATAATTATAGATATTTATATTTGTTTTAGATTTTTTTTAATATATAAGTTATGTTTTTTTAATATTTTTTATAAAATAATTTAACGATATTATCACTAATCATAGTGTATGGAAGAAGTTGAAAAGGGTACTGTAGTAACTATATACAGATTGTATCTATAATTATTTATATGAGGGGATTTTAAATGTTGATAAGGGGATTGTATCAATAAATGCAGGCATGTAGAAAGACATGTGAATTAAAAAAAGTTAATAAATGCTGATCAAGGAATTTTGACCAAATCAATAAATGCTGAGTTTTTTTTTTTTTAATAAAAAATTTAGAAAATTCAGATTGAGATATTGAAGCTTCCACAGGCCTGGGGGGTTAAAAACCCCCTTTTGCTTAATATATAGTATAGATAGATGACGGTATGTTAAGGTATTGAATGTGTATAGTCAATAGTCATTGAATATGATAGTGTTTTTAAATACATTGTATATGTATGATGTTTGGGAGGAGAAAAAGGATGTACTTCATGTTTTGGGAGGAGATAGGAGATGGACTCCATTTAAATTAAGTTGGCCAGAGTGTCTAAGGTGAAAGTTCCAAAATCATATGTATACATGGGTGCCAATCCCGCGGATGAAATTTTCGTAAGTTATTAATTATTGGGTTTAATTAAAATCCATATTTAACTTTAAGTTATTAATTATTGGGTTTAATTTAATCATTATTTCAAAGATAAATTACACTCACCTCCCTTGAGATTTGGAAAAAAAATATAAATAGAGATTTGGAAAAAAAATATAAATAGCCTTACACTTTTGACATGATTACATTGACTGTAACGCCCCGAAATAACCCAACACAAATTAGGAACATTAACCAACGTTCAATAAGGAATAATAGCAAAACTCCAACCTTTACACCACTAATCAATAAGATTTGTACAAAAGTCCCGCATGCGAATTATACATTCAATGGTATAAAAAAATACATGAATCTATAGCATGTAGAATATCAAATCCCAAAAATAATAAAATGCCCTCACGGGCTTACAATTTTCCAAGGCATAAGCCCGGTTACTCAAAAATGGTTTCACGAATCCATACATTTATAGCCCTTGATTAGCAAAATAAATCACTACAAAAAGAGAGTTATTTACTCTTTACCAAAATGTGTCCACGCCCTCAACCCGGCGGGATCACCACATCTTTTCCTGCACCAAAATCCTATAGCGGTGAGCATAAAGCCTAGTAGAGAATCCTTAACAAAGTATATACATTTATGCAAGATTTGCAATATTAAATGCAAATGCCATGCAATGTTAATTAAAGAAGATTTCATTTACATGCCCTTTAAAAAGTCACCATTTTCAACAAAAGCTTGAAATCTCAACAATTCTGAAATTTACAATTTTATTCAATGGGGCAGTAAATACCACTCAGGTAATCCCTAGGTTGGTATCTGCAAATAGGCATAACTACCACTACCAAAAACCCCACTTTACCGGTTGCTAACCGAAAGGAAAGTGGTACCTCCTCCGCACATGTTTTCAGTCTTTCACCCCGGACAATTAGGCCAATTTAATCAATTTCACCTACACCTCCTACCCGAACTTACCAACATATTTACCCCAAAGCATTTCGATAATTCCCTTTTCAAAATATTCATTTCTCAAGGTAAACATTCCAAACTCAATTCAAAATGTATAATTATCAATTGAAAGAGGATGTAATGCAATAATGAACAATGCTTCATACCAATGGGGGTTGGTCCATGTGGAAAGGGACTTGGGTCGCTTAAGCAAATGTCTCGAGTTCGAGCCTTTGTGGATGCAGCAACCCCCCTTGGGAGAGGACCTTGCATATGCGCCCGGCAGTTTCCTCGGCGGATTAGTCTTGGGTCCAAAAAACCTGGGGATACCGTGGGAGACCTAAAAAAAAAAAAAAAAAAAACAATGCTTCATGACAATTCTTAATCTTTAAGTATCTCAACAACAACACAATGTTAAATTCCCATTTTCCTCCCTCCAACATTAATTCAAAAAAATGCCACATGTTTAATTAAATCTATCAACACGTAGCAACCTTTCCAAATTCCAATTCTCATAATTCATGGAACTCAACAATGTGCCAATTCATAGCTACATATGTGAATGCATTTAACAATAAATTCAAGTGTAGTCTTCAAATCCTCATACATCCAGAAGTTATCATATTTGCAACAACAATATAGAATTCTCACTCACTCTTTCACTTAATCCCAAGAAAATTTCATAAATCCCCACATTTTTTTCAAAACCCCATATTTCTAGGTTTTTCACAAAACCTCAACATTACCTCATCTCTTTGCAAAACCTCACTAAATACATCATTCTCAAACCCATGTGTTCTCAACATTTCAAGAGAACCTTTAAAAAGAACAAAAGATGAATTTCTTCTACAAGACCATCAATTTCTTGAGCCAAAAACCCATTTTCAAAATAAACAAAGGAGAACTCTCAAAATCAACAAAAAACTTGCAAAAAACATATATATAACTCTAAGTAATTCCGTACCCCATGTTTTGCAAGAGAAAAGAGATGAAACACTAGAAATTGGTGGTGCCAAAATCCAATCTCCACCGTACACTATGTAGCTCTTGAGGAGCTCTTCAATTTCGATGAAGGAACTTGGGCTGAAGATGCAATGGATCTAAGGAGATCAAGAGTTTGAAGAGTTTAGGTGTATGGAATATAGAGAGAAGGGAGAGGAAATGATTTTTAGAGAGAGAGAGAGATAGGATAAAAGTGATACACACACAGCCTTAAAGAGAAAAAAGAAAAACAAAGATTTCAGACTGCCCAGCGTCCCGCACGGGCGGAGCCTGCTTCCCGCATGTGCGACACTGATCTCCGCACGTTTGGCCCTCTAATCCGCACTTCGCCCCGTACCTGCATATATGTAGTGTGCAAGGCTGAAAATGTCACACCTCCCCATACGTGCGGCTTGATCTCCTGCACGTGCGGCCTTCTTCCATACGTACGGCCCTGGTCTTCCAACCCAGAATTTTCTCAGCTCAATTCTAGGCACTTCGGACCTGACCTCGCACTCTCTGGAACCAGAGAAATCCAACACCGGAACAAACAAGAACAAAATTTTGAGAAGGATTCTCGTACATAACAAACCCAAGCGATTAATAAGATTCCAAGTCAAACCGACATCCCAACATAACCAACCCAAAGTTAAACGAGGAAAAAAAAGAAACGTGTAGCGCACCCGGTCATCACATTGACATTCCTTAAAATTTTAATTTATATAATTGTTATGTTATTTTTTATCAATAATTCATTAGTTATATGAAAGAAAAAATAATGTTGTCATATGTTATCTACAAAAATATATATTTTTCATTTTTTATTTCAATATTTATTCACTATCTACATTAATTTCAGTCGATTTAATCTTACAAAAAAGAAGTCAATATAATTATATAAAAAATGTGAAATTAATTCTATTTTTTCTAAACCTCAAGGGAGGTGAGTAAATTTACCCTTATTTCAACTATCAAACTGATTGTTTACTTTATTATGTTACTAACAGTTGGCACACACGATGCACGACAATTCAAAATAAGTAAAAATAAAATAAAATGTTCATTATATATTATGTGCCACTTAAATAGTAAGAATCCTCTCTATGAAACTTTAAGTTTTAGGTTCAAGTCCCAGTTTTTTCTCTATCTAAATGCTTGTTTTGAACAGAGCAATGAACACTTGATATAAGGAGAGAGAAGACTTCAAGACACAATCAAAGTTGTTCACTTTATATAGTAGTATTTATAAAACTACTTAAGTTAGAGCAATTCCAACCATACTCTTCATTTTTTACTGACTAAAATATAAAAAAGGTATGTTCTTTATTTTACCTAATTCTTTTTTTATCTATGTACTCCAACCCTACTTTTTATTTTACCTATTTATAGACACACACAGTTTAAAGAGCCTCATAAGATTCTTCAAATGTAGCTAGCCTTGATATTTTTTTATTTTATATTTTTTTTGGGTTAATGTAGCTATTGTAATAGCTAGTTGTGAACACCCCATTTTTTTACCAATCTTAAGACTTAGATGCTCTCTTTTGAGTTCCCAGTGATGAAGACAAGATGTGTTAATCTTAAAAGTGCTACGACAAGAAGCCTAATAATCAAGCTTTAAATCATCCGAATGCCTGTTTTGGACAAAATGATTTTCGATCAAAATGGGAACCTCTTTCAAAATGAGTTTAGTGGGTACAATTCCAGACATTACAGCAATATTGTGAGGCTCATATTTTCAAAGTCAAAGTGTTGTATTCTTTCAAACAAGTTGAGCAAAGGACATAATAGGAATGAATGGAATGGATGAAATCTTCTGAAATACATATTTCCCCTTTTAATTCAAGTTAACATTCTCTTGTTAATCTGGTGATGTGCTTTCTGACTAGCCGGACATTATATACTAGCTGGCTAAAAAGGTGCTTGGCCAATTACAAATGGGATGACCGATTGAATGTTCCAGGTACAGATCATTTTCAGAAATTTCAGCTTGTCTAGTACACTTTCCACAAATATCTCAGATATTTACACCCTAGGCTTTATAAATAAAGCTCGATAGCTCATTGGGTTAGAAATTTTGCCCAAAGCTCAGAAGAGCCTCTTGACTCATCTTGCTCTTGACCTTACCTTTTACTTACCACCCACTGGCTTTGAACACAAACTCCATTGAAGCTTGATCCTAAGCTTCTTACTAAGACCCTTGGACATTAAACAACACATCTAAAGTGACTTGAAAGAATAAAAAAGGGGTTTGTGAATCAAGAGAACTCATCCTTTTTAAAAGATGATATTTTCACACTTTTAATCATCTTTCTCTTTTTTTTTCTTTAATTCAAGCTTTATTTTCACAATGTAACTGTTGTATAGATAATAGATGTAACAAGTCCTCACGGATGTGGAGAGAGTAGATTTAGCTACCCATCCATTGAGTTTAGCTTTTCTTTTAGTTTCTTGCTTTCTTTAGCTCTAACTTCTAGTTCTTATGTATTTTGGACCCTTGTGGATGTGTTTGTTGTTTCAATAGGATTGCTTGAGTGATTCTTGAGATTTGATGTTAAAGGAGTTGTGTTCTTCTCTTTTTACGTACTTTTGGAATAAAACAAGAGATTTTGGGTCAAAGGGTATTGAAATCTCCATTCTTAATCATTCGTGAACATAGAAAGGGGTAGTGACATCCTTGTTCTATGAATAGATGATGAGCTTTCAATGATTTTGATGAATCCCTTGTTTTAAAGGCAAAGCTTCCACCAAGAAATGATTTGTATTAATCTACGCTCTTCACTTAATAGCATGGATTTGGGTATTACTTTGCTCTTATTCACAAAGAGAAGATGTAGGTTCCTATATATTTCTTGGGCTTGAATTTGTTCTTAATTTTGATTCATTTAATTAATTTTTTTTAGCAAAATATATGTTGTATATATCTATTTATGCCATGGTTAAAGGTTGGGACCCATATACCTTTTACCTAAGTGATCCCTGTGAGCAGAGGGGGTAGAAGGGATAAGCACCCCTTAGAAAATGTCTTTTGGCTTCTGTTATGAAGTTTCTGTGCTGAACTAAATCCTAACTAGAAGAAGAATTCAGCTGGCCAATTTACTATTTGCCTGGCCTATTTTATGTCTAGTCGGATGATCCCTCCCAAGAATAAAACAAATAGTTTTCGAGGAGTTCCTAAGGGGTTCTAGAGCTCTTGGATGATTTATTGATTTTATTTAGTATGATTTGTTAGATTCAATAGTAGTTTGGTTAAATCAATTCAATGTTGTAATAATTTCTCCAATCATTTTATTATTTGTTCAAAATATTGTAATAATCTCTCTCTCCCTCTCTCTCTCTCTCCCTCTCTCTTCCTTTTCCTTATTCGAATTGTTGTAATAACTTCCAACCCCATGTCTTTCTAACCCTTTTAGTTACATGCTTTCCGTGTATGTTGTACAACATCATGTTTTATATATTATATCCATGTTGTGCATCCATTTTTCATGCATATAGATTCGGTATATTTGCATTTATGGATTTTATCAATTCAAAAGGTGATTCTATGCACTATTTCATGTCTTGAAATAATACGCATGTCATGTGGTAGTAATTGAATCCTTAGTTACATATCGTGGGTGTCTTGTATTAATTAGTTGTGTATAGGATCATGCATGTATAACATATTCCTTTGGCTCATCTCGAAGTATTAGATAAGCGTTTTTTTGCTTTAACATATTGTATGTCCGTGTTACATATCATATTCATTGCTATACCATGAGACTAAATGCTTAATTGAAACACTTGTTTGAATGTCAGCAGATGGAGGTTGTGTTACTAGTATTGGAATGAGATTGATTCTTATGCTTTTCCAAGTTGGCATAAAAAGGGCTTTTCAAAAATACATGAAATCAAAGCATAACCAAAATCAGTGACAATTTATATTTGATCGCCTTAGATAGTAATGATAGCATTAATAAATAATCGAAACATGAATATATTTTGGTCATAGAAACCACATTATGACTTAATTGAGGCTGATCTTTTGATCGGGTGAGGGGGTGCTCAATTAACGGCCTTCCTTTCTTATACCTAAGTTTCCGAGTCGAGACACTTTGATTATGACAGACGGTGGCCTTTGGCATGAGTTGCGAGTTTTCTAATTTCCTCAAAGGATTAGGTGGCGACTTTGAAATCTGGTAATGTAGTCCATTTCTAGCAAATATTTTGTAATAAAATAGATTTTCTATAAAAGTTGCTTGATCTAAACTCTCATTTTCTATTTTACATTGCAATAGTGATACCAGATCAGAAATTAGGAATTTGAACTGTTGGGCGCGCTTAGTAAACCCAAAGGCATCTCACACTAGCCTTTTAGAATGACTAAAATATGATGATATACTAGTTATAATAGCTAACAAATTTCATTTAACGAGTCCCATATTTTTTTAACATGATAGGGCTAAGATTTTTTTCATTCATTGCATACTTCACAAGAAACTTTTCAAAATAATTTTATTTATATATACATATAAATATACACATAAAGAATTCAACTGAACTTATCACATATATTCATTTAAGTAACACTATCAAATTAAACAATAAGAATCGTTCGTTAATTTTAAGCTACTAATTTTTTCTCCAATTTGATAATTATTTTTTACTATTAAACTAACTGTTTACTCTATTATGTTATATTTAAATATCACATAAAATTAATATATATATATATATATATATTTATTTATTTATTTATTAAAGTCGTACTTTTTAAAGCAGAAGGTTATGATTATTTTCATATATTGCATATGTCACAAGGTTGTTTATAAAATATTTAGGAAAATTATCTCATAATCTCTATAATTTGTTTGTTATGTCAATAATATGATCATTGTAATTCTAATTTCATTAATTTTTTTTTTTGATACATCAGAAATAAATTAATTTTATTTTTAAATTTTACACATTTGGCGAATTTAGATCAATTGATAGCGCATTTTTAGAAAGATGCAAAATAGTCCATTTGCGTTCCTTGAGGGGTAGCCAGTCCAAGTTGTAATGGTTCATTCCTTTTTTTATTGAACCATTTTTATCTTGATTTAGGTCTAATTTCTTAATGAAATTTATCAATTAGACTAAATTAATAAAATATAAAAGTTAATACGATTGGAATTAGTCACCGTATGGCATTGGCTTTTTTGAGTTAGAACTTTTTTAGTTTGGGACTAAAACGTTCGTTTAATTTGGCTTTTTTGACTTTGACGACTTTTGTAAAAGAAAAAGTAAAATAATTATGGTTTAGATGTGAAATTTTGTCTTATTGACTTATTTAATCTATTTTCTCTTTTGTGTTTTTTTAATCAAACAAAGGCTTAGTAGGTTCACATTTACACAAGAGTCAAATTACAAAAATCATTGATATAATTTTTCAGAATAATTTTATATATATGTAAACAAATACATACATATAAATAATTTAATCAAATTTTTATGTAATTATCTTGTGCATTACACATGTCAATTACTAGTTACATGTATTGCAATAAATGTAGTTAAATGTAGGGTAAATTACAAATACATTCTCTGAGATTTGTTTAAAGTACAGATTGCCCCTTATAATTTGAAAAACTACAAATATACCTTTGTTAAAATTTTTAATTTAACAAAATTAACTAAAAAAAAGAAATTCATTACTCTCCTATATAATAATAAAATTATCTAAATTATTAATTGAAACATATTTATAACATCATTAAAAATTATTAATTGATTTTATGATTTATTAATAAAAAAAGCGATTTGTTATGAAATTAGAAACCTCAAAGATAGAATATAATTTTTCCAGAACCACAGGGGCATAATTTACCCTTAAATGTATTGAAAAAAATTCATTATAAATGCAGCTAGATATACGGGAAGAATCACAATTCATTATTTATTCCTACAATTTTAATGTCAATCATAAATATTTACAATATAATTTTCAAGAAAAAGGGAACAAATTCTAAAAATTTTACTAAATTTTCTACAAAATATCTAGGTGTGAGACCTATACTATGTCGATCCTATATGGATCCCATAATCATATGAGACATATTTTTCAATAACTTTTTTAACATTCACTTCTTGTAAAGAAAATTAATTATTTATGTGGGAAATATGAGCCTATCCTTAAATTTTTAGTTTATTTTATTTTGTAATTCATTTTTTATTTCACTTCAACGGACTCCATCATTAATTTTTTTTTTTGAGAAAAAGAATTAAAAAAAATAAATATTCCAAATAAAAATTAATCTTGATATGAAAAATAAGTCAAAATAATCTCTTTTAACCACAATTTTTTAAAGCTTATCATTCTTTGTCCAAAATTACTAAGTATATAAAACTCTTTTAAGGTTAAATGAAGGTTCAGGTTTTATGTGTAAATTATTTCAACAAATATAGATGGTGTTTTTTTGTTTGTTATTTTTTATTAGATTAATTGAAAAGTTAAATTAGGTTACTCTTATCATTTGCAATATTGTTGATTTGCGTTAAATAACATACTTTATTACTTTAAATGACTCAAAAATTTGTTAGAGGAAATGCTATGTGTGTGGGTAATTTTCTGACCACACTGCCCGCCTAGTAATCAGTTGGAGAGTACCGGCAGAATAGATGGCTTCAACTAACCTGCAACAGAAAGAAAAGGCTCCGGCGGTGGCTCTTCCACCCGGGGGCACTCCGACGATCAAGTTAGTATATCTCTCAAAGATATTCAAGTGCTAAACTCATTACTCACAGCATAAAACTGCGTACCTTAAACCCACGGGGGTGTCTCTCTTTTATAGTTTTCTCAATCCTAGTTCCACTAGAAGCTTGACTTCTATGGACTCCAATTCAGTACTTACTTTGGACTCCTCAAGAGATAAAGATAAACTCCCTAAGAGCTTTATCCTTATCTTGGCTAAGTCCCCTTTTTACTCTAGGATTCTTGTCCCTTATCTTTTATCCATTTATCTCGGATTCCGATATCTTCGGAGATAACCTCGGCCCTGCCGAGATAACCTCGGCGTTACAACCTGGAAACATGGGACCTCGGCTGACACGTCGGCGTCACCTTGCCACGTGTTGGTATTTAGAAAATACATCCCCACAACTGCCCCCTAAGTTCTATTACCTCGGCATTCTGAGGTGATGGAACCTATATCTGTATTTTCTTCCAGTAAATCGGCTTAAAATTTGACAGCCGAGATCATCCATTTCAGGCCGACATGCTTTCTCTAAAAAATCAGGACTTTTAGGGACTTCTCACGCGCATGAGCTATCATGCACTTCAACCCACCCGTTTTAGCCACGCGTTTCTTTCTTATTGGTCCGTATACGTGACGCGCCTGCTAGCCGCCTCTTTCTTCATGTGCGCCGTCTGACGCCTTCGTTCTTCTAGGCGTATTGATTGCTTTTGCCGCCGTTTTCATTTTTTGACAAAAATCTTTCCCTCTTTCTTTCGTCTCTTCACTTTTGCATCTGAGTTCTCTTGTTTTTTTCTCTCTCTAAACTCTTTTTTTCAAATCCGCCATTGCTCTAGCTTCCAAAGCTCTGCGTCCTTCTCCGTTCACCCATTCCGGCGAGATTTTCACCGGTCTTCTGCTCTTGCAACCGTCGTAGGACGTCGTCAAATCCCTTTCCGGCCACCCTTTTTCTGGTAAGCATCTGTTTATTTCTATTCCAGTTCTTGATCTTTCCTAGAATTTCTTGTTTACTACTGCTTTGCTTAAGTAATCAATTTGTAGATCATACATCTGAATGCGTTGATTTTGCTTTTTGCTTATGCCCTGAATACATGTACTGTTCTTAGTGCTTCTTGCACGTCTTGTTACTATTTCCTGGCCTTTAACCCTTTGTATTCTTCATGTTCTTGATAGTCCATCTCTGTTCTTGACTCTGAAACTTTGTATTTGTTTTCTGTTTTTTTGTATCTTTTTCAGATCTGTGCCTTCGATCTTCATCTTCATAGCTTTAGGTTTGGGATTTGTTTGTAGAACCCATGATTTAGGGCAAAACTGAAACATTCCTTACAAATTTCTATACTAGCTCAAACCTAGGTTTTTGCCGAGGTCCCATCTATAAGAAATATCTTTCTTATGAATTTCAACCCTTTTAATTCAGGCCGATATCATGGGTATGTGGAGACAAATGGTAGATACCCCGACCAAACTTGAGTACTTTAGGCAGGAGTTCTCCATCCCTGCCGATGTCCACTTGAGACTGGCTGGGGATGATGACTCCATCATGCCTACAGAAAACGCCATGCCCCTTCCCATTGTAGCTTTTACTGAGTGCGGACTCCGGTTCCCACTCAACATCTTTTTTGGCGAGATCCTTCATTATTATAAGTTGAACCCCATGCAACTGGCAATCAATTCTTATCGAGTGATTTTTGGTATTATCGCCTTAGCTAGACAGGAAAATGTTAGGATCACCTTAGCTGATATACAATATTGTTACACCATGTGTGCCATTAATTTGAAAGAAAAAGGCTTCATTTATTATCTTAAGCCGAGGTCTACAGAATTCAAAATCGTAGCCGACCTCCCAAACTCCAACAAGGGGGCTGGTGATGACTATCTTATTACCTCGAGAAATTGGGAGTTTGCTCCAGATGAGGACATCCATCTCTACCCTCTTCCCCGATCAGTTTTAGAGGGCAAGGGTAAGAGCCCAGCATTTAGCTTTGCCTGTTTTCTTTCAAAGTCTTAAATATTCTGTCTGTTTTTGACGTCTGTTCTTTTTGCAGCTGTTCACCAGCCACTAAAAAATTTCCGCCAATCCTTTGTCCCCAGCAAAGACTTGAAGAGACTTCTGGGTTTGCCAATCGAGAAGCGAAAGGCACCCCTGCTTTTCAACTTCATCCCAACATACAGATCAGCTCCCCCCAACATCCCTAGGAAAAAGAAGAAGAAGAGCTCATCTCCTTCCTCTGTTACAACTCTTCCAGTTGCTTCATCATCGCGAACAGACCAAGGATCAACATCTGATCTAGCAGATCAGCCATCTTCTTCAGCTCCATACTTGGTTCCAATTGAAGAACGAAAATGTCGGCGACGACTTGTGCTAACTGCCGAGATGGGTCGCCTTAAACCTGTCGCAAAAGATCTTCTGGCCAGTATTCCAACATCGGTTGGTGATCAATCAGCACAAACCCTTCCTCCACCTAAGCCAAAAAGAATTAAGAAGGCCCTTCCAAAGGCTAAAGTTACTCAGATTGAGTCTGAGGATGCTTTGCCTATATCAAAGTTGGCTGAGAGCGACAAACCTCAACCCTCTGCTGGGAAGAGGCGCTCTGAAACTCAGCCATCAGAATCCCCAAGATCCAAAAAGCCGAGGTCTTCTTCCGCGACGACTTCGGGGTCAAAGAAACCAGCTGTCCCCTGGGCCCTCGAGATCACCCTAGAGGATAAGCCTGTAATGGCAAGTGACAGTGCCGACGATATCAATGTCGGCGTTACACTCAGCACCGCTTTACTTCTCCCAGGCAACTCGGAGCGGAACGCCAAGTACAGCGAGTATGAAAATTATGCCTTAATGTTACAGCACTCTGTTCAGGTAAACGTCTTCTTCTTGGTAAATTTTTCTTTCTCTTTATTTCACACTTTGAATATCCTTTAATACCTTTGTTTTCTTTCAGGCCATCCAGCATGCCCATTCTTTCTCGATGCAGTCTTTTGAGAATCGGCAAAAGCTGGCCGACATGAAGAAGGAGTTCTTTTCTATTCAAAAAATCAATAAAGGCCTTGAATCAAAAATGAAGAAGTTGGAGGATCAAGCTGAAGCTGCAGTTAAAGCTCAAAATAATGCCGAAGAGAAGGCCGAAGCTGCTGAGACTATCCGAAAAGTGGCTGAATCTCAAAGGAGAAAGGCCAAGGAAAGGATAGCCCAAGCTGAGAAAGAGCTTCAAAAGGCCCTGGCCACCAAAGAAGCTGAAATCAAAGAAGCCGATGAAAAGGCATATTCACAGGGTATGGCCGACGTCACTGAGGCCTATGAAAAATAAGTGAAGGAGGCATGCAACAAGGGTTTCACCTTTGGTTGGATGTCCCTTCTTAAAAAACTCAATATTCCTGATGACTCTCCGTTGCGGAAGGCCGACGCTATTCCCTTGCCATTTCCTCCAGTCCCAACTCCAAGTGAGGATGTCGGCGAATCTGATGCTGACGATGAGGCCGAGGAGGAAGAGGACGAGGTTTTGATTAGAAAATCAAAAGATGCTAATGGGGCCAAGTCCCCTCCTCAGAATGATCAAGTCCTAGACTTGACTCAGGACGAGGAAGGTGATTTGGTTCCCATAGAAGCTGTTCCTGAGATTGCACCAGCCGACATCCCTTCTGAGGCCAAGTCGGTTGAAGAAACTCTTCAAGAAATCGACGCCGAGATAGCGATAGAGAAGGAGGCCGAGGTCGTATCTGATCCTCAAATTCAACAATCTGGCGGAGAGGAGCCTTAGCTCTAAGTCTTCTTTTTACTTGTATCTTTTTGCTTCTTTATCTTAGGGAATGATGTATGTTCTTTGTATGGCCGATGTGCCCCCCTTTTTACTTTGAATGTTAATACAACTTTTCTATTTTATTGAATGCTTGTACTGCTGTCTTTTCTTCTGTCTTCGTATGATTCCATACTTAGAACATTCTGCATATATCGTATGTATTCTTTCTTCTTTGTGCAATCTTCTTGGGGTAACACACCTCGGTTATGCCACCCGATAATATATCTCGGCAAGTATTTGTCCTGTAAATTGCTTATAAGTTTCAACAAGGATAAACATATAATGGTTAAAAAATTTTTCTCAAGTTATAACAAGTGCTAAGCAATTTATTGGCTTAACTTCAACTTGTAAATTGCTACAAACTTCAACAAGCATTAAACATTACTTTGGTTTAACTTCAACTTGTAAATTGCTACAAATTTCAACAAGTGAAGATAAACAATTATCTCGGCTTAACTTCAACTTGTAAATTGCTACAAATTTCAACAAGCGTTAAGCATTACTTTAGTTTAACTTCAACTTGTAAATTGCTACAAATTTCAACAAGTGAAGATAAACAATTTTCTCGGCTTAACTTCAACTTGTAAATTGTTACAAATTTCAACAAGTGAAGATAAACAATTATCTCGGCTTAACTTCAACTTGTAAATTGCTACAAATTTCAACAAGCGTTAAGCATTACTTTAGTTCAACTTCAACTTGTAAATTGCTACAAATTTCAACAAGTGAAGATAAACAATTATCTCGGCTTAATTTCAACTTGTAAATTGCTACAAATTTCAACAAGCGTTAAGCATTACTTTAGTTCAACTTCAACTTGTAAATTGCTACAAATTTCAACAAGTGAAGATAAACAATTTTCTCGGCTTAACTTCAACTTGTAAATTGCTACAAATTTCAACAAGCGTTAAGCATTACTTTAGTTTAACTTCAACTTGTAAATTGCTACAAACTTCAACAAGTGAAGATAAATAATTTTCTCGGCTTAACTTCAACTTGTAAATTGCTACAAATTTCAACAAGCGTTAAGCATTACTTTAGTTCAACTTCAACTTGTAAATTGCTACAAATTTCAACGAGTGAAGATAAACAATTATCTCGGCTTAACTTCAACTTGTAAATTGCTACAAATTTCAACGAGTGAAGATAAACAATTATCTCGGCTTAACTTCAACTTGTAAATTGCTACAAATTTCAACAAGCGTTAAGCATTACTGTTTTCTCTCTGCCCCCAATGTGAACCTGAGTTCCACTTGGGTTCTCATTATTCAGAAACAATCATTCTGTATCTTTTATCAATTCACAAGTATTGGAGAATTCTGCTAAGATTTTATTGATGATGTTTGGCAAAAAAATAACAAGGAACATCTAATGATAGAAAAATTTCAAATTACAAGTGTTCCAAGGTCTTGGCAATGCTTTGACCTCATTATCTTTAAGCCGGTATGCTCCATTGCCCAATACCGAAGTAATTCTGTAGGGACCTTCCCAGTTTGGGCCAAGCTTGCCCTCTCTTGGATCCTTCTTGTTGCCAGCAACTTTTCGTAGGACTAGGTCGCCGAGCTGAAAATCCCTTGGATTAACCTTCTTGTTGTAAGCTTTAGCAAGTTGTTGCTGGTATGCTGCGAGCTGAATTGTAGCTTTCTCTCTTCTTTCTTCTAAGAGATCCAGATCTCGGGCTAGAAGTATATCATTGGTGCCATTCTCTACCCCTTGGGTTCTGATCTCTGGGATACCGATCTCTAGTGGGATGACTGCTTCTGTACCGTAAGCCATGGCAAAAAGGGTTTCCCCTGTTGATCTTCTCGGCGTTGTCCGATATGTCCAGAGTACATTGGGCAACTCGTCCATCCACTTTCCTTTTGCTGCCTACAACCTCTTCTTTATCCCATCCAAAATTACTTTGTTGGATGCCTCTGCTTGCCCATTGCTTTGGGAAAAACTTAGTGTTGAAAAGTAATTTTTTATCTTGAATTTTGCACAAAAGTTCTTGATGAGTTTGCTGTCAAACTGCGTTCCGTTGTCGGCAACTATTGCTCTTGGAATGCCAAATCTGGTGATGATGTTTCTCCATATGAAGTTCTTGACATCCACATCTCGGATTTTGGCAAGAGGTTCTGCTTCTATCCACTTCGTGAAGTAGTCTGTTGCTACCAGCAAGTACTTTCTTTGTCCAGTTGCTTGGGGCAATTGCCTAACGAGATCCATGCCCCATTGGGCAAATGGCCAAGGACTGGATATAGGGTTCAGGTCAGCAGCTGGCTGGTGTATCAAAGGTGCAAACCTCTGGCATTGTTCACACTTCTTCACATATGGTTCGACATCTTTTTGCATGTAGGGCCACCAATATCCCTGGGTAATGGCCTTGTGAGCTAGTGATCTACCCCCAGCGTGGCTTCCACAAATCCCTTCATGAATTTCGTATAGAAAATCTTCAACCTGCAAAGGGTGTACGCACCTAAAAAAGGGTCCTATGGAGAACCTTCTGTAAAGATGTCCATCTGCTGTCAGACTAAATCTTGTTGACTTCAATCTGATCTTGTGTGCCTCCTTGTGGTCTTCTGGCAACTTTTCCTCTTTCAGGAATGCAACAATTGCATCCATCCAGCTTGGACCCAAGTCCACACACATTACTTCTTGCTCTGTGATCGGCTGTTCTATGCTCGGGCTTGACAGATAGTCAATCATTATTGTTCTTGTTTTTCCAGTTTGTATTGAGCTTGCTAAGTTGGCCAACGCGTTGGCGTGGTTGTTATTATCTCGGCTGACCTGAAGAAGTCGACAGTTGTGAAACAAGGCTGCCAGCCTGATGACTTCCTTTGCGTATGTCGACATCCTCTCATCTCGGATTGCAAATTCTCCTGTTGTTTGATTTACTATAAGTTGTGAATCACAAAAAATTATTACCTCATCTGTTTCTGCTGCCACTGCTAGCTTCAGTCCTGTAATCAGTGCTTCGTATTCTGCCTCATTGTTTGAGGCCTTGAACCCCAACCGAATAGATTGTTCCAATATCTCCCCATCAGGAGATATTAACACTACTCCTGCCCCCGCTCCTTGCCGGTTTGAACTCCCATCAACAAACAAGCGAAAGGAGTCACCGATGTAAATGCTGCAGGGTCTTAGTTTCTCTTTTCCTTTTTCTTTTGTCTTTGGCTGGGCTTCTCCTTGTTTGTTTGGACATTGTTCGTCTTGTCTCAACGGAGCCTAATGTTTGATGGATTCTGGCGTGAATTCGGCCACGAAGTCGGCCAAAACTTGGCCTTTAATTGCTGTTCTAGGCCTGAACTCCAGGTCGTACTGGCCCAAGGCCACTGCCCATTTTGCTATTCTTCTTGTTAAGTCTCCTTGTTGTAACAAGGATTTCAATAGGTGCTTAGTTAGCACTATAATCTTGTGCGCTTGAAAGTAATGGTTCAGCTTCTTTGAAGCCATTACTAAGGCCAGCATTAATTTCTCTAGTGGTAGGTACCTTATTTCTACATCGGCCAAGGTTTTGCTTACATAGTAAACAGCCTTTTGCTCCCCCTTTTCCTCTCGGATTAACACTGCACTTACTGCGTGTTCTGAAACTGCCAAATACAAAAACAGTTCTTCCCCAGGTTCAGGTGTTGAGAGGACTAGAGCCGTGGTCAGGTACTTTTTTAGGTCGGCCAGAGCGGCCTCACATTCCTCAGTCTATAGGAAGTCCGTGGCCTTCTTCACCAGGTTGAAGAAGGGTTTACATTTGTCTGAGCTTCTGTTGATGAACCTGTTTAGGGCTACGGCCCTTCCAGTAAGCATCTGAACCTGCTTTGCCGACGTCGGGCTTTTCAACTCTAGGATGGCCTTGATTTGATCTGGGCTGGCCTCAATGCCCTTTCTTGTTACCAGGTACCCCAGAAACTTACCTGATCCAACTCCAAACGCGCACTTTGATGCGTTAAGTCAGAGCTGGTATGTTTTGAGTATATCGAAGACCTTTTTTAGATCGGCAAGATGGCCCTTTGGATCCTTGGTCTTCACGACCATGTCGTCAATGTAGACTTCCACTATTTGGCCAATCAGATTTTTGAACATCTTGGTTACCAACCTTTGGTAAGTTGCTCCTACGTTTTTCAACCCAAAAGGCATTACCTTGTAACAATACAGTCCTTTCGGGGTGATAAACGCTGTCTTCTCTTCATTTGGAGGGTATATGGCTATCTGGTGGTATCCTCTGTAAGCATCCAGGAAGCTCATCATTCCATGTCCAGATGTGGCGTCTACCAACTGGTCAATCTTGGGTAGAGGAAAGCAGTCTTTGGGACAAGCTATGTTCAGGCTTGTAAAATCTACGCAGACCCGCCATTTACCGTTCTTCTTCTTTACCACTACTGTGTTAGATAGCCATGTCGGGTAATGAACTTCTCGAATGGCCCTGGCCTCCAGAAGTCTGTCCACTTCTTCTTTTACTGCTTCGACGTGCATCAGCGTCGGTCTTCTGGCTCGTTGAATCACAGGTTTTGCCGACCTGTCGACATTCAGTCTGTGGCAAGTGACCTCGGGGTCAATGCCAGGCATTTCGTAAGGTGTCCAGGCGAACACCTCAATGTTGGCTCTTAAAAAAGTCTCCAACTCTTTTTTCTCTTCTTCGACTAAGCCTGAGCCGAGAAGAAAGAAGCGTTCTTCGTCTCCATCCTGGTCAAGGATTTTCTTTAGCGCCTCTTCGCTCTTCGCGGCTGGTTCTTTGCCGACGTCTTCTAGTACTTTCACGTCCCCATCTTCAATTTCTGCCGCTTTTGGCTCTCGAACGCTGCAAGTAGGCTTCATTGCTGCCATGGACCAACTTTTTGCCTGCAGTTGATCTCCTCTGACTTCTTCAATCTCATGCTCTGTTGGGAACCGCAGTAGTTGATGCAATGTTGAGGGAACTGCCCCCATTGCATGCAACCATGGTCTTCCCAAGATGATGTTATATGGTGAAGGTGTGTCAATCACCATGAATTCTGTCCTGATCTTCTTAGTGCCAGCTTGAATTTCTAAGCTTGTTGCGCCCAGTGGCCACGTCGGCGTTCCATTGAAGCCGACCATCGGGTTATTGGATTGTTCCAAGTCGTCAGGATGAAGGCCCAGCTCCTTGTAACATCTCACATACATGATGTCACAAGAGCTGCCTTGATCAATCAAGATGCGTTTTACTTGGTATTCCCCAACCTGGAGGGATACTACCAAGGTATCATTATGTGGATGCTGGACCATCTCTAGGTCGGCTTCAGTAAATGCTATCGTCGGTCCCTGGCATTCTTCAGGCCGAGGTCGTTTATGTCCAACCTGGTTCACGTGTTGCAGGTGTTTTACCTTCTGGGTCTCCCCTCGTATGTCGTTTTCGTTCACCTTTGAGTGAATTACGTTAACCACCCGTGGTCCTCCTGCGGGTGGTTGCTGTGTTGGGGGAGGCGGAGCTGCTGGTGCTTGAGGTAATCTTGCATGTTCTTCTCTAGTCCTAGCCTCATCAACAAGGTCCCTCAGATGTCCTTGCCTTACCAAGTCTTCTATGTGTGCTTTTAGGGCTCTGCAGCCCTGAGTTGGATGTCCTTCTTCATTATGGTAAGCATAACGCCTACCGATGTTTCTTCCCATGAATTCCCCTGGTGTTCTTGTCGGTCCTCTAAAATATGGTTGGTTTCGTATTTGATCCAAGACTTTGTGGATCGGGACTCGGAATATAGTCGTTACTGCCTGTTTAGCCCTCAATTCCGTTTCTTGTTTGGTTGGTCCATTGTTGCCTCGGCTTCGCTTCGGCGAGCCGTTTCCTTTCTCCTGCTTTGTTTCTTTATTTCCCGACGTATCCTCCTCGGCTCTGGCGTATTCTCTATTCTCGCCATGAGTTCTTCCATGCTTTTTGGCAATGTCTTTGCCAAAGATTTTCATAGTGGGCAGTCATCTTTCAGGCCGTTCTTGAAGGACACGACCGCCACCTCTTGGTTGCAATCAGGTATTCGATTGAACACCTCGTAGTACCTTTTTGCATAGGCCCTAAGGCCTTCATCCTTAGCGATCTTTAAAGCCATCAGTGCGTCGACCCTCAAGGGTTGTAGTTTATTTGTCACAAACTTGGCCACAAATATCTCGGCCAGGCCTTTCCAAGTCTTTATGCTTCCCTTCGGTAGTTTATGGAACCAATCTGATGCAATTTCCCCAAAGGACGATGGGAACACTTTGTAGAGCAACGGCTCGTTCCCACTATATAATGCCATTGAATTCAGGTATAGCCCGACGTGGAAGTTGGGATCTGACTTACCATCATATATTTGGAACCTCGGCATATTGAATCGCTTTGGTGCTTGAAATTTGTCCAATTCCACTGAGAATGGTGTCCTCGGCTTAACCAGGGAAGTTACCTCGGCTTCAGCATTCTGTTGCTTCCTCTTGAGGTAATCTCTCAAGTCTTTTTTACTCCTTCCTGGAGCTCGGCTATCTCTGGACTTCAATCTCTTCGGCACACTACTTTCGGCCTCGTGGTGGGCTCGTTTTGATCTCTCTCCATGTGTTGTTTCAAAGCAGAGTGCCTACCCTTGAACATGCCGATGTTTTTTGGGCTCTGGATTCTTCGTGTGATACGTTCTTCGGGACTCCTCTCGTCTCGGCTCTTCTTGTTCGCTTTCCCTGGAAGGTCGGTGAGAGTGCCTTCCGCTCTTGGTGTGCTGAGGGATTTCGGGGATTGTTCTTCTTCCTCCCTTTTGGGTATTAATTGCTGGCATCGGCATATCCTGCAGCGGGTATAGTGGTTGCATGACATTGTTTTGCATCATGAAGTTGACTACTGACTGTAGGTCTGCCAACTTGTTTGCCAAGTCTTTTACTTCTTCATCCCTCCGTAGGCACCTATCCCTCCATACTTGAAGGTTATCTTCGTTATAGTAATTGCTTTGGTCTGTCCTTTTCGAAGTGTCGCCCTCTTGGTCAACGTCTTTCTCTCTGTGGCCCTGGTCATGAGTTTCTGTATTGTGGTTGTCTCCTTCAACGTCAAGGTCAATTGGTCTGCCACTCTCAGCAGGAGTGTCGCCCCCAATGTTTTCCTTCTGTCCGTTACTGGCCATCTATTCTTCTAAGTTTCCCACAGACGGCGCCAAATTATGTGGGTAATTTTCTGACCACACTGCTCGCCTAGTAATCAGTTGGAGAACACCGGCAGAATAGATGGCTTCAACTAACCTGCAACAGAAAGAAAAGGCTCCGGCGGTGGCTCTTCCACCCAGGGGCACTCCGACGATCAAGTCAGTATATCTCTCAAAGATATTCAAGTGTTAAACTCACTACTCAAAGCATAAAACTGCGTACCTTAGACCCACAGGGGTGCCTCTCTTTTATAGTTTTCTCAATCCTAGTCCCACTAGAAGCTTGACTTCTATGGACTCCAATTCAGTACTTACTTTGGACTCCTCAAGAGATAAAGATAAACTCCCTAAGAGCTTTATCCTTATCTTGGCTAAGTCTCCTCTTTACTCTAGGACTCTTGTCCCTTATCTTTTATCCATTTATCTCGGATTCTGATATCTTCGGAGATAACCTCGGCCTTGCCGAGATAACCTCGGCGTTACAACCTGGAAACGTGGGACCTCGGCTGACACGTCAGCGTCATCTTGCCCCGTGTTGGTATTCAGAAAATACATCCCCATACTATGTATTCCAAATATTCTATCAAATCTCTTATGTGGGTTGGGATACACACAAATATGTGTAGATCAAACCCATATAAAAAATTTGATAAAATATTTAAAATCTCTAACATAACTCATTTGTTAGTTTGTCATTACACGTTAACATTCATTATCATTTATTAACATTTGCCAAAAGGAAAATTCTAGTAAGTGCCTCTAAATATTTATTAATGTATTATTATGGGGCTGGCTTTCCTCCGTAATTGGATTGGAAAGTATTGTTGGGTTTATGGGGGTTTATCACGGGTCTCGTTTTGATAATATGAACCGTTTAATGGTAGAACTCGTCGAGTAATATATGTTTGTAAAAAATCACGTTAATCAAATATAGATAGTTACGTGATCAAAGCAATTTTGTATATAAAAAAAAATGGACAGTAAAAAAATAAACGGTTGATAGAAATCTGATCTAATAAGATAGTTATTGATATCCGATCAATGTGATTTTTTATAAGTATATAGTACCCAACAAGTTTTACACATTGAATGGTTCGAATTATCAAAACGGAAACCATTGTGGCTCCCGCGGGTCCAACAGTACCCTCTAGTCTGATTATAGACTGGAGGGAAACCCAGCCCCATTATTATATAGGGAAAGGTATAGAGGAAAACTTATAATATACTAATGGGCAAATTACAAACACCCCTCTCGAAGTTTGGTAAAAATATAAATTCCCCCTTGAGGTTTGAGAAATTACAAATTGCCCCCTGAGGGTCAAATTTTCATAACAAATTAGAAAAAATTAAGAGGGAATCTGTATGAAAATAAAAATCTCATGGGCCAATTTGTTATGAAAATATAAACGTTAGGGGGCGGGATGTAATTTCTTAAACCTCAGGGGAAAATCTGTATTTTCATCAAATCTCGAGGGGGGTGTTTGTAATTTGCCTTATACTAATTGATGCATATAACATTATTCTTTTAGATAAAATAATTATTAAATAAGAGATTTTCTTACTTGAAGTCATAATGAATACTAGGGTGTTTCCACTGCTGATTGGGACGGGGTTGATTGTCCAAGCTCAGTCTAAATTTTGTTAAGGGTTGCCCAGACTCGATTTATAATTAGAAATTGTTTGTCCAAACTTGATCTGAATTGCCTAAATTGTATATAAATTTTAATTTAAAAAAAAACATATTTATTGCAATTAAGCTAGTTAATTAGTTAAAATTAGATTCTAATTATATATATATATATATATATATATGTTTATAAAATTATTGATGACTTAAGAATAATAATTTATATAATATGAGTGAAATGCCGCTATGGTAATCTTTACAATTTATGAATGAAGAAAAAAATAAGCTTGTGTTGTATTACTTGTACATATAATAATATGATCTAACAATCCAAACTATTTGACTATCATCCAATGACTAAAATTTATATGTATATTTAATATTTTAATATATTTATGTATAATTCGAATTTCAGATTGTTCAGGTTATGTCTTTGCCCAAGCCTGAGAAGTTTGACTTAATGGGAGGAGTGGCAACCAAATGATTTATCACCCAATAGATTGCAAGGTTAAATCTCATGAAGGCCAGACATTCCAAACCTTGGGATTAGGGGTGTGCGCGGTGCGGGTCGGTGCGGTTTGAGAGAAAAATAGAAACCGTATGGCGGGTGGCGGATTGATAAAAGTGTCACTAGAATTTGCTATTTTTCTTATAAAAAACCGGCAGTTTGGTTGGCAAATAATGACGGATTTGCCTTGGCGGTTCGGGCGGATTGGCGGTTTATAAAAAATATAATTCAAATTACAAAACTTAAATCAAAGAGTAAAAAAAAGACGAGAGATACCGTGATGTTAAGCATCTTGCGAAACTTTCGTCTGATGCAGCAAGTGTAGCAACAACATGATAATATCAACGACTATGCCATCAGTTCATTACAAGCATCTGTGGAAGCTACAATGATCAAATACAATACATATCATTCAGGGTTTACAATATTTTGAAAATGTTTACTGTTGAAAAGTATTTAGATTGAAAAGTGAGCTGATGCAAGTTTGCAACATGGCTAGAAAAAAATAAGATTGAAAAGTGAATTGAAATTCAACTTTATTTTGGATTACTGACATATTGAATTCCCCTCGAGCAGTAATGAAATACTATATTCAAGGTATAGAACAACAAGCAAACTTAAGTAAAAAAGAATTTTTAGAATATTATAAAACATAATTTAATAGCGATGCGGGTCGGTGCGGTTTGGAAGAAAAATAGAAACCGGCGGATTGATAAAAGTGTCACTAGAATTTGCCATTTTTCTTACCAAAAACCGGCGGTTCGATTGGCAAATAATAACGAATTTGCCTTGGCGGTGCGGTTTCGGCGGTATTATGCACACCCCTACTTGGGATAACTGGAGATTTGCCTAGATAGTCATTAATTTCAGGACTCTAAAATTAGTTCAAGTGCACGTAAACTAACTCAGACACTAGTTATTTAAAAAAAAAAGTTAGGTGACTTGTTTTCTCAAAACTATTTGGATAATTAGATGTGAATTCCATGAGAACTAATTAGACTCGTGCAAATCTTGAATTTATCAAAGGAAAAGAAAATAGAAATGAGAAGTAAAAAAAAAGAGAGATTTAGTGAAAATTTTATTTTGATGGACTTGGACTAGCTGGTATATAAGTACTATTAGAAATAGAATTTTTGAAAAAAATCTCCCTAAAAAGAATAAAATTTGAAGTTTTTTTTTTAATATATATCTTTTCCACTACAAATCTAAAATTACAAACACACTGATATTATAAACTAAAAATACATGTATTCGGGCTATGCGTTTGGCAGGTAAGCATGAAATCTTGATCAATATATATTTCCCTTTTTATTTTTGGACTGAAAGTTGCTTTCATCAAATTAAAACTGGTGACAACAGGTGGTGTGCATATTTCCGAGGGTAGGTAGGTTCAATTGGTGGTGTGCATATTTCCGAGGGTAGGTAGGTTCAAAGGGCATGTTTGATTGGAAGGATTAAAGTATGAGATTAGGATTATTAATCCGTGGGCCCAACCATCCTATGTTTGTTTTGACATTTGGTTTAGGACTATTAATCCAATGGATAATTAATCCAACAAATTTGTAGCATAATTAGTAATGGGGTAGGGGTGGGATAGTTAATACCACACTAATTTTATAGGATTATTAATACCTCACTATTAGTATTGTGAATCAAACATGACCAAAAGGTATAATTTACTGGTGCCTTTACAAAATAATTATAAATTACTGAATTTTTTTTAATTTTTAATGTTTATAAAATGTGCCACTGAATCACTGATATTATTATTATTTTTATTTATTTTTTAACATGCACGGAACTGATATTTTCTCAAAATTTTTCTTACCTTTGGTCATGAAACAGATTAGGAATTTCCTTGATATTCTCATATGAGCGAAGTGAGGTTAGGTGGTTGTGCTCCATTAGTACATAGTTCTACTATCTACCACCTATTGTGATTTCATTCATTTTTGTTGTTTAGCAATTCTCAATCTAATTTTCATAGATGATATGTAAATAATAGATTTAGATAGAGATTTAAGAAAAAAAAATTAAAAAAAAAATTATATAAGCTTATATAGATTTATAAGTTTTTTTTTTTTTTCATAATTTCTGTTCTCTTTTCAAATTTTTACTCAAATCTAAAATATAATCGTTCTATGCAGACGCCACCAGGCCCAACTTGCACAATCTCACCATGAGCTCATTTATTTTGCATCATTACTCTTGTATTACTTTTATTCTACTACCTTTTCTTTCAAAAGTAATGCTATGTAAATATAAAAATTAATTAATTTTTTTTTTTTGGGTATAAATTGATGTGATAAATTGGAGCCACATATTTTAAAACAAAATATTTATAAAAATGACTCTTAATTTTAAAAATATTTTCAACATATCATTTTATATATTTTTTCTATATAAATTTTTTATAAGAATGCATATTTTCTCTTTCAAAGAGTTGTTGGAAATTAGGGGCATAAAAAATGTTTGAGACTACTAATTAGTAGTGACACTAGTGACGTGACAGTGAACCCCACGCACTGTTACAGTGTTATTGTGTCTTTTTTTTTTTTTTTTGATTTTTTATCTTATTAGTAGTGGTTTAGTGGTACCAAATTAGTGGTACCAATCACTACTGTTAGGTACATTCACATGGACTGACAAAAGCTGACGGAAGCAGAATGGGGACCATCGAGGATGGTCTTACTGATGTTGACGTTTAGTTTGAGATGTTAGTTGATTTTTTAATTTTTAATTATTTTATAAAAAAGATATATATATAAAAATAAAAAAAGTGATATCATAATTTATAATAATTTTTAATTTTTAGTTAAAATATGTAATTGTCAAATGAGATCTTTTGGGGTTAAATAGTCTCGTTTGTGATAAATTTTTAATTTTTTTTTAATTTTTATAAGAAAAAAAATATAATAATTATAATTTAAATATAATAATTTTTAATCTGAAGTTAAAAAATGTATTCAAATTTTTTATGACTTATAAACCCAGTCTAACCCAAACGCGCATGCCAACAAGTACTCACTCAGAAAATTCTGTCCCAATTTCATACTATTTTTTTCTTTGATTCCAATTTTGTCAATAGGAGTTGGCTTTAAGTCTTCAATGACTTGACTGTCTTTGGTGTGAGTATCAAACCAAGTTTTTTCTCTTATATTTAAATGTTATATTTAGTTTAAGTATTCAAATTATGATTTTAAATTATTTTTAAAATATATTTTGAAAACATGTTGGGTAAATTAGATAATTTTTGAATTTTTGATCTATCTAGTCGTCTGTCCAGACATCCTCTCGGATGTCCGGCCGGTTGAATAAACAGTAACTTTTTTTTTTATTTTGTTTTGTTTTGCAATTGCCAATCACCACCTATTATTTGGAGAAAAAAATTATATTTGTTTTTTATATTTTTTAAATATACTTATTTTTTTAGATTAAAATGACAAATTATTTTTTTAAATTGAATTTTAAAAAGAGTTTGGTTGTGAGTTTTGAATAAAATTTTCAATAAAGTTTTAAGTTGTGTATTTGGTTATGAATTATAAGTTTTTAAATTAAGTTTTGAAAATTCTTTTCAAAACTCATAACCAAACAACTTTTCTTATTTCATATGTCACATCAAAAATTTAAAACTCAATTCAAAATTCATAACTAAACAAATTTCTCTTTTCAAATCATAATTCCAAAACTCATAAACTCAAAATACAATTATCAAATCATAATTATAAAACTCTACTAAACACTACCCAAATTACGACCATAGAGTCTTTGTATTTTGATTTTTGTATTATTTTAATTTACGACTATAGCGTTTGTATTTTGATTTTTGTATTATTTTAATTTTTATAATTTTAATTGACTCGATTTTGACTTTTAATTTATGATTTTGTTTCAATTTAATCCAATTAATTACAATTTTTAGTATGTTTTATGAAAAATATGCACATAAATATCATATGTCATATTTTTAGAGTAAAATTATAAATTTACTTAATTAAGTGAGTTAACCTCAATCAATTTAGTGACAAATTTCTATAAAAAAAAATAAATATTAATAATATTATCAATTAGACTAAATTGACACAAATTATCTAAAATTAAATGTCAAAATTGAACAAATTGAAAGTAGAACTAAAATGACAAAATAGATAAAATGTAGAGGCTATTGGTGTAATTTGTCCAAAAAAAATGTTGCTCAAACCATATATTACACTTTGACCCCTAAAGGTTCACCTATTTCCCACTTTGAACCTTTAAGTTTAATTTTTCTCACTTTGACTCTTCATGTTTGCAATCCTTTCCACTTTGGCCCTTTAAGTTTAATTTTTCTCACTTTGACCCGTCATGTTTGCAATCCATCTCACTTTGGCTCTTCATATTTGCAATCCTTTCCACTTTATTTCTAGACTAACTTCTATCTAAAAAACTAACAGAATCTGCCACATCACTAACATATCAGCTCTATGTGTGATGTAAAAAATTTACTAAAGATGCAAAAAATAAAAATAGAAAACAAAAAAATTGAAAATTGTTTTTAGTCTTTAGTGAACTTTTTTTTTTTCCAATAATTTATTTATAAACATTATTACATTATAGATATATCTAGATTAGATGCAGCTAAAAAAATAAAAACAAATTTAATTAAAAAAATAGAAAAAAAGTTTACCAAAGATGAAAAAAAATGAAAATATACTGACTCAACCACCTGTATTGTCAATTTTGAAATGTAAAATTTACTATCATTTTTTTTTTTCATTTTTAGTGACTTTTTTTTCCCTTTTTTTAGTTAAATTTGTTTTTATTTTTTTAGCTACATCTAATTTAGATGCATCTATAATGTAATAAAGTTTATGAATAAATTTGAAAAAAAAAGTTCACTAATAACTAAAAAAAATTTCAATTTTTTTATTTTTTATTTTTTATATTTTGCATCTTTAATGAATTTCTTATATCACATATGGAGCTGATGTGTTAGTGATGTGACAAATTTTGTTACTTTTTTGGATATAAATTAGTCTAGGAGTAAAGTGGGAAGGATTGCAAACATGTAGGGCCAAAACGGGAAGGGTTGCAAACATGAAGGGCCAAAGTGGGAAGAATCAAACTTAAAGGACAAAAGTGAGAATGATTGCAAACCTGAAGGATCAAAGTGAGGAGGATTGTAAACACAAAGGGCTAAAGTGAGAAAAATCAGACTTAAAGAGTCAAAGTGAGGAATTGGTGAAACTTTAGGGGGACAAAGTGTAATTTACCCTATTCATTATAATTGGTCCAAATGGTATGTTTTGGTCCAATTATTTTAAGGAATAATTTAGTTCCAATTTAAAAATTAAGAACCGTCCATTACAATTTGATTCACGCATTAAGGTTCAAAAGGATTAAAAAAACTAAAATGGCTTGTTTGGGGTGTGTTATATAAGTACTTTTTTTTTTTTTTTTAAATCTTTTTATCTTTTCTGAGATACATCATCCTTGTACTTTTCTTTACATATTTTTATAAAAAGTTAAAAAGTACACTTATTTAGATCATTCTAAACAAGGTGATTTACAAGATACTTCATTTCAACTCATTCATCTTATTTACAAATAAGTTTTCTCTGGAAAAAAAAATACATGTATAATATTTTTCTCTATTTATATAATGTGTATACTCTTATAATATTGAAAATTGCATTTTTATTGTAATAATTACTATATAATATTAAAAACATTTGTTACCTTTGCACATTTTATAGAAATTAGTCTGGACAATATTACAAAATTTTTGAGGTATGTTTATGAAAATTTAAAAAAATTTTGTTTGGAACAACTGGGTGCCCAACTCTATAAGCCTTGTTTGCGACTGTTATCTTTTAAATCAGCTCCAAATCAACAAGATTGACTATGTTTTTCGTGAAGGAAAGAAATGTACATGAATTGCTTTTAATGCGAACTTAGTGCAGTTGTCATGTCACAACAAACATATAACTTCTAATTTTTGGTTATTTTATTATGTAATTCAAGAATTGTGTAAGCCATACCTCAATAGTCCTCCAAGATTTATTCTCAAAATATAATAATTTTTTTTTACCTATTCTTCAAAATTGTTTGCATGATGATCAATTCAAAAATTTTGACCTTTTCTCTAACATTGATTGCACATACTTCCAATTGTCAAAGATGGCATGCAAACTCTATAGGCTTGGTCTAAGGCTAACATAATAACATTATTAATCATTTTTAGTGTTCCTATAATTCAATATTTCCTCAATAATAATAATAATAATAATAATAATAATAATAATTGCAGAAGCATTAGAAAATGAGATCAACAACCAATTACAAAGAAATATTCTTCGTGATTTGGCAGGACCAAGATTAGAAATATTCTTGAGCAGTATGGTTTATGAATAAAAAAAATACTATATATAATTTTAATTATCTTTTTTTTTTTTTGGTCATTAGATACACTGCAGGAAAATTGATTTTTAGCGGTGTTTCAGAAACACTGCTAAAAGCTTGAAAAACGCCGTCATAAGTTATAGTGACGTTTAATATTTTCATCGTTGATACGGCCACCGTAATAAATTCACAACGTTTTAAAAACGTCGCTAAAAACATTAAGCTACATTTAAAAAAAGTCACAAAAACTTTGATGTCTGCTATCATTTCCATCACAAAATAACGTATGACGTCATGATGACGTCATTAGTGGCGTTTTTGACAAAAACACCATTTTTTTTGTGTGGTGGATTCTGAAATATAACATAACACCGCCAAAAAAATTAACTAAAATATAGCATAACACATGGCCAAAGAATTTCACTAAGAAGAAAGCTTCTACCTGTATACAAGAGCAATAATATGTACAATCTGTGATTTGGCAAAAAAAAAAAAAAAAAAATCGCTAAAAATTCAATCTCAAGAATTTAACTACTTGTATACAAGAGCAATACTATGTGCAATATGTGATTTGGCAAAAAAAATCACTAAAAATTCAATCTCAAACCACACTGTTGAAGCTGCTCTCACCAAAAATTAAAAGAACAAAGAAATCAAAGAAAATAACAAGGTATGAGGCTCTTGGAAAAGTTCTTCAGCTCTTCATACCACAATGACATCCTATTGCAATTTTCGTGTCTCGTTGCCCATCCATGGATTGCTGGAACTCCATTCTTCTTATTTGTTTCCTACAATTACAATTAAAATTAAGTAACAAAATCAAAATATACAATTTCAATTTAAAATATAAAGAAACTATATACCTCTACTTGAACAACTTAGAATGGTTTTCTGCCAGTTATGTGATTTAATGTCTTTTTTTTTTTTTCTAAATTTCTTCGTTTTTGTACCTTTTTTTCTATTACATATGAACACAAACACAAGATAATTTATTAATTAACGAACTCATCTTATGAGATTACAATAGAGTTTCATGGACAATTTAACTTTTGTGTGAGAGGGTTCAAGAATGTTGCTGAAAAATTCAAAGATATTCAAAGATCTTCGAAGATCTTTGAAGAAAACTTGAATTCTCTAGAAATGAGAGGTTTAGATTCTTCAACAGTCACAACTAGAAGCACAATTGCAAAGAGATGACGAAGATAAGAGATTGAGTGAAGAAGAAGGCAAAGTAGTTAGAGAGAGAATAATGGCAAGACTCTCCTATGGATCTCTCATTTTCACTCTGAAGGTAGATAATGGAGAAGGGAAATTAGTTCTTTCCCAAGAGTTGTTTCTCCAAAATCCATCCCTTGTAAAGTTATGGGTGGGTGCTATTTATAGACACCTCATGATGTAGGATGGAGCCCATGTGTAAGGGACATGGGGAATATTCCCTCTAACTACCTTGTCTGAGGCGGTGACCTTTCAGAGGATAAGGAAAACCTCGAAGAGGAGATCAACCTCTCGACGAACCCTTCTTCTTAGCCACACCTAACCAATGATCCCCAATCATCCCAAAGGGTCAAGAGTAGTCCCGGAGGACGTCCTGCCACAGAAAGGTCAGGGCTAGTTCAAGAGAACACCTTGCCGCAAATATTTCCGAGTCTTAGGGACCTCCTAGATCGTGCCACCTTGACTCGAGTATAGGCTAGTTTAACCGAAGAGTGAATTTGTCTCCACTCACTGTCCTTAGGATTAGGTCTTTTGTTTGAACTCTGTCACGCCCGTGGTTTTGGTGCGTAGATCCTGGAAAGCTCTGAGCTCGCAAGTGTTCTGGGACTCATTAACGGAGTGACTTCTAGATTGCGTCTGAATCCGTTCAAAGCCAAGTGCTTCAGATCTCTAGGTTCGTGGATCCGAACCCTTTCAAGTCCAAGCTCAAATAGGTCTCTAGGTTCATGGTTCCGAACCTTTTCAAGGCTAGGCCAATACCTCGAAGAATGGATCTCTACCGAGGGTTTCATCTCTTCTGAAAGCAACGGTTAACCTCCTCGGATGCCTATATGATCTGAGCATCCTCGGATGGGCCTGATGGGCTCTCTTTAGAGATATATGATTGATGGGTCTTCCTCAGCCTAATTTGTTGGCTTTCTTATGGGCCCGTTAAATAGAATTCACTTGGGCCCATTTGGCAATAATTTCTCCAAGCTCACCAATTTTTGGGATTCCCGATTGGGCCCAATTAACTTAGTGGGCTCAAGTTAACCCCTTTTACAACTTTAAAACAATTCATTAACAGTGCCAATCCTGCCTTATCTATAACCATCCAACACTTTTCATGGGAACAATTTAACATAAAACAATAAGATCCTAAAGTAAATAACAAGGCACAACAAAAGACAAATTATTCAAGCACACGATAACTTTCAAAAGCATGGTGAGAAATTAAATTAGAATTTAAAACTAAAACCAACATAATTCCAAATGTTCAATACCAAAAAAAAAAAAAAAACTCCAAAATCAACATATAGACTTCATTTTGAGGACTGCCAAAAACACGCTACAGTATTGTAGTTTTTTGAATACCCAAAAGATAGAGATTGATTGCAATTGGCTTGATAATAGGTCTAAATGTCTCAACATAATCAACATGAAGCCTTTAACTACCAATTGAGCTTTATAATGACCAATTGAACTGTTGGGTTTCCGCTCTTGAATACATGCTTACAACAAACAACATTCGTAGCTCAAAAGGGGGGAACAAGGACCCCCATACCACTCCTAATGAGAACATTGAATTCCTCTTGTGTAGCAATTCGCCAATCTGGAGACTTAGTGGACCAAGTGCAACAAGAAGTCATCTTAAAAGCATCCAGCAATAAATTCAGTTTAGTAGAAAGATTCAGTCGTGTGCAAGGTGATTTATCAATGCCGAACTAAGTGATCAAGGGATGGGTATCATCAACTGATGGATCAAGGGATGGAAAAATGAGGAATCAACTCCAAATGATATCATCCAATATTTAGCGACGTTTTAAAAACACCGTGATAGATTTTTTCCTATTTTAAAAATATGACCGTTGGCACTGTAGTGGCGTTTGTAAAATGCTGTTATAGTTTTTTTTTGTTTTGAAATTGTTCTCTTGTTTTCATCTTATTTTCTCCCAAAAGACTGACGCAAAATAAATAGTGTCACTTGCCATGTTGCCTTTGGTCTCTTCTAAAGTAAATTTGTCAAAAAAAGCCTCCTTACTTTATTTTATGAACCAAACATATGGATCTACTCATGGATGGCCAACTTTTGGTAATTCCTGTCAACAGTAAATTAAATAATCTATGAAATTTATTTTTAGAATCTATTGCATGCAATTTGCTAATCGAGCATGCCTAGTTGCAATCATCTTATTGTGGTCCTCCACCACCAATCATGATTCTGCGATACCATCCGAGGCAAAAAAAAAAAAAAAAAAAAAAAGAAAAAAAAAAGAAAAAGAGGGGATTTACTGAGACCAACAAAAAAATATATCCGGGTCTTTCCATGGCCTTTTCTCAGACCTCATACAACTTTCCTTATCTGCACATGTACAGCTACCACCAAGAAATTCTGGAAACTCACTGAACAATCACAATTATACCCAAGAGTTACAAATGGTTAGACTTCTGCATAAGGAAAAAATAGCATATTTAAACCCTGATAATTCTAATTATTTACCTATCATCAATAATCTCAAGCAATTTACTTTGGAATTTCCTGCTAAGAACCTGAGAAAAAATGAAAAATAATTGATCCAACATATGATTCTGTTATGATGTGTACACTTTCAATAGATAAAAGTCAACTCTTTTAACATACATGAATCTTCGTAGCTGTTTTGGGATAAAGGAAACCCTTCACTGGGTTCCAGAGCAGCCTAAAGCCAGAACCAACATTTATAATAAACATACGACCAAGTGTCTGCAAAACTATAATTCCAAAAGTGATCCATCTTTCAGGGGGATATATACAATTCAAAATTCAAATGAACAACAGCGTAAAGATGGCAAGTGTGTATCTTGGTGAGACGATTCTAAGCACAACAAATTTCTAAATCATATCTCAGGATAGTTGTCATTATCAATATTCTGCAGCAGCATAATGACTTCTCATACAGGTTTAGTTAGCTGCTTAAAACCCTGAACAACAAAGAGTATGAAAGAGCAAGAATAGAATGTGATATATTCCTATGAAGCCAAGCTCTGCAATATTTGCTTTATAATGATATCTAGATGAGTAAGTAAAATAAATAAAAGTATACCACGCCATGAATGTCTAAAATTGTTGTACTTGAATCAATGTGTCTTTTTGCAGCAATAGAGCAGGCATGAAACTTGATAGTAAGAGTTTTCTCAAATTCTTGCACATGGTATCTCACAAACCGATCCAACTTTGTCACTTCCATAAGCTTGTATGGATCATCTTTTCCAAGTTTTTCAATGTATATGGGCCTTCCCTTCTTATCAACACCATGATAACCCTGTGGGTAGTGTTGTACAACTTCATTCAACACTTTGAACTCAAAATCCTAGCAAAACATCAAGAGGTATAAGAAATAAAAAAGTCAGCATGCATCATTTAGTAATGTTTAGGATACATAATGAGAAGAAACAATTCAACTTTGTCAATAACCAAGTTTCACTAAACCAAGGACCCAAATACAAGACAAGTTAGGTTAAGCATCAATACTAACACAAGTGAGTGGCCATGTGGTTGAAGTCTTATGATATGGGATGTTTCTACTCCATTCAAGAGATTGTCTCAAATATAAAATGGGTGAGTCAACACCTTTAAGGGTTGGAGGTGTTTGGTGCTTGTTCATGCTTGGTTGGATGTTATGTATGCTGTTTCTATGCTAGAGCTGGCTGCTGTTAACTCTGTTTGTTTTGGTTGTTGGGGCTATGATGGGTTCTGTGCTGCTAGTTTGCTATGCTTCGGATTTGGTTGCTTTGGCTCTGCCGCTAGTTTGTTTTGTTTTGGGTTTTTGATTGTTCTGGTTTCTGAGGTGAATTGCTGCGGCAACTCTAATCTGGCAGTTGTTTGATTGTTCTGGTTTTCTGTTGTGTATCTTTTATGCTAATCTATTTTGGCTCTGTTACTGATCTATTCTTCTTCTGGTTGTTGATCTACCTTGGCTCTGTTGCTCTGTTGCTCTGTCACTGTTGCTGGGGCCTTTGATCAGGTTGCAGGGTTTTTTTGGAGTTTTAGTCGTTTTTTGGTTGTATTTTTGTGGAGGTTGGTTTCTCATCAACTTCCTGGGGTGCTAGCATATGATTGGGCGTGCTCTTGGGTGCCAACCTAGTTGGGATCCTTTGATGCTTTTGCACCCATTCTCTTTCTTTCTTTTCTTTATTGTTGTAATCATTTTTTCATCAATAAAGCTTCTTCTTTTGCTGATAAAAAGAAAAAAGAAAAGAAGAAAAAAAGCTTAACTTGGCTCCAACATGTATATGAAGGGCAGTTAAGCTCATCCCTAACCCAACCCTTCAAATTTCCTTGAAATCAAATCAACCCGACCCTACCATTTTATTTCATTTTTATAAATACAAATTGTAACTAAAGACGCTTCAAGAAATTGACAATAGTTAGTTTGTAGTACCATAAGTGAACAATTTCTACACTAATGATATTTATTGTTATATTCTAGATAATTGAGTAAGACAAAATATATATGCTCATTATTAGGAAAGTTTTCTAGTAAATGAAGTGTTCAACCTCAACCGTAAGTGTCTCTACAACCTACTTGCTTGTGGATGGGCTGAGAAAGGCACTAACCCATTTATTTAATTGTGTTAAAAACCTTAGCAAAAGAGAGAAAGAACAAGTCAATCCATCAAAAACTGGCACTACAAAGCTATGGCAGGAATTTGAGACTAAAGCAGGAGGAAAATCATCAGATGAAATTACCTCCATGATAGTGCCAGCACCAGAGTCTTTCCTCCATTGAAGCATTTCAGCCCACATGTGCTTTGTTTTCTTAGTATCAAACTTCCTTCCTTTCAAGAATTTGCATGGAAATTGACGCAATAAAATAAATCAACGCCATCTCTCATGAAACATAGTCAATCAAATGAAATTGATAGCAACATAAATTCAGTCTTGTGCGCAGAACATACAAAAATTTAGAAAGTCAAAGACACAACATTATTTAATGTTAATATGTGTTAGCTGATTCTCTGATAAAGAGTGTTGATTAGGAGGTGCAAGTGCTGAAGCCTCATGTTCATTGATGTCATATTCCCTAAAGAACACACCATAAATGGAATTAACTTGTATAAATCAGCCAGTACTTTTTTAGAGTATAGCATGTTGTCTATAAGTTTCTACTAGTGTGTAGCAATACCTTACCAGTGGCCTCCCATAATCTTATAAAAATATGCTGTGTACATATGACTCTAGTACAACTCTATTAAGCCATATGCGGGAAGAAGAAACAAAGCCCTTTGATTTCACTCTTGATATAGCGATCCCGGGTTTACCCTTGTTGTACAGTGATCCGGACATGTGTCCGTGGATGTTGGTTGTTGTTTATTATCTTGTTACATCCTTTTTACTTCGTATTTGAGTTATAGGATGTGTTGGGCAGGTTTGTTTCAGGTTGGTTGTGTTTGGGAGCCTAGTGTTGCTGCCCAGATTTTTGGTCCTTCGCTCGAGCCAGGAGTTTGTCGCTCGAGCGAGAGTTGAGTTGTGTCTGGTGGGTCGAGCCAGAGTGGCTTCGCTCGAGCGAGTGTTGCGTCTGGTTCTGGACCTGAGAGTTGCTTTTCTTGGCTCGAGCGAGCTTTTCGTGGCTCGAGCGGTCTGGGTTTTTCTTCGCTCGACCGAGAACTTCTTGGCTCGAGCGAAAGTTTTCTGTGTCTGGTCGCTCGAGCGACCAAGTCTTCGCTCGAGCGAGCGTGTTTTATATCAGCGGACAGTAGCGTTTTAAACATCACTTTTTCACTTCCTTTCTTTGATCAAACCCTATATTCGACACCCTCTCTCTCTAAACTTACTCTCTCTCTAAGATTTGATCTCCCTAAAGTGTGAATCTAGCCTAGAGCCTTTGTTAAAAGATAGAGGGCGTTGAGAGCTTTGATTTAATCTGAAAAAGTTTGGATTTGGAGCAAGTTGATCTTCGAGTCTTCATCTCCTTTTTGGCTTAAACTTCGAGGTAGGGATATCCTACTCCTCTCTATGGATTTTGTCTTTAAATTTTGGTATTTTGAGATGTTGGGCTTGGCTTGGTAATTTTGTGAAAGTTTGGGGCTTTTGTGCAATTTTACAAAAGTTGGGGGTTTTATTCATAATAAACCTAGATGCATGTTTGGCATAGAGAAATGGAATTAAATGTTGAATCATTGATGAAAATGGGACCTAAGGTTTGAAATGGTAATTATGGATAACGAACTAATTACATTGTTTAATTAATTGGGATAATTAATTATGAGAAATGAGGAAATGAAATGTTGATTGAATATCCATTGTGCATTTATTTTCTGTTTAGAAATAACTGTTTTGGGCTATCGGTGGAGGATAGTCGTGATTGTTGTAGACAATGCATGATGATTAGGCAAACTGAAACTAATCAATGAAATGTGTCATGGAACTTGACGGTTGATAGAATACATTAACTGTATGTATTGTGTGATTGTATATAGAACCAATGTGTTTATATACGTTATGTGTAGAGGAGGAGATAGGGGATGTACTCCGCGGTTTAGGGGAAGATAGGGGATGTACCTCTAAACCGGATAGCGTTGGGAGAAGATAGGGGATGAACTCCATAGACACAGCTCATATGCTTGTCTAGAGAAGTGAAGATAGAGCTTATATGCTTATCTTAGTAAAGTGTGGATACAGCTTATATGCTTATCTGAATGTGGGATATTGTTGTTATACATATCTGTTGAGAATGTGGATATAGCTTTTATGCTTATCTGAATGTGAGATATAGTTTTATACATATCTGTGGAAATGATGATAGAGCTAGCATGCTTATCTGTTGAAAAAGGGAAAAAGAAAGGTAACTTAGACTCATAAGTTGTATGACATAAATGTGTAATTTATGTGAATGTATCTGTGTTAGCCATCTATCAATTGCTAATCTTTTAGTCATTGTTCATGGTTGGTTTAGTGTATTTCTACTGGGCTGTGGCTCACCCTATATGGGAATATCATTTTCAGGTACAGGAAGCATGCCACCTCCAAGGACATAGCTTGGGAGGCTTGAGGCGGACATAATGTTGTCATTTTACTTTTGGATGTATTACATGTAAATACAAGCCAAGGGCTTAAGGTGTATGAGTTAGTACTCTTTTTGTTGTAACCAAGTGTTAACTTGGAAAGCTGTAAGCCCGTAGGGCATTTTGTTTGATGTTAACATGTAATACTTATGTAATGGAACTCTAATGAATAAAAGAATGTGGTTAGTTTATATGTAAATGCATGTCTTATCTGATGGGTTTAATGTTGTTATTTTGAGGGCGTTACACTTGAGGAAATAAGATGCACCATTTTATTTGACAAGGGAGCGTCATTGTCATTGAGAACTCAAAGAAATAATTATCCATATCATCTAAGCAAATACTAGTCAATCAAACATGTGAGCAAAAATTCCTCCATGAATAGAACATATATTCCATGTCTTATGAGCATGTCTATCCAAGTACTTGTATACACATATACTTATGTATGTAATTATATATCCGCATGTTAAAGAAATATTAAATCAATAACATATCCATTTCTGTGTTTTATACATATATGTCTGTCTAGGTGTAGGTGTAGGTGTTTGCATTTTATATGTACATGTTAAAGAAAGAAGATCACCTCAATATCTGTTGAAAATCAAGCCACGTTTTCATCAGATGCCATATGCATCAAGCCCTTTTCTTTATTTCATATGCTTTCGGTGATTAATTTATTTCATATGCTTTCGGTGGTTAATCAAGCTAGTTATTATAATAATAAACAGAGTGTATGCTGATATATATGTAATATATATTAATGTATAGTTAAATATGTAGTGGCCTCGTGGCCTGCTTGTTTGTGTTTTTGGCCTCGTGGCCTCCATCTGATCATATTGTATAAACCTCCTATATAATGGAGTAGCATTGTAAGGCTTAATATATTGAAATAAAGAGTCTATGTTTAGTCTTTCAATCACTCTCTCTCTCTCTCAATATTAATATTTTCATGGTATCAGAGCAGGTGTAATCCTGTCTCGTCATTTTCGCCTCTTCAGTCAATATTCGAATTTTTCTCTTCTACTCAAATATATCCTTCTATTGCATGACTAAATACGGTCCAGCTTTCGGAATGACTATCAACTCATCCTCCTCTTCTTCTGATATTATCATCTCATCATCTTCATCCTCTCATCAAATGGAAACCTCTCATCTTCCGATCACTGCCCATAAACTGAATGGGCAAAATTATTTGCAATGGTCTCAATCCATGTTAATGTTTATACGGGGAAAGGAGAAAGATGACTACATCACCGGAGCCTCGGCGCTACCAGAAACCACAGCATCAACCTACAAAAGGTGGATAGCTGAAAATAATATGGTCATGTCGTGGCTCGTCAACTCTATGACCACTGACATTGGCGAAAATTTTCTGTCATTTGATACTGCCAAAGAGATCTGGGACATGACAAAAGAAACGTTTTCAGACAAGGAAAACACATCTGAAATCATCCAGCTTGAAAGCTCCCTCCACAATTTACGTCAAGACAATCTTACGGTAACTGAATATTTCAATACCCTTACTCGTCTATGGCGTCAACTTGATACGTTTGAGGTTCATAACTGGCAGTGTGTTACTGATGGTCTGTTATATAAAAAGATTGTCGAAGGGAAGCGTGTGTTTAAATTCTTGTTAGGATTGAACACAAATCTTGATGAAATCAGAGGAAGAATTATGGGAGTAAAACCGCTCCCTAACCTTAGAGAGGCATTCTCTGAAGTCCGTCGCGAAGAAAGTCGGAAAAAACTCATGATGGGATCTCATCAACAACTGAATATGGCAGAAAGCTCGGCTCTTAAGACTCAATTCGCTCCTATCGACAACCGTCAGAAAAATAAAGGAGGTAGGCCTTGGTGTGATCATTGCAGAAAGCCGGGTCACTCGAGAGAAACTTGCTGGAAGATTCATGGAAAGCCAGTAGATTGGAAACCACGTCAGCCTCTTGAGAAAGAAGGACGAGGTAATCATGTAGGTACAAATGAACCATCACCACAACCTGAAGCAAGCCCTTTCACCAAGGAGCAAATGGAGATGCTCCAGAAACTACTACAGTCACAATCTGGTTCGTCTTCCAACCACATCATAGGATCCGGAACCTTGGCTCACAAAGGTAATTCTTTGAACGCCTTTACTGTTAGTAAGAAACGTAAAAAACCTTGGATTGTGGACTCAGGAGCATCTGATCATATGACGGGAGATGCAACAATTTTTGATACATATAACTCATGTCAAAATAATTTAACGGTCCGAATAGCAGATGGTTCACTATCAAAGGTTGCCGGTACAGGTTCAGTTGTGCTGTCTAGGAATCTTATTCTCAACTCTGTTCTCCTTGTTCCTGACTTGGACTGTAATTTATTGTCAATTAGTAAACTCACTAAGGAAAAGAGGTGTGTTACTAATTTTTTCTCCACTCATTGTGAATTTCAGGATTTGGATTCGGGGAAGATGATTGGCAATGCTGAGGAATGCTCTGGACTCTACATCCTTAAGGAACGCCACTATCCACAAGAACAACCTCAAACGGCAATTTGTGGTAGTTCTTTTTCGGTTTCGTGTCAAAATAACGATAGAGCAATTATGTTGTGGCACTATCGCTTAGGTCATCCTAATGTTATGTATCTCAAGCATTTATTTCCTTCATTATTTAATAAAAATCCAAAACCTTTTGATTGTGAAATCTGTCAATTTTCTAAGCATGTACGGTCCCATTTTCCCATTCAATCCTATAAAGCGTCTCGTCCATTCTCACTAATTCATAGTGATATCTGGGGTCCATCCAGAATAAAAAATGTAACTGGTACTAGGTGGTTTGTCACATTCATAGATGATCACACTAGATTAACCTGGGTCTTCCTCATGAAAGACAAATCTGAAACGAGCCAAATCTTCAAAAATTTTCAAATTATGATTCAGACACAATTCCAGTCAAAAATCCAAATTCTAAAGTCTGATAACGCTCGGGACTATTTCAACTCAATTCTAGGAGATTTTTTAGCAGACAAAGGGATAGTTCACTTAAGTTCATGTGTTGACACCCCACAACAAAACGGCATCGCTGAACAGAAAAATCGGCATTTGTTAGATGTTGCTAGATCACTCATGTTTTCCACAAATGTTCCACAATTCTTCTGGGGGGAAGCTGTTCTTACAGCTGCCTATCTTATCAATAGGATGCCATCTAAGGTACTACAATTCCAAACTCCTTGTCAACTTCTCCTAAAATCCTTTCCCACTACTCGCCTCATCTCCACCATCCCACCCAAAATTTTCGGGTGTTCTGTCTTTGTTCATGTCCATCAACAGTATCGAGGTAAACTTGATCCCCGGTCGCTCAAGTGTGTCTTCATTGGGTATTCGTCACATCAGAAAGGGTATAAGTGTTACTCTCCGGTCACTAGGAAATTCTACACTTCCATGGATGTCACATTTTTTGAAACCCAGTCTTACTACCCTAAAATTGATATTCAGGGGGAGACTCCAACCCAGGAATATCAATTTTGGACCCCTGAGTCATTTAGTGAGCCATCCATCACCACCAAAAATCCCACACCTCCTGAGTCATTGAATCCATCTGTACCTGCCGAAAATTCCGAGTTCATTGTTGCCTTGCGGGATAATGAACACATCCAAGAGGAAATGGAGGAAGGAGCACTTTCTCAACAATCCCATGAGGCTGAACCGGGTTCTAATCCAAGCAACATTCCAGGTAACAATCTTCTTACCACAGATAGTACTGTTGATTCTGAGTTCGAAAACAGTATTCTTAATATGCCCATAGCTTGGAGAAAAGGAGTTAGATCATGTACTCAGCATCCCATTGGGAACTTTATTTCTTATGATAATCTATCACCTTCGTTCCGTGCCTTCACTTCTAGCATCACGGAGATACACATTCCTCGGAATATTCAGGAAGCCTTCAAGTCTCCTCAGTGGAAGGCAGCAGTCATTGAGGAAGTTCGGGCTCTGGAAACGAATGGTACTTGGGAAATTACTGATCTTCCAAGAGGTAAGAAACCCGTTGGATGTAAATGGATTTTCACAGTAAAGCACAAGGCAGATGGTAATGTGGAACGTTATAAAGCTCGGTTGGTTGCCAAAGGATTCTCCCAATCCTATGGCATTGACTATCAAGAAACCTTTGCTCCGGTTGCCAAGCTCAACACTGTTCGTGTACTTTTATCCTTGGCAGCTAATCTCGATTGGTCACTTCACCAACTTGATGTAAAAAATGCCTTCCTCAATGGTGACTTAGCGGAAGAAGTTTACATGGACATTCCGGCTGGACTTGAGACGACATCAAATTTCAACAAAGTTTGCAGACTCCGAAAATCCTTGTATGGTCTCAAACAATCTCCCAGGGCCTGGTTTGAACGGTTCACTAAGGCAGTAAAAGGGTACGGTTTTGTTCAATGTCAATCCGATCATACATTATTTGTGAAGCACTCCCTAGGAGGGAAATTGGCAATTATCATTGTTTATGTGGATGACATAATTCTAACAGGTGATCATGAAGAGGAAATTGGCTTACTTAAAACATTCCTAACAAAGGAATTTGAGATTAAAGATCTTGGAAATCTTAAGTACTTTCTTGGAATGGAAATTGCTAGGTCAAAGAAAGGTATAGTCGTCTCACAACGTAAATACGTTCTAGACTTACTGAATGAAACAGGGATGCTAGGATGCAAGCCGGCAGAAACTCCTATGGACACAACTATCAAATTGGAAGAAAGTGACGGTAGTGCACCAAGTGATAAAGGGAGATATCAACGTCTTGTGGGAAAACTCATTTATCTTTCTCATACAAGGCCAGACATCGGCTTCTCTGTTAGTGTGGTCAGTCAATTCATGAACAATCCTACCGACAAACACATGACTGCTGTGACCAGAATATTGAGGTACCTAAAAAAGACACCGGGAAAGGGTCTCTTCTTCCAAAGAACAACAAATAGAAAAATTGAGATTTTTTTCAGACGCAGATTGGGCAGGTTCAGTAACTGATCGAAGATCAACCTCTGGCTATTGTTCATTTGTTTGGGGGAACGCGGTTACATGGCGAAGCAAGAAACAGTCAGTGGTCGCCCGTAGTAGTGCTGAGGCAGAATTTCGTGCTATGGCCCTAGGTATCTGTGAGGGAATCTGGTTGAACAGACTGTTAGAAGAATTACGAGTTCCATCTGAGCATCCCATGGTTTTATACTGCGACAACCAAGCCGCCATCAGTATCGCTAAGAATCCGGTTCATCATGATCGCACTAAGCACGTGGAGATAGATCGACACTTTATCAAGGAAAAGATTGAAGAGGGAGTTTTTCAAGTCAGCTACACTCCAACAAACTGTCAAAAAGCTGACATTCTCACCAAAGCTCTTGCTCGAGTTAACTTCGAAGATCTGACGGACAAATTGGGCATGATTAACATCTACAACGTTGCTTGAGGGGGAGTGTTGAAAATCAAGCCACGTTTTCATCAGATGCCATATGCATCAAGCCCTTTTCTTTATTTCATATGCTTTCGGTGATTAATTTATTTCATATGCTTTCGGTGGTTAATCAAGCTAGTTATTATAATAATAAACAGAGTGTATGCTGATATATATGTAATATATATTAATGTATAGTTAAATATGTAGTGGCCTCGTGGCCTGCTTGTTTGTGTTTTTGGCCTCGTGGCCTCCATCTGATCATATTGTATAAACCTCCTATATAATGGAGTAGCATTGTAAGGCTTAATATATTGAAATAAAGAGTCTATGTTTAGTCTTTCAATCACTCTCTCTCTCTCTCAATATTAATATTTTCAATATCAAATGATAATCATCATGTCTTGCTGGTAGCATGTCATTTGAGATCAGTTCTTGTCGGAAAGCATCTACAACCTTTAACTGTTTAGCATCCCAGACATCCTCTATTGAAACTGAAGTCTGATTCTCGTTTTTCCTTTTACTTTTCTTCTTAAGAGAATGCTTAATTTTATTAAATGCATTAACTGCTTTCTTCTTCGAACTCCCAATTCTTGTCCTCTTTTCATCCTCCGAGATTTCATAATCTGATTGGAGTTCTTTTCTTTCATCATGACTAGAGGATTCCTCAAAGCCTACAGAAAATAAATAGAAATTCATTAGCATCATAAGTCATGACTAAAGAGTATATATTGATTTTGCTCCATAAATAATACCACTAAGCGCCCGATGAAATGAAAGAAATTTTGGTAAAGCATCTAAAACCTTTTATAAGACTCAGAGCTAATTCGTCTATCACTACAACTAGATTTATCAATGTTTTTTCTCTTTCTAAAAACTCCTTCAAAACACTGATTGTAAACCCAAACGCAACACTAAAAATATAAAAAAATAAATTATTATTTTTAAATATTCTGGGAGTAATTACCAAAAAATGTAAAAGCGATGATGATCGAGACTTCAATCAATGCATTGCCAAAGCTCTAATGGGAAGTGGTGGAGCTCACCTTAGTAGATGGTGCTCGTTCACCTCGTGGTACAGATGGTGGAAGTGGTGGAGCTTCGAAATCTCAAAATCGAAATCGCTAATCGTTCTGAGATTGGATCTAAGATGAATCACCATTCGCTCTGAGATTGAATCATATGGGGATGAAGAAGATTGATTCGATCGGTTGAGAGAAATTAGGGTTCGGAGAGGGTTGAGAGAGAGAGAGAGAGACCAGAGAGTGAGTGAGAGACTAAGGGAGTGTTTTGGGTCCTCAGACTCAAAATAAGACATTTGAAAAGAGAGAGAGAGCGCGTGGGAGAGTTAGAGATTTAAAGGCATTTTTAAACGCCTTCTCTTATCAAAAACAATACCGTTTTATTTTTTTTTAAAAAATGTGACGTTTGTCAAACGTTGTTAAATATTAACAAAGATGGCATTTAACAAACGCCGTTATATAAATGCCATTAAATCTCATTTTTCTTGTAGTGAGGTTTGCAGATTGTGGTTAAGATTGGGTTGTTGAGACAAACTATCATGAAATCAATAAACACAAACAGTGTCTATGAAACCAAAATCAAGTAAAATTAGAGTATCTTCACAAAAGAAACCAAGATACCACACAGCAAATACCATAAATTGTACCAGGAAGTGGAACCAAAACTATAAGGACAATAATATGAGTATAGATATGGAACTATGCGACTTACTCGTCTTTCCTTTCTTTAGAGGGAGGCTAGGGTTCTGTAGCAGAGTGTTTAAGAGAAGCAGTAGAAGTACTCTTTGGCTTCTATATAATAGGAGTGCTTTCAACTTTAGCTTTTTCTTATCCTCTTCACTTAGTTCAACAGGAGGTGGCTGAGAAGCAGCTTTGTCTGTTGTCTTCTCAGATGGAGCAACATGAGCAACACCTTCGCCAAACTTTGAAATGACAGTAATCTTAGTACTTGGTTCCACAGTATCCCCTTCCTTGGCTACATACTATTAATAATTTACGTACAAATTCAGAATCAGAACCATTCCAAAGGAAAGATAGGGAGAAGTGTAGTGAACTTGTATAAAAATAATGATAGCAAATCCAAAATAATGATATTTTACCTTTTGGATTACACCTGCTTCAGGACTTGCATTATCAATTGTCACCTGGTGGAAGATAGACAATCCAAATATTGACAGCATAAGTCATGTTAAGAACTTTAGAAGCTTATTGCAACATTATCATGTTGTATCACAACAAGTACCTTATCTGTTTTAATTTGAAAAATTGGTTCATCAACTTCTACCATGTCACCAGAATATGCTCCCAAATATCAGATACAAAACACTATCAAGCATTTACATTCATAGAGAATGGGCATTTAAATGGTAGAATTTTGGAAAGAGATATGAGTCTTATTACTTTTCAAGAATTTTTCCAGAGTTCTATCACTCATAGATTCACCCATAAAAGGGACAACAACTTCAACCAGATCACTTGTATTGCACATGTACACAAAACGAACAAATTCAAAAGTACTAGAAATTACCAACTACAAGAAGGAACACAAGGCAAGAACAAAAAGGTGTCATGTGCTAATAATTAATTTAGATGCTATCTTGGTATCTTGTTTGTGTCAGGATAACAATCTATTATTGAATAACATGATGTATCATCCTCAGCCAATGTTATATATTTGAAATCAATGAACTGTTAAGAGGTTTGTACAAATGAAAAATTAACTTTAACATGTTTGAGAAAGTAAAAAATAAGCTTATTTTTTCTAGGAAAAAAAAGAGGCCCAAAAATGAGCCCATATCTCCCAACAATACCACTAGTTGACCATAAAAAAAAGGTGCACATATACAAATTACACATAGATGCGTGCAAATAAACACATCTGAACAAGGAAAAAGTCACCATGAGAGGTTTGTGAATATCACACCATTGTCAGAAGAAAACAGCCTGCTTTGTATTTGCATGGTAACCTCGGGCTGAAGAATATTAGCCATAACTTCCCTGCACATGGGACATGTTTTAAAAACAGATGCAAAGAATCAAAAGACCAGAAAGAAAGACTGCTCCATACATAAAGGACTTCTTTCGTGTTTATCCTTGCAGTTTCCTATATCCTTTAGCTTTCTATATTCTTTTTTAATAAAATTCTGATGGATTAGCATCTTGATTGCACAAACAGAATTCAATATAACTGATAACTCATAACTTATTAAGGATTGCAATAAGGTCGTCTAACCCTGGTTTAGATGGGCTTGGGGATGGCTTTATCGATTCAAACCCTAATAAGGTTTAAGAAACAGTTCAATCTGAAGAATTTCCAATAGTTTAATCCAACTTGAGTTGGGTTAGCTTTCTTCCATATGCATTTTATATTACATATTGTAGAGGGTCAAAAATTAAACTCCAAATTAAGTATGGGCCTAAGTGCTGAGGTTGCCCCTTTTAGGGGACCAAGAATGTCCAAAGAAGCATGGGCTAAAGCCCAAGGGAAGTGGGCCAACAAGTGGGCCGACGCAGATCCAACCCACCACCAAAGATCCGAACAGACTCCACGAAGAAAATGTATAAGTCAAGTTGCAGAGGTATTACTTGCTACGGTCAAAGTTGCTGAGGCACTTTGCCTTAGCGCCACTATTCCCAATATTGTCGGTTCCGTCGCCATCCGAAGTTGCTGAGGGAAGGAGAAAATCAAACCAACTAAGTTGCAGAGGCAACATTTGCAGCGATCAAGTTGCAGAGGCATTTTTGTCAGTGGCACCACGTCTAATATTGTCGGTTTTGCCATTTGAACTTGCAACGGGAAATGGCCACCGCAGCAACCACAACCGCCGCAACTATGATAACCGCTACAACTAAGTTGCGAGGGGAGGCACTCTACCAAGGTGATAGCAGCCTTTGGGGAAAGTTTCACCTCCGCAAGTAGAGGTTGATAGCAGGCCTAGGATTGATAGCAGGTCCCATATCTCACTGGTTGGAGCTGATAGCAGGCTCAAAAATAAACCAGTGTACCGTGGCAACCCCACGAAGATGGGAGTAGGGAAGCCAAAGTGTAAGGGACTCCCTTTCCATTACCCAGGTCATGGACCTGCCTTAGTCGCACAAGTAGGACTTAATGAAGTCCCCTCGGGCTTGGTACTAAGGCAAAACATGGCTGATAGTAGGCTTGGCTGTGGCCTTCGCCCTGGGAAGTTTGGCAGTCTATGGTTAGGTGGCTAAGGGTGGAGGTTTTATTGAGGAGAACACCAAACATGGTCGATGGCAGGCTATGAAGTCCTAAGAATGCATGTATTGGCCATACTGAGCTGAGAAGGTAAGTGCATTTGTTGAGGTTCATGCTGAGAAGGTGAGTTGCAGCGGTAAACACTCCCACCGCAAGTGCACTCGTTAAGGTGTCTATAAGATTCATGCACTCGTTGAGGCAATTGTGCCAAATGGATAGTACACAGTACATGCAGAGGGACACGTGTCACTTCCAGCCTGGTAGTTCAAGGTAGAATATTCCATGTGATCCTCTGGGACATGTCTTCTCTCTATTTGGCCACTTGGTGTCCTCTTGGTACCAAGGAAAAGCCTATAAATAGAACCCATTTCCCAGCCCAAGAGAGGATGAATTTTGGGAAATTTGGGAGAGATACTGCCCATTTTGGTACTGCCATTATCTTCTTCCTGAGCTACTTGCTCCACCCTCACCTAGCTACTCACTCGCTAACCTCCTAGACAGTTGCTACTGTTCATCCTCCAATCATTCCACTATTGTTGGACCATTAGCATAGTTTTGCCTCTCTAATCACCTTCCTAACACCGAACCCCCTACACATGTACACATTTTCTAAACAATTTATTAGATCACTGAACACAAAAAAAGTTGGGTTCATGGCAAGTTAATGTAGAATTAATCTAGTCAAAGGCAAGTTAGAGCTTGGACCACTAATCTTGATTCCCAAGGCTCTTGTAACCATAGGTGGCAAGCACTTGGTGCTTTGCAAAGGTGGGTAGGCTAACTCACAACTAACAAATGATTTTCTCTGATTGAAAAAAAAGGGCTCTTGTTACCATTCCTAGTTGGGATTTCAAATACACTGTTAACCATTAAGTTCATTTAACTGAAAGTAAAATGATATAAAATATCACTTACCTTGTTGGCCTTAAAATTGCTGAGCGACCTATTACAATAATTAAAAAAAATATATTTGGAGAAATTATTTAAAAGATAGAGCAGAAAATTAGATACATCAGCTTTTGCATGTAATTAAACAATAAAGGTGGTCAAAAGATTACCATGCAAAATGAGGTGACATAAGTTTCTAACATGTCCAAATGCTCCTAGATGATGTAAACGAGTTAGTGATTCAACCTTCAAAAAGATTCAAACATTTGATAGTATGCCTAACCAATGACAGGGCTAAAGATGAAAAAAATGGTTGAGAAATGATAATACATCATTGGATGAGCACATGGCAACATCCATATAATAATTTATGGTCAAAGAGGTAAATTTTTTTTTGTTGAAATAGTTTTAAATCATTGCCAAACTAGTTTGAAAGAGAGTGTTTGTTGCATTAATCCTTGTATAGAAGCAATAACTTGAAAATTTTTAAATGCACAAAATTCAATCACAAAATTAGACACAGTCTTCTCTAATTAGATTATGTCAATGTGAAATACCTACAAAAACTTTGAAGTAATGCATGAAAAGTTGAGAAAGAAAAAAGGGTTTGCATCAATCCATGTTTGCAAAACAATAATTAAACACAAGAAACAGTGGAAACCTATTTATGAAAAGTAGCAGAAAAACCCAAATGCACAAACTACAGGGCCAGACAGATCATAAGCAAGGTAAGGAATGAGGGAATCAAAGAAGACTCACTAGAGTGGAAATCAGGTGTCTACAATACACAAAACCCATTGTGAGGAAGAGAGACATTGCTGCTGTAAAGATTGACACAACATAGTTGTAGCGATCTCGGTTTCGATCTTTCTTTCATGATTTGCCACTTCGACTGGACCGGTCGGGGGTTGAGCTGCTTGGTCAGCTTGCGGGGGTCCAGGGGGCATTGCCCAGGGACGGGTCCAAAGATAGCGCCTTGGCGGGGATCGAGCTGCCCAGTCAGTTCGCGGGGGTCTAGGGGGCAGCGCCTCTTGGCGGGTCCTAGGGCAGCGCCTTGGCAGGGTTAAGAGGCAGCGCCCCCAAAACAAAAATACAAAATGCATTCGAAGTTGCTTGTCTGGTCGAGCGGCCGTTTATGCGCTCGAGCAGAGAATGTTTAGTTTTAGAAGTTTGACCTGTCTGCAAAAGTACTGGGTTAGTGTATTTGACGCTCGAGCAGGGCATTCCACCTGCTCAAGTGGACCATGTTATATCAGTTCGTGAATCTGATATTTCATATCAGTTTTTCAGTTCTCTCTCTCTAAAACTCTTCAGAATTCCAAATCGAGAGCTTCTCTCCCTAGAAGTCATCTTCTCTCTTTGATTTCTCCAAATCCATTGGGATTTAGACCTAAGTTCATCCCCAAAGTTGGTTATCATCTCGAGAGCTTCGTTGTGTACGGCGAAGATTGAGTTTTGACACCGTTGATTTTGGGAGTTTCATCTCATTTCTTCTTCAAAACTGGAGGTAAGGATTTTCTTAGAGTTATATATTTATTTTTGCAAGATCTAGATGATTTTCGAAATCATCCTTTGATTAGCTTTGAGAAATTGATTGTTGATTTCAAGAAGATGAGTAATTTTGAAAGAGGGTTTAATTTCTTTTCCTTTTAAAATAGAAATTGAGGGTTTTGAACCATATTGATTGAAAAAAGATGATTTTGGGGAGATTCTTCTAAATATCTTGGAGATGAATGGTTTTGGTGAGAAAACCTAGAAATTGAGTCTTTTCTTTGAAAAATGTTGAAAATCCTTGGAAGATGTTGTCATATTTATTTTGTATACCAAAATAAATGGATATTTTGAAAATTGTTTATTTATATATAAATGACGAATTTTGTGAAAAACATGAGAAATGTTGTTTATTTTGGAAATTGTTGTCAAAATGCCGATTTAGTCTTGAATTGACTAAATTGTTGAGATTGCTCGAAATGTGGGAATTACGTTATTCTCGTGAATGAATTGGATATAAAAGTATATATATATTCATCTTGTGGAATTGTGTTGAAAAGATGATTGAGAATTTTGATCACAATGGTATATTGCATGGAACAATTGAATATGGAAGTAATGTTGCATTGCATTATTAAGCATATATTGGCATTTCAATTCATTGGACTATGTTAAGCTTTGGAAATTTGCATTGAGAAAAGAATGTTAGGAAATGGGTTTTCATGAAATGGTTTTGGGATAAATACGATGGTAAGTCTTGATAGGTGATTTAGATGAAATTGTTTAAGTTGGGTTGAGTATCCTTGGTGAAAGACCAGAAAGTCGCACGAATAGGTGCCGAGCCTTCCGGTTAATACCGGTATAAATGACAATTGGTAGTACTCGTATAGTCTACTTGCAGGCGCCGACCTAGGGATTACCAGAGTTGTATTTACCGCCCCCTTTAATTAAATTGATAAATTTTGAACAGTTGAAGTTACATAACATCATTGAGCATGATGGTTTTCAAAAGATGAAAATATGTTTTATTTCCAAAAAGGCATGGCATGGCATGTGCATTCATCTCTTGAGACTTGTATAAAATGTATATACTCTGTTAAAGATTCCCTACTGGGTTTTATGCTCACCCCACCGGATTTTTGTGCAGGAAAAGACGTGGTGAATCCGCCTAATTGAGGGCGTGGAAATGTGTGTGTTGAGAGTACTAAAGTTCTCATTTGCTGTGATCCTATTTGTAAGCCAAGGGCTATGTATGTGTGGGTTTGAATAACCATTTTGTGTACTGGGCTTAAGCCTTGGAAGATTGTAAACCCTTGGGGGTGCTTATTTGGTTATTTACTTGTTGTTGAATCAATGTAATATCGCATGAGGAACTATTATTATTATGTAATGCAAGTATGGGAAGTTATATTTGGTTTTCCTTTAAGAGAGCCAAGATTGTTACATTATCATTTGGGCTAGAAATTTGGGGCGTTATAATAGTTGTGATGGCGGTTCGATGACTTTGTACACAAACACAATAGAGATTAGCCTCAATAGACTAACCCTAGAATTGCATACGAAGCACAAACGCAAAGATCACCACGAACGAGTCAGAAATAGTCGGTTTGAGGATGTTAATATGCACATAGGGACTAAAACTTACATATCTGAATGAAAGTAATCAATCGATCAAATCCAGAGAAAGAGTGTTCGATCGCGATCAATAGACTAAAAATAAATCAACCGATCGAGAGCCTAAACAAAATCAAACAAATTTGAGTTTGTATATAAACAAAATCAAAAAATCAAAGAACGAGACACACAAAATTAATCTTCAAATTGGACTGATCGAGAGCTTTGAGCCAAGATGGAGAGAACCGGATAAAGAATACAATTGTGAATCAGAGAAAGAGGAGTGATGAAGAGACAGAAAACCCTAGATCTATCTTAAGACTGAGAGAAATGAAAAAATGAAAAACGTGTGGGCCTTAAAAGGGGAAATATGTTAGTACACCAAGCACGCGTGTTTTTTAAATGAGTTGCTTACAAACTATTTTGAAAACCTTTGAAACAACGTTTTTTGAAAAAATGCCATAATAAAAACGTTGTTATAGGCCAATTTTCTTATAGTGTAAGTGAGTTTTATACATTTATTAATGTGGACTCCATTATTTTGTATTTAAGATTGAAAAAACAAAGTAAAAAACAAGGCTGTGTTTGGATATGTTTTCAAACTATAATTCCACCCTCACATTCTAATGCCATGTTTGGATACATCTTTCAAATTATATTTCCACAAAAAAAAAAAAGAAAACTCTGTGTCAAGTTGACTAGCCGGTCAACTGGGACATGGCAAATTTTGTTTTATTTTTTATTTTTTTGCAATTGGCACTTTTTTTTAATATATTTTTAATAAAATAATATTTTTGGCATTTTTTTTAAATTTTTTTATGAGTTTTTAATAGATTTTTGTGTTGTGTGTTTGGTTATGAGTTGTAAGTTTTTGTATCAGATATCATGTCACGTCAAAAATTCCCCACTTAATTCGAAACTTTTTTCAAAACTCATTCACCAAACAAATTTTTCATACTCAAATCATAATTCCAAAACTCACAAACTCAAAATACAACTCTATTCTCAAATCATATTTAGAAAACTCTACCTAAGATTCTGTATAATATTTCTCAATGTTAAATTATATGTTTTTTTATTGCATGGCTTGTTTCGGAAAATGAATTGTGTGAGTCAATCAAGTAATATCAATTGATTGGGTCAAGTAGTACTATTCTAAGTATTATTTTAACCAATTGGGTTGTTGAACACTATAAGAATTTTCACTTTTGGCGACTAAATTTTTAGTCGCCAAAAGTTAGTTTTTAGTCGCCGAATGGTTTTAGCGACTAAATTATTTAGTCGCAAAAGTAGTCGCCAAAAAATTGTCGGTAAAGGTAATTAGTGACTAAAATTATTTTAGTCGCCAAATGTATACAATTCCCGACTAAAATTTTAGTTGCCAAAAGGTTGGACATTAAATTAAATTTAACCCTTTTTGGCAACCAAACTTTTAGTCGCCTAAAGTCCCACATTTTTAGTTACTAAAATTTTAGTCAGCAAAGAGTTCTTCTTTTGGCTACTAAAAATTTAGTCGCCGAAAGTCCCACATCTTTGGCTACTAAATTTTTTGTCGGCAAAGAGTTCCTCTTTTGGCTACTAAATATTTGGTCGCCTAAAGTTCTACATTTTTGGCTACTAAAATTTTAGTCGGCAAAAATGTTTTTATTCTTTAGTTTTTTACTTTTAGCTACGAAATATTTTAGTCGCCAAATGTTTGATTTTCTTTTGGTTACTAAACTTTTAGTCGCCAAATGTCTTTTTTTTTTTTTTGGCTACTAAACTTTTAGTCACCAAATGTCTATTTTTTTTTTTTTTTTGCTACAAAACTTTTTGTTGCCAAATGTCTTTTCCCAATTTCTTTTTAGCTACTAATTGTTTATTCAATGCAACCTGTAATACGTATATAAACAAAATGATACATACTATCAATCATTCCACAATCTGCATCCATATACCAAAAATAAAAAACTTTAAATGTCAAAGTCCATACAAATCAACTATTGTCCAAACTAAAATAATAATTCCATACAAAATATATCATACAAAAATCAAAGCCCTCCGTATACAAAAAATACATTTATTACCAAGCGAAATTACCATTTGGCATGGTACAAATTACTATCGTAATCAGTACCACGACAAAAGGTGATATATGTACCACGACAAAAGTTTTCTATAGACCATGACAAAATGTCCTATATGTATGCCAACAAATGGTATATATGTACCACGACAGAAGGTGATCTATGTACCACGACAGTCATTATCTGTTGATTGCCAAAAGTTTTCTGTATCACTAATAATGAATTACACAAAAGCTGAGGACGACAAAAGTAATATATTAGTTCTATACAAAAGTGAAAATTCTTCTCCATACACCAATATGGATTATCCATTATCCATAAGTCCATGCAACAAAGCCATCTACAAAGAAAAACAAAAAACGAAACATTAGAATTGGTTACAAAATATCAATTCAGTCAGCTATATGGAACATGTTCTAACATGCATTTAAGGTAGAACAATCAAGAAATATCTTCTTGGAAATTAAAGAAAGTATATATATATATATATATATGTATCATGCAATATTTGTTCCAACCAACTGCACAAACAATATAATATGTAATTTCTTCGTCCTATAAATATATCAAGGCAATTATTAGAATATGTAGATGTTATTTTCATAACGTTGTCGCTTTTTAGCTTAATTATTTAGGACGAAGTGTTGTGAGTTTTTCGGCTAAGTGTAAGGCGTATTCGGGGGCTGTTATGAATTTTCGCCCCGGAAAGCTCTTTTTCGAGTAAGCTTAGGGCGTATTCAGCTCTAACATCTAACTTACGGGTTTGAATTACGTTCTGTCAGTTCTCACAAGTCTTATTTGTCATGGTGAAGCTATCTGTGTGAGCCACACGGTCGTTAGGGGGCTGTTTTGAATTTTTGCCCTCGAAACGCCCTTTTTTCGACTAAGTTTAAGGCATATTTGGCTTTAACTCCCAACCTACGGGTCCGGATTACATTTCCTCAGTTGTCACAAGTCCTATTTGTCAAGGGGGAACTATCCGTTCGAGTCACACGGTGGTTCGAGGACTGTTTAGAATTTTCGCCCCCGAAACGCCCTTTTTCGACTAAGTTTAGGGTGTATTCGGTTCTAACTGCCAACCTATGGTCCCAAATTTCATTTCGTCAATTCTCACAAGTCCTATTTGTCATGGCAAAGATATCCGTGTGAGCCACACGATCATTCGCGGGCTGTTTGAATTTTCGCCCCTGAAACGCCCTTTTTGGACTAAGTTTAGGGCGTATTTTGCTCTAACTTCCAACCTACGGGTCTGAATTACATTTCGTCAGTTGTCATAAGTCCTATTTGTCATGGGGGAACTGTCTGTGTGAGTCACATGGTGGTTTGGGGGCTGTTTAGAATTTTTGCCCCCGAAACGCCCTTTTTTGACTAAGTTTAGGGCGTATTCGGCTATAACTGCCAGCCTACGGTTCCAAATTACATTCTGTTAGTTCTCACAAGTCCTATTTGTCATGGAGAAGCTATCCATGTGAGCCACATAGTTGTTCGGGGGCTGTTTTGAATTTTCGCCCCCGAAACACCCTTTTTCGACTAAGTTTAGGGCGTATTCGGCTCTAACTCCCAACCTACGGGTCTGGATTACATTCTGTCAGTTGTCACAAGTCCTATTTGTCTTGGGGGAACTGTCTGTGTGAGCCACACGGTGGTTCGGGGGCTGTTTTGAATTTTCGCCCTCGAAATGCCCTTTTTCTATTAAGTTTAGGGCATATTCGGCTCTAACTCCCAACCTACGGGTCCGAATTACGTTCCGTCAGTTCTCACAAGTCCTATTTGTCATGGGGAAGAAATCTTTGAGAGTCACACGGTCGTTTGGAGGCTGTTTTCAATTTTTGCCCCCCAAAAAGCTCTTTTTTGAGTAAGTTTAAAGCGTATTCAGCTCTAACTCTCTACCTACGGGTTTGAATTACGTTCCGTCAGTTGTTACAAGTCTTATTTGTCATGGAAAAGCTATCCATGAGAGTCACATGGTGGATTGGGGGATGCTTTGAATTTTTGCCCTCGAAATGCCCTTTTTCGACTAAGTTTAGGGCGTATTCGGCTCTAACTCCCAACCTACGTGTCCGAATTGCGTTCCGTCAGTTGTCACAACTCCTATTTTTCATGGTGAAACTGTCCGTGTGAGTCACACGGTTGTTAGGGGGCTGTTATGAATTTTCCCCCCCAGAAAGCTATTTTTTGAGTAAGTTTAAGGCGTATTCCGCTCTAACTCTCTATTTACGAGACCGAATTACGTTCCGTCAGTTGTCACAAGTCTTATTTATCATGGGGAAGCTGTCCGTGAGAGTCACATGGTCGTTCGGGGGCTGTTTAGAATTTTCAATCTCGAAACGCCCTTTTTTGACTAAGTTTAGGACGTATTCGGCTCTAACTCTCTACCTATAAGTCTGAATTACGTTCCATCAGTTGTCACAAGTCCTATTTGTCATGGGGAAGCTGTCCGTGACAATCACACAGTCGTTTGGGGGCTGTTATACTTTACACAATAGGCGAGTACACTATGCTGGCTCTTGCAAGTGCACTTTAAGTTGTGTATATACACTGCCTGTTCAGTAAGTTAGTTGCATACAACAAGGTTTGGGTGGTGTTTTGCCTGTTCACCCTCCAAATGCCCATTTTTTGCTAAGTTGAAGGCATTTTCAGTCTAACTTCTAACCTAGGCGTGCTAATTGCATGCCATCTGTTGCCACAGGTCCTATTTATCATGAGGATGCTGCCCGTAACATCCATGTAGTGGTTCGGGGGCTATTTTGCATTTACACCCCCTGAACGTCTTTTTTCGACTAAGTTTAAGGCATTTTCAGCTATAACTCCTAGCCTAGGTATGCAAATTACATGTTGTCTGTGTCACAGGTCCTATTTGGCACGAGGAAGCTGCCTGTGACATCCATATAGTGGTTCGGGGATGTTTTGCATTTTCGCCCCCTGAACATCGTTTTTCAACTAAGTTTATGGCATTTTTTACTCCAACTCCCAACCTACATGTGCTAATTACAACCCGTTTGTTCCCACAGGTCCTATGTGTCATGTGGAAGCTACTCATGATATCCATAGAGCAGTTCAAGGGCTGTTTTACATTTTTGCCTCTTGAACGCCCTTTTTCAACTAAGTTGGATTATTTAAATAGGATTGTTTTTAATTTTTTTTTTCCAATTAACTTAAATGAATGTATGTAGTTCCTAGTCTTAAAACAGGTGGGAAGGAAATTGAATTGCATTAGTAATCTTGTTAGGCTTCATAAAATTTATACAATCTTGTTATGCTAATTTACTCTATGTGAAACCCAATCATTTATGTACTCTGTTCAACCATTTAATTTACTGTAATCAATTCAGGGAAAGTGAATTTTTCATAAAAAACATGTGCTTACCTTTTCCACATCATAATGAAGTCCTTCAGAGTATCCAAACACCAGGTGTTCTGCTGCTAAGTCTTCTAATATTACGAAAATATCCTCAACTAGAGAAATGAAAAATCATTCAGTTACATATTTCATTGCTGAGTTAGAACACCAACTGAAGAAACTGCTGGCCAACTTTTAGGGACTATAGATTAAGACTCTAACAAAAAAAATAATAACAATAACAAAATAAATCAGTTCGATAAACATATCTTGTAGTCCGGAAGAATGCTGATGGACCAAGGAGGCAGGTTGCAGTGCATATTCCCAAAAGCCAACTTTGCAAAGGAATTAGAATTGTAGTTTGCAAGGAACGCGGGCACAATCTCCAGACTTTGAATTGCAAACATGAGCCTACATGGAACGATTATAGGAAGAAATAACATTTATTTTCAACACAAGTATAAGATAAGATAAATGGTTCTTGGAGAATGATTGTAACTCTAACCTCCTGATAGTTCCCAAGAGGGATCACAGTGGGATCTCCTGATACTAAAGCCGGCTCACACAACTTTATCGCTCTATGCAGATCTTTCAAATGACCCCATTTGGGTTACCTTAATAGTCCTAGACCAAAAGAGGAAATAACCCTTAAGTTTACTGAAGAACATATAATCTTTAAAATTTTATGTTTTCTTGAGCCATCTACATCTCCCTATCAGGAAAAGGAATGACATTTTCTCACGAGTCATGACAAAAATGATTGTAGAGAAGCTATTAACATGACTCTTGCAATCATTTTATTGTCGAACTTTCATTTTCATGTTGAGTCCCCCATCAACTGATAATATTCAGCTTCTCTAATCAATTTGATCACCATCATAACCACTAACAACATCACAATTATGAAGGGATATAGCTATTACTTAAAAAAATAAAAAAATAAAAAAATAAAAAAATATATAATAGAATGTCAGCAGGAGAAATTTTACTCTATGATAAACCCAATTCAATCAATCACATGTCTGACATCAATTTGACTCTATAATTATATTGGGTGGTACATTTATCTATAGGAAGATACATAAACTAGGAATATGAAAGGCTCTTCTAGGGGTGTGAGAGTCATGTACCAAGTATTTTAAGGACATTGTAGCGTGCTACAAATAAAGTAACAAGAAAGGTTAATAATATAGAAATATATTCTGATTGAATTCTAAGTTCATATTGAACGAACTCCTAATTCACAAAGTTGAGAACAAAGGTGAGTTAATGTTACTTTTCTAATCGGCAAAATTCTTTTGAAAGGGATTATAGGAGTGTGAGATTAATCCATCTACAAACTTCTATGTTAATCTTATATAAAGGACACTCTACTGTACTACAAGTAAAATTAAGAAAAGAAATGTTAATAACATAGAAATATATTCTAATTGAATTTATTTATTTTAGTTCTGCCTTGTTAGTTATTCCATAATTGTAGTTCTTTTTTTGTCCCCATAATTGTATTTCTTGCTTTAAATTAAGGGGAATGCTAATTAATTTTGTAGAATATCATTAATAGCCACCATATGTTAGTTTTTTCATTTGAAGTAAATTTGTGTAAAAAAATTAATCATTTGTCAGTAAAAATAACTTGTATTTCATTAACAGATGTAGGCTACTATGTTTCGGCCAATTCTTTCGCATAGGATTGATGTAGTCTTTATACCAGCAACTGCAGAAACACTTTATTCAACCAAAAAATATTTTCTCTATATCTACCTAGTGTCATTCAAGGAGGGAAAAAAACAGAGCCTGCGCATCAATAACTAAAATTTCCTCTCATCAACTATATAACTCTAAAGCATATATGATGGCCTATCTTAGTTAAAAGTTGAAGACTTAACAAAGAATAATAAGGAGAAGAGCAACTATTGCATGTTAACCTCACAGATGGCAGACTCATTCCCAGCTTTCTCTAGGGCGTTAAACCCTGGTGCCTTCGAGTTTACTATTATTTGTTTCATTCCTTCTCTAAGTAAACTACAGGAAAAACTACAAAATTGAACTTAAAAGTCAGAAATGTTAATATTAGACTTGAAGTCTAACTGATGTGCAAAGTCATATCTACCAATCATACCCAATATTAATTGCAGTCTCCATCTTATCTCCTGTCAAAACCCATATTTTTATTCCAGCTTGTGCAAGCTTGTCAATGCATTCAGGAACCTATACCAAAGCACCCAAAACAAATCACTCATAATGATGATGATAATAATAAATAATATGAAATTAAACATGAATCAATAAAACCAATACCCAATATCATAAAAAAATTGTGGATGTTTATATAAAATACTCAAGACGAATTAGTGAGGCAACATGAAATTGGTTGTGTTGGAATTCAAAATAGGTTCTCAACAAATTGAGATGGTGGCTTTAGTGGGAAATCAATAGCCTAAAAAAAAATTGAAAAAATTGGCAAAGAACATGAATGCTATATATAAGAAAGCATCACTACCTTGTCCAATGCTGTTGTGATGAAGTCAACAAGTTCTGGAACAATAAGAACTTGAGCTCCCCTTTCTTCCTGGGCATAGCAGATGAATATTAAAACCTAACTAGCAATCGTTAAGCATCAACCTAAACATAATTCATAAGAGTACATTAAGGATGATAATAATTTCTTGATTATAAAAATCAAAAGATACTAGGTAATAAAAAAGGAATCTCAAAAACTGAGGAAAATTATAATTAAAACATCCTCTACCAACCTAGTTTCTAGCAAGGATTATTGTACTAGGGATCCATTGTCCATTACAGGTATCAGTGACCAATTTAAATGAAATAAAAAATCTTTACAAGTGTTATTTTGTTCTGATGACAGTGATGATGATGATGATGAAGAATGCATATCTCAAATTAATTGGAGATGATACCTGCAAGATGATATCCCCCAACTTCTCCCTAGCAATCTCTGTACCAAGAATTGTGCCAAGGAAGTCACCATGAGAACAAGGGTGAAACCCAAAGTTTCCTGTGACACTGGCAAGAGTAACCATTTAACAAAGAAGGTTTTTTATTTAAAAATAAATAAATAAAAATACACTCAAAGAATAATGCACATTCAATGACTTGCCTTAATGCCACAACGATATCTAGATCGGTTGTAAATGCTTGTGGATGTCCAACTGAAAGCCAACAACGCTCATCCTGGAAGACTTGAAAGATATTTAACGTATAAGTGTGGAAAATATTTATTGAAACAAAATCCAACAGAAATTGTTGATTCAATTTAACCTGTGCGTATCCTCCCTAAGCCGCTGCTTTGATGTTAGCTAACTTTCCCAATACTATAATAGATTCGTTCAGGATGGGTGGTGTGAGAAAATCAGTATGAAGGACTTCTCTCCTAGATGATGCCCGTCTTGCTGAAGAAGCAGAGGTAGATAAATAAATCAGAACTATCGTTCATGCATATCAAATAGCCGGAAATTATTCAACCTTTCATACCTTGCCACTGATAACACTTTTATTTGATAATTTCTATTTTTGAATACATGAGATTACATACAATGGATTAGGGCTTTGAAACTAATGAGAGAGAAAGGAAAAATAGGGGGAAAGGTATCAAACCCTAAAATCAAACCCATTTACAACATTAAACCCATAAAATTCTAGTAATGAAACCACTTCAAACAAACCCATTTCAGAAGTGAAGACAAAATTAAACTAAATGGGTAGAATAAACGACCCTAGAGCAAGAGTTCACAGTTAGGGAAATAGAAGAAGGGGTAGACAGAGAGCGAGATAGAGAGAGTCAGAGCGAGACAAAGAGCGAGAGAGCAACAGAGTGAAAGGGAGTGAGAGAGCGAACCTGTTAGCGGCGGTGACGGTGCTAATTTGCGGCGTATGGGGATTGACGGTGCTGAGGATCGCGGTCGTGAGGTTTGATCGCTGTGAGATTTGTTGATTTGCGGTGGTAAGGTTGGCTGAGACAGAGGTTCAGTGGTTGTGGTGTATACACAGAGAGGGTAAAATTGTGAGACAGATGCGCGAATCTGAAATTACTCCCTCTATAAAATTTTGAGCTTCCACGACTAAATGATTTATTAGTTGGGAAATGTATAATTTCATGCCATTTGGGGACTACATATTATTTTGGTCGCTAAAAAGGGTGCGAAAAATCTGACTAAATATTATTTTAGCCTAAATTATATACTATTACTGACTAAAATTGTTTTAGTCGCTAAAAGTAGTAATTTGGAGACTAAATATTTTGGTCGCCAATTTATTTTATAAATCCCTCCAAAATTTGAAATTTTCCCTCCAAATATTTTAATTCTCTGGCGACTAAAATATTGTTTAGTCGCTAAAAATAAATTTTTGGCGACCAAAAAAGTCTGAAAGTAATTTTTTATTTTTCATTCGGCGATTAAAAAAATTTAGTAGCCAAGACTATCTATATAGCGACTAAACATTTTTTGGTTGCCAATTGTGGGCATTTTTAGTGACTAAAACTTTTTTTAGTTGGCCAATAATCAATATTTCCCGACTAAAAAAAAATAGTAGCTAAATATTGTACTTTTGCCGGCTAAAAAAATATTTGGTCACCAATTCCACAAGTTTTAGCGACTAAATTTTTTTTAGTTGCCAAATTTGGTCGCCAAAAGTGCATTTTGTTGTTGTGGAAGTTGGTTAGTATGTGGATCACAGTCACTCAATTGTTGTTGAAAAATATGAACGCATTGTCTGAACACCTAAAAAGCACTAAGATGGAATTGCTTTGGCTAGGGTGGACAATCAAGGACTCTTTGATGAGAAGTTATTTGGTGATCCTGGATACGGTTACGTGGTGTTCCAAGTGAGTTAGGATTGGTGGAGAGATGAGATTTATAATTTTGTGTTTGGTAATTATAAAACAGAATAAGACCTGATGAATTGTAATTGATCAGAGTAAAACCATGTGATATCCTTAGACCACAATATAATTTTTCCTCTCTGATGCGTTATGTTAGTAAGAGCTCCAGGAACCTCAATAAAATAGTGTATGGGTATATAGTTGATTGTGTACCTAGATTGTTGCATGAGCGTGTATTTATTGAGCTTCAAACCATTACATGTAGTTAAGAGATCCTTCACACTTTTATTAGAAAATAATGGGTTTTCAATAATTTTAATTTGTAATTAAAATGGGACTCAATTGTCGGTTAAGGTAGATTCGAGTGGGATTGTATTCTCCTAAGTGAAAAGATTACAATATAAAAATAATGAGCCGAAACCATTAAGTTGTAAATGAAAATTGTCTCATAAAGGGGCATCAATAAAAGTTGGATTTAGATTTGGACTTAATCTTAGTTTGAACCAGGCCTAGACTTGTGCTTATGCATGTGTTGGGTTTGGTCTTGGACTTGGACTTGGACTTAATTTTTAGCTTGGGCTGAGTTGTGTTATATTGGGCTTAACTTGTGCATGCGTTTGAAATTGGATTTGGATCGGATTATGACCCAACATCAGTATCTATTTTGCGACTCATCAGTTTGAATTATTCAAATATCATTATATATATTTGTATATATATTAAGCACATAACTCTCATCTTTTGGTGATGGAATTGATGATTATATTAGTGGTCATAGGTTTTGAATCTTTGTAACTCTAGCCCTAATTGCTAGAGTTGATGGCCTTGATTAATGGCATTTGATGGCCCTCATGATGATAGCCTTTATGGTTAGAGACTCACCTACTTGTATAAATAGACGATTTCCCCTCCAACTTGATAAGAATAATTTTTGAAGAGATTTGTAATGGAAAATGAGATAGTGTTTTGAGATAATAAAGTTGGATATGATTTTTATACCAAAGAAAATATTATATATCTTCTTTGCTAGCCCCTTTTTTGGTTCTTATTAAAGAGAGAGTGTTTCCATTGTCATGTTTGCCGAAGCTATTCCAAAGGTGCTTTTGCATTAGTTGGTTTTGACCGTCGTATCTTGGGAGACAAACTCCGGCGTACCTCCAGTATCCATCGGGAGGCAGTGAATTTGTCTTAAGGAAACTGTGGTACCACACATGTTTTGGTTTGCTTCTTTTTTTATCATTTGTTCTTTAATTTTTCAGAATTTAGTTTACCTCGACGAATTCTAATATTTAGTTATCCATGTTAATAATTTGTTCTATTAGCAATGTAATCTAATTCATTTTTGTATTTTTAATTGTGTAGTTTATTCTGTATTTCATTCTTTAATAAAAAAATATTTTGTCATTTCTATTTAATTTATTTTATATATTTTTATTGTATTATTATGAAAAAATACCAACAATCTTAAAACAAATTTTTATAAGTAGTTTTTGATAAAAAAAAATTTAGTTTTTATTTTAAGTTATTCTAGTAACTCTTGGAATTAAAATTAATTTAATTGCCTAGACTTATTGGATTGCTTTGAGTTGTTTATTTCTAATAATTCATTCATGCAATTTATTTTATGTTAATTATTTGTTATCGCATTAGTTATTTGATTGTTAGTGCTTAAGTTGTTAGGAGTTTATAAAATAAAACAAGAATTTTATTACTTAAGCTTCTTACAATTTATTTGATTTGTTTGTTATTTGTTTTCTTTTGTAGCTAAGTTTTTCTACATGTTTACCTAAACGTGAAAGGAAGATATATAATACAAACAAATAAAATAAATTAGAATTAGTAAATGAAACTACTAATTTTTATGCCAAATGGTAATGCATTATTATGGAGGAATGTTAGAGATTTCAAAAATTCTACCAAAAATTCTATCAAATGTCTTACATAGGTGTGGGACCCACACAATATGGGTCCTATGTGGATCCCACATCCATGTGAGACATTTGGTAAAATTTTTGGTATAATTTTTAGAATCTCTAACATTTTTTATTATTATATAGGGAGAGATATGGGAAGAACTTATCCTTTTGTTAACAAGTGTTCTAAGGACACTTGTTAATAATGCATTAAATGATGCCTATTAACTCCACTATTATAGAAAATATAAGGCAATTAATATAGGGATTAATATAACAAATATTTTTCCTAGTGAGACCAAAATACCATTTTATTCATTTGTCTCTATTTTATCTTTTTTTTTTAATCATTTCATAATTAACATATCAAATAATATTCAACTAATGATAAAATACACCAATATTTTTTTATTTTAAACATATTTAATGAAATTTCTCCACAAAAAAGTGGTAGAAAATTAGGAACATAATAAAAAGTTGAAGGAGGAAAAAAAATTAGGCATTTTTTTCATCATAAATAAATTTATTACGGGGTATATTTCAAAATAATAAAAATAAAAAAATTAACATTTCTTTTCATCATAAATTTATTATGGGGAAAATTTGATAAACATTATGTGGAAAATTTCATCATATTATGTAGCTAAAATATCTTATCCTTTTTCTCTCTCTTTCTTTTTTCCTTCGAGTTTTTATAATGTGTCTCATTTTTTACCACATTATTATTATGGGACAGATTTTATTAACTATGGTTAAAAAATTATTGGTGTATTCCGTCATTAGCTAAATATTATCTAATATATTAATATGTCAAAAAATACAATTGAGATATGAAATAATAATAAATAAATAAATAAATAAAATAGAAAATGGAGAAAAAAAATTGCATTAAAGGATATTTTGGTCTCTTTATAAAAAAGTTAATCATTATAATGTTGTACATTTACGACCTTTTATACTTCCTATGATAGTGGAATTAAGGCATCATTTAATGCATTAACAAAACCCTATTATTATTAAGGGTATGGCTTCTGTCCAGTTCGGGATCGGACTGGACCGTGCTGTTGGGCCCGTGATCGGACTGGACAGAAGCCATACCCTATTATTAACATGTTTTTGAAGTTCTAAGCGTATGCTAGATGTCCTAAATAAATATAAGATTTTGGATAGAATAGTTATTAAATGAGAGATTTTCCAATTACCTACTGAGAAGGTAATTTATGTGTAAATTGGGTCGAGCTGGGTAATGGGCCATTCTGTGGACCACAGTAAGAAGGGATGAGGAAAAGGGCCTAGAAGTTAGCCCGGTCCAAGAAAGCTCTGCAGTTAGCCCGGTCCAAGAAAGCTCTGCAGTTAGCTCGGTCACCACACTCAGAACAGTAACAGTTTGCTCGGTCATATCATATTGAGCCGAAGTATGTTAAGCTTTCCTCAGAACCTTGCTATTGGTTAGCTCGGTCCAAGCTCATTGTGGTTAGTGCGGTCTCGGACAACCCAGTTGGAATATGTCAAACCGAGGTACACGCAGTGAAAAGAAGAACCGAGCTAGTGGGAGCTCGGTCTAGTCTGGGGTTTTAGCATGGCCATGTTATCTCGGTCGTATTGACATCCAACCATGGTAAAACCATCTCACTTGGTTTAAGCAGTGAGGGGGGTGTTGAGGGATAAGCATTATCTTTCAGGAATGTGATTCCTAGGAGGACTCTACATGGAGGAGTAAGAGTCTTACTAGGATTGTGCCACACGGAACCTATAAAAGTTCATAACATCACCTATGGAGAGGTAACAGAACTTTGATTTCCGAATACACAGAGCTTTTTGTCTATTTGTCTATTTTTCTGACTTAGGCATCGGAGAGGTATCCGGCACACATCCGCCGGCTAGCTCACGTTTGTATTTTCAAGGAGTAAAGCGACGTCGTACGGAGGAGCGTAGACTTGATCAACAGGATTATACGAGAATGTTTATTTCTTTCCCGTACACCTACCTTTAAATTTTATAATGCTTTGACCATTGACAGAGGCAAAGAAGGACGAGGGAGGTCACGTGCCCCCTCCTCAGTTTTGAGAAATTTTTTTTTTTTGTCATATATAAAATGTATTTTTTTAACATGTTTTTTGGTTAAGAATTTATTTTATTGTTCATAGCAAGTAATTATTTGATACTTTAAAAGCACCGTGTGATATTATTTATATAATAGTTTAAACCAATAGTATAGCGAAAATTCTTAGAGATTGGATATAATCAACTCATTATTTTCAAGCAGTTAACAGACTGCTTAGTGTGATTTGTGATTTCTCATACTTTAAGCATCATGTAAGCAATGCTATATGGTATTCCAAGACTGTTTAATAATTTTCATTCAAAACACATCATTAATAAGTAATGTCATCTCTTTAATATTTTTCTATCAAATAAAAATTAAATAGATTTTATAATAATTTGTGCTATAAACGATGTGTTTTTATTTTCTAAAATTAAGAATTTTGATCCATAATTTTTTGTGCTAAAATTACAAAGTTACATCACCATCTCGCACCGAGCTATTTTACACAATTATAGAATTTTAATTTGTTCCTATTAATAATGAATATGTAATTTTTTATACTTGAATTTAGCTCATAAAATTATTATTATCTTAATGTTCATCATGATTTTTTTTAAATAAAAAATTATAATTAATAGTGCCCCCTCTAACTCAATTTCCTGCAACTGACTTTGACCCTTGAAGTCATAATGAATACTAGGGTGTTTCTCCGGCGGATTGGGACGGGGTTGATTGTCCAAGCTTAGTAGAAATTTTGTTAAGGACTGCTCAAACTTGAATTGTTATCCGAAATTGTTTGTCCAAACCCTACCTAAATTGCCCAAATTGTATATAAATTATTATTTTTTTAAAAAAAGTATTTATTGCAACTAAGTTAGTTAATTTGTTAAAATTAGATTCTATTTATATTTTTTCTTATAAAATCATTAATGACTTAAAAAAATAATTTATATAATATGAGTGAGGTGCCGCTACGATGATCTTTACTATTTATGAGTGAAGAAAAAAGATAAGATTGTGTTGTATTACTTGTACATATGATATATATTTAATATGATTTAACAATCTAAATTATTTTAACATCATCCAATAGCTAATAATTCATATGTATATTTAATAGTTTGATATATTTATATACTAGTGTATACCCGTACCTAAAGACACGTTATAAATAATGTTAGGATCAAAATATAATTGGAATTTATATGTATAATGTTGAAATTTGTCAAGTTTGTGTCATTTTTTTGATAAAGATACTGAAAAAAACATATTGAAATATTTTTGTTCTTAGAGAACTTCTAACAATTTTGCTTGTATTACACGCTCTACAAAACTTAAATAAAATAACAACTTCCCCCAGCCTTAATACAAATTAAGAAACAAACATATAAGATTTATAATGTTCACCAATATTACAAATCAAAATATAAGAGTAAGTAAAAAAAATTATAAATATAAAGCATAAAGCACATCAGTAAGTGCTTTGCAATCTCAACAAATTAAATTGAAAATTAAATATCAACCAATGCATACCAGCCTATACTATACAATTCTAAACAAATCAAATATTGAAAAAATTAAATATCAAATAATGCACACCAGCCAATGTTCTGCAATCTAAAAAGCTTAAAATTAAAATACACATTAATTAGTGCTACTACTGCCAATCAAATTATAACTACATAAGAAAAACAAACATTATATTGTCATACACTAAAAGAATGGGTTAAAATTTTACAAAAAGTAGGCTAATGCTTTCCAAAATATGTATGCTTTACAAAAGATGTGTCAATAACATGTCTTCAAAAATGTGTTTGCCTAAACTTCCCCCTCATTACTTTTTAAAAAGTCTTTGTATTAACTTGTATATATATCCCCAAAGAGGAACATGCACAACAATCTGATAATTTGTGGAAACAAAAAAAAATATAGATTAGTACAATTGTTGGAAATATATATATCAAAACACTTTTGCTTGTATTTTACCTTATTACATCCCCATTGAAGCAAGCTAGTTGTATTTCTCCTTTTAAGCTCCATAGATTTTTCAAAAGGACCAAGAGGTTAAGAAGGAGAAGGAAAAGAAGCTGGAAGACGAGCTGGTTTTGAAGCAACTCAAAAAGATCCAAGTTGATATCTTCATCTGGGGCCTCCTCATGGCTTCGCGTTCACACCGACAAGCGATATTGTCAGCGATAAAGGCTAAATTGTCCATTGATCCTAAGTAGCTTGTGGGCCTAATCTTCCCAAGTAGCACCAAACTAATGCTCACGTTCTCTAATAAAAAGCTACCGTCGGAAGGATTGGCTCACAGCAAGCCATTCTACATATCCGTTGAGTGCAGAAAGAAGTGGGTGCCAGTGGTTTTAGTGGACACCGGCTTTGCTATCAACGTCTATCCATCTCGTACTGCCTATGCGATAAGCCTAAAACCAATGACTTTCGTCCTCACAGCCCAAGTGATATGGGCATATGACAACACGAGCAGAAAGTTATGGGGACAGTGAAAGTGCAAGTCCAAGTGGGCCCGTCCTAGCATGAGATCGAGTTCCATGTGCTAGATGTGCTAGCTACCTTTAACCTACTTCTAGGGAGGCCCTAGTTACATCACATGAAGGCTATGTCCTCCATCCTCCATCAAATGCTGAAATACCCTCATGAGGGAGGAGTAGTAATCGTTTTTGGGAACTTATCCATACATCCATCGCTAGAGGTAACTACACCATTGTTGGAAATCAATCACGGTGATGAGGATGTATTTCTCTTGGGGTTCACTCTGGCGGAAGCCCAAGTGGTGCAAACAATCTTGGCCACAGATGAAGGCATATATGTTAGTGCTCAGTCCATCTATTTCATGAACAAGTTGCGGGATATCCAGGAATGGGGCTCGGAAGGAGTGGGTGAAAAGGTGTTATGGCACTAGCTGAGGTGCCACATAATCCGTATGCCTTTGGGTTGGGCTATGTACCCACCAAAAAGGACTAGAGACGAAAGGGAGAAGAAATGAGAGACAGAGCAAAGGCTAAAAGATCCGGAAAGCACTATGAGCTAGTCCACAGGCCAATTTGGGAGACGCTAAATGGGCGCTTTGTCAAAGAAGGCGAGGATTCCCTCTTCTGGGGCTTTCCTGAGCCTTGAGTGGACTCATTGACGAAGAAGCGTGTCTCCGAATTTAAGATCTTCTTTGACCACCAGCTGCAAGACAGTGATGAAGAAATGGTTGAACTAAGCATCAACGCTGGCCAGAGCAAAGAGGATGACCTAGACAACAGTGAGGCTGGAGTAGGAACAGCACTGGCTGATCTCTTGACAGATCCCGTGACCAACATAGAGAACTTGGGGGATACCTTTACTGTTTCTATGATCAAAGAGGAACAGATTATGGATTCTAGTAGTTGCATTCTAGACGCATTGAGGGCACCACACCTCACTCGACAGTTGGAAAAAGGGCTTCATTACAAGTTCTGAATCAGATGATGAGCCAGAATTTGATTCCACCGAGTTTGTTGAGTCAGAATCAGGTTCGAGTCAGTTCGGGGAGTCTGAGTCTGGCATTTCCAAGAGTGGTAACCTGGATGCCAAGGTCCTGTCTAGGTCCTCGTTTGCTTTCTCTTTCGAGTCTGTTGTAACCGAAAAGTCATAACTTATGAATGAGAGAACTGCAGATTCCATTTACTTCTTTGTGCCGCTGATTTATTGCATTGACTAAGATTTTCAAAATTTTAATGAAAACGAAGAGAAAGAAATTTCTCAGGCTTTGAAAAACTTGATTGACTGAGAGGGGGAGAGACGTGCTAAGCGCTACAACGCGAGCATTTAATCGCTTTATTAAAATATTTCAAAGATGTTTTCACGTGGTCCTATGAAGACATGCCTGGAATCGATCTTAAGATTGTACAGCACCGGATCCTTCTTGACCTCGAGGCCTGACCAGTCAAACAGAAACTACACAGAATTCGTCTGGATTAGGCATTGAAGATTAAAGAGAAAGTCACCAAGCAGATTGATGCGGATTTCTTAATGGTGTTTGAGTACCCGACCTGGTTTACCAATATCATCCTAGTTCTGAAGAAGGATGGCAAAATCAGGGTTTGCGTCGACTTTCAGGATCTGAACAAAGCTAGCCCAAAAGACGACTTTCCATTGCCGCACATCGATGAACTGGTATACTTCACCGTAGGTCATGCATTGTTATCATTTATAGATGGGTTTTTTTGGTATAATTAGATTTTGATGGCACTTGAGGGCAAAGAGAAGACCACATTCACCACACCGTAGGTGTAGGAACCCACATTTTATGTTCTCATCATGTTCATGAGCATCTGTGTGATTATGATTTGTTAAGTTTGCATGTGTGTGTTGTGATTTATTTCGCTTGAGTTAATGTGATCCATGCCTTGTTTTGAAGCCTTGTGATTTGTCTAAGTGTAGTATGCTTGTCTTGTTCCTTCCTTGATGTGAAACTTAGGTCACGCCTTGCCTGAGTTATACTAGCCGATGTCATTCCAAGCCGAGGTCATCCTTAGTCTAGTAGTAGTATCTTGGAACCCCTTGTCGACCTCCGTCCTTGCCTTGACCACATTAGCCGAGATGTTACCTTGCACCCAAGTGATCTCGTCCTGGAGTGGTATGACCTAGGCCGAGGTGTGGCGCATCTAGGCCAAGATGTGGCACAACTTAGTCAAGTATTGTCCTCCCTAGCCGAGGTCATTGTCACCTTAGTTGCCGAAGTCCTTTGTTAGCCGATGTCACCCCTTGCCGGTGTGCCATTCCGTATAGCTTGTTAGATACGCCTTGTTGTTAGCCGATGTCATTGCCTCGTCAGAGAGCCCATACCGCTTTGCTTGTTGAACACCCTTTCCACCATGCCTTGTCTGGTTTGTCAGCCACCTTTTCAGGTAGAACCCAACCAGTCGCCGCCACGTGTCTCAGCAGAGGGCAAACCCCAGAACCGGGTATAGAAAACTATCATTTGGTGTCATAACCTTGTCTTGTAGAGAGAGAAGCTCTAGGAGGAAGAAAGAGTTTTAGAGTGAGGAAGTAGATCTTCAAGCTTGATTCCTAGAAATCGAACCGTTAAATCCGTGTTCTAAGGTTAGATTCTTGATCTGCTCATGATGTTCTCTATATTCATGTTGTTGCATTGCATGATCGGATATGATTTGTAAGCCATGCATCGTTTTGAAGCTCGATTTTAGAAAGAGAAAATGACATTCATGTGTTCTTCAAGAAAAGTCTTGTTTTGATCCGAAAGCTTGCATAAAGAATCATGTTTTTGTGTTTGTTTCCGCAAGAATTCCAAGTACGGGTACCCAGGTCCATGTTTTCAAACTCATAGCACGAAAACCCCAGATTTGTGATGACAGATTATGATTGAACATCCATATTTTTCATGTTTTCACACTCATGTTCTTCACGTTCATCAGCAGAGGGATACCCAGAGTTTCCCGACCTCTTTTCCTTGCATGAGGCCCTCGGGAACACACCTCGGCGAGGAGGTGTGGAACCTCGGCCTAGACCTGGTTGGTGCCCAGCATGTTTTCCGAAATCATTTGTGTACATACGAAACTTGTTGAAGGTGCATTCAATAGGCTTTGCCATGTGTTTGTAGGACTTGGGCTTGTCTCGACCCCGACGTTTGAAGAAACTATGTGAGTGGTATTTTTAATAAAGCTATGTTACACTTGCTTTCATAAAATCTTGTCTTGCCTTGTTTTGAAAAGTACTTGATCTGGCATGAATGACTATCCCTACTTGTATATTAAACGCTATCTTGTTTTGATGACATGTCTTGAAAGTCCTTAGCTGCAGGGGACTATAATGCAACTGCACTCTTGTCTTGAAAGTCCTTAGCTGCAGGGGACTATAATGCAACTGCACTCTTGTCTTGAAAGTCCTTAGCTGCAGGGGACTATAATGCAACTGCATTCTTGTCTTGAAAGTCCTTAGCTGCAGGGGACTATAATGCAACTGCTCTCTTGTCTTGATATGTCATCGCACTTGTAATATGTAGATGTAATAACATCCAAGAACTTGAAAGGCCGGCAATGAACTTGTTTTCCCCTTGCTTGGAAAGTATGCTATGTATTGTTTTGAAAGAAATCTTGGATATCAATCATGCAAAACCTTTATTTCTAATATCATTCACTGAGTATCCAAGCTCACCCTCTCTATATATATGTAGGTGACGAACAAGAAGGCATTGAGGCCTAGACGTGATGCCGATGTGTTTTTGGGTGCATTGCCGACATGTTTTGGATTATCATTTTGTACCGTCTTGAAGATCATGCTTCTCGGCTCGTTTTTTTCATTTGTACTTGTATACGTCGGCTTGAGAAGCCTTTTGGTCAAGATGTGTTTTGTATCTCATTTCCTTATTGTATTTGAGTTGTAAGACTTTATAAAGATGTATGTCATTTCATCGGACTTATGCACGGCTCTCATGGACTATTTAGATTCTGTATATGTATATATATATTGCTTCTGCACTTGTAAGCCCCATATTTTATACTCTGATTGTGTGTGATTCTTGTAAGTCGGCCTTCGGTAATCTCGGATTACTGGCCATCACGGCACCAAACTACTAGGGGTGGTTTGGGGGTGTGACAGAATGGTATCAGAGCACATGTTCCTCGGTATACGTTATTCACACACTTTGAGTCCTAAAGAGCATAGGACGTCCCTTAGAAGAATGTTAGGATTGCATCATGTTGCTTGCTACTTGAAAAGGTGTGCATCATCTCGGCATGAGCATTTTGTTACATCGGCATGATCATGCTCACTTGCATGCACGTTCACTTGTTCATTTTGTTCTAAGTGTCACATCCTCCACACCCCAGCACCATGAGGAGAGGTAGACCTCCAGTTGGCCGAGATCATTCCGAGGATAGGTTGGAGAGACTGGAAAGGTTAGTCGAAGGCTTGGTTCGTGAACTGAGACAACCGAGGCCACAGGATACTGGTACCACCTCTACCCAGGCCGAGCAGACCAATGGCCGATATGCAGCTCCGCCTCCACCTCCTCTAGTACCACAAGTGCCTCCGCAGCAAGCTTTGTATGGGAACGACACGATAACCCTGATCAGAGAGTTCAAGAAAATGAAACCGCCAAGATTCCAAGGGGGCATAGAACCAATGAAAGCCGAGGCGTGGGTTTTAGAAATGGAGAAGCTGTTTGAAATTTTCCCCAGTACAGACGCTCAGAAGGTATCTCTGGCAGCGTTCACGTTAGACGACGACGCCTGCAGGTGGTGGATGATGGTTCGAGAAAGTAATCCGGGTTTGACTTGGGCCAGATTCCTGGAGTTATTCTACAACAAACATTTTCCCCTTAGCGTCCGAGACCGAAAGACCACGGAGTTCCAGAATCTGACACAGGGGAACAAGACAGTGGCAGAGTATGATCGTGCCTTTACCGAATTGGCGAGATATGCACCCCATATGGTTGACGACGAATACCGAAAAGCGAGAAAGTTCGAAAGTGGGTTACGTGGACCGATACAAGACAGGGTCAATATGCTCAATATGCCGACATACGCTGGAGTACTGGACAAGGCCATCCTGGCTGAAGCTAATTTAAACCGATACCAGAGTTCAAGTGAGGGTCAGAGGAAGAGACAGAATTATGATAATCGCCGAGTTCCGTTCAATGCCAAGAAGAGAATGAGCACAGACAGTTCCAGCAACTCAAATCAGGAAGGTAACGCCAAGCCGATGTGCGCGAGTTGTGGAAAGCTACATTTCGGGGTTTGTCATTGGGCAACAGGAGCTTGCTATGAGTGCGGCGAGATAGGTCATCGTGTGAAGGACTGCCCGAAGGCAGGAACTGACAATGGAAAGAGGAATGGAAGCACCTCGGGCTCTGCACAGAACAACAACGTCGGGAGAACACAGGCAAGACAAGGCAGAGTTTTTGCATTGGTACCCGGAGACGCCCAGAATGCCGAGGCAGTAGTGTCAGGTACCCTTTCAATTTGTTCTCAAGATGCATACGTATTGATTGATTCGGGTTCTACGCATTCATTTGTGTCCACTATATTCGCCGAGAAGTTGAATAGAGAATTAGCACCCCTTGATTATGTATTATCTGTGTCTACTCCATCTGGGAGAAATATGATTGTTACATCCATTTATAGGGCGTGTATTGTTATGATTGAGAGTGTAGAATTGTTAGTTGATTTGATGCCATTAAGCATGACTCACTTCGATGTTATATTGGGAATGGATTGGTTAGTGGCGAATCATGCATCCATTAATTGTGTTACTAAGAGCGTCACATTGAAGACCCCAAGTCAAGCTGAGGTCATTTTCCAAGGTAAAGGAGTAGTACCCCCACCTTACTTAATCTCATCCATGAAGGCCTACAAGTTGATCCAAAAAGGATGTAAGGGTTATTTATGCAGTATACTAAGTGATTTGAATGGAAATGTTGAGTTAGCCGACATACCCGTTGTTGAGGAATTCCCCGATGTCTTTCCGAATGAGTTGCCTGGCCACCTTGTTCACAGGGAAATAGAGTTTACCGTGGACATCCTGTCAGGAACACAACCCATCTCCAAAACACCCTACAGAATGGCCCCAGCTGAACTTAGAGAACTGAAATCGCAGTTACAAGAATTGTTGGACAAAGGATTTGTTAGGCCGAGCACTTCACCGTGGGAAGCACCCGTGCTATTTGTTAAGAAAAAAGGATGGCACACTTCGTCTTTGCATTGACTACAGAGAACTTAATAAGGTGACCATCAAGAACAAGTACCCATTGCCTAGAATTGACGATTTGCTTGATCAACTACGAGGAGCACGAGTCTTTTCCAAGATTGACCTTAGGTCAGGCTACCACCAGTTGAAGGTTAAAGCCGAGGACATCGAGAAAACTGCTTTTCGGACAAGATATGGCCACTACGAATTTTTGGTAATGCCCTTCGGAGTAACCAATGCCCCAGCAGCATTTATGGACTTGATGAACAGAGTCTTTAAGCCGTACCTGGATGAGTTTATCATTATTTTTATCGACGACATATTGATCTATTCCGGGAGTACGAGCGAGCACGAGAATCATCTGAGACTTGCCCTGCAGACCTTGAGAGATAAAAAGTTGTACGCCAAGTTAAGTAAATGCTAGTTTTGGCTTTCCAGCATTTCATTCCTAGGGCATGTGATTAATGAAGACGGTATATCAGTTGACCCCAGTAAAATTGAAGCCATTGTGAATTGGCCGACGCCGACTAACGTGTCCGAGGTTCGTAGTTTTCTGGGTTTGGCAGGTTATTACAGGAAGTTTGTGAAGGATTTCTCGAGGATTGCAGTGCCGTTAACACAACTAACCAAGAAGGGAGCAGCTTATGAATGGACCAATGAAAGAGAATCGGCTTTTCAGGAGCTGAAGACGAGGTTAGTCACAGCACCAGTTCTGGTACTACCATCGGCTAATGAGGAATTTCAGATTTACAGTGATGCTTCACATAAAGGTTTGGGTTGCGTGTTAATGCAAGAAGGTAAAGTCATAGCGTACGCGTCTCGTCAGTTGAAGCCCAATGAAAAGAATTATCCCACCCATGATCTGGAACTAGCTGTCGTGGTTTTTGCTTTGAAGATATGGCGCCATTACTTGTATGGAACATCTTGCCAAGTTTTCACCGACCACAAGAGTCTGAAGTACCTGTTCACTCAGAAAGAGTTAAATATGAGGCAGAGAAGATGGCTCGAGCTACTGAAGGATTATGACATACAGATTCAGTATCACCCAGGTAAGGCAAATTCCGTAGCCGACGCATTGAGCAGGAAGTTAGTTGGAAGTTTGGCGTGCCTGACAGCGGTTTCGGTGGAACCGACCATCATTGAGGAAGTGAAGACCAGACAGAGGGAGGATAAATTCCTCAAGAAGGTAATTGATGAATTCGTCACCAAGCCGAGGCCGGGATACACTATGGAGAATCAAGTGCTTAAGTTTGAAGGAAGATTGTGCGTGGCCGACGTACCGGAGTTAAAAAGGAAGATTTTGCAAGAGGCCCATAGTTCCAAGTTTGCCATTCATCCAGGGAGCACCAAGATGTATCAGGACGTAAAGCGGACCTTTTGGTGGCCAAACATGAAAAGAGAGATAGCCGAGTTTGTATTTCAGTGTCTGTGTTGTCAACAAGTGAAGACAGAACACCAGAGACCGGCAGGACTTCTTCAACCCTTGTCAATTCCTGAGTGGAAATGGGAGCACATCTCCATGGATTTCGTAGTGGGTTTGCCGAGGGCGCAGAGAGGTATGGATTCCATTTGGGTTATAGTCGACAGGTTTACTAAGTCAGCTCACTTTCTGCCTGTCAAGACTACATTCAATGCCGACCGACTTGCCGAATTGTACATGAATGAGATCGTTAGGCTTCATGGTGTGCCAATCTCCATTGTGTCAGACCGAGATCCGAAGTTCGTTTCTAGATTTTGGCAGAGTCTACAAGGAGCCTTGGGAACAGAGTTGAGATTTAGCACAGCCTTTCACCCCCAGACCGACGGACAGACAGAAAGAACGATTCAAACACTCGAAGACATGCTCAGACTGTGCGTGTTGGATTTCCGGGGAAGTTGGGAATCGCATTTGCCATTAGTAGAGTTCGCGTACAACAACAGTTATCAAGCCAGCATAGGCATGGCGCCGTATGAAGCTTTGTATGGAAGGGAGTGCAGATCGCCGATATGTTGGACTGAAGTAGGAGACAAAGCTCTAATTGGCCCCGAGTTGGTTCAGGTGACAACTGAAAAGATCAAACTCATTCAGCAGAGGATTAAAACTGCACAGAGTCGACAGAAGTGTTATGCCGACCAAAGAAGGAGGGAGTTAGAATTTGAAATTGGGGACCATGTGTTTTTGAAGGTCTCGCCGATGACAAGAGTTTCGAGATTTGGGAAGAAGGGTAAACTTGCACCCCGATATATTGGGCCGTTTGAAATTCTTGAGAGAGTTAACACCGTAGCTTACAGACTTGCTTTGCCGCCAGATTTGAGCCAAGTCCACAGTGTGTTCCATGTTTCAATGCTGAGAAAATACATCCGAGACCCACTGCATGTAATAGATTACTCCGGAGTTGTAGTTAATGAAGACTTGGGCTACGAAGAGAAGCCGATGAGAATTATCGACAGACAAGTGAGGCAGCTGAGGAACAAGTCGATATCAATGGTGAAAATCGAATGGGAGAAACATTATGGCGAGGAGGCCACATAGGAAAAGGAAGAGGAGATGAAAATCCGTTACCCGGAGTTATTCGTAGGACAAGGTAACTTAAGTTTGGGGACCAAACTTCCTTAAGGAGGGTAGACTGTAGGAACCCACATTTTATGTTCTTATCATGTTCATGAGCATCTGTGTGATTATGATTTGTTAAGTTTGCATGTGTGTGTTGTGATTTATTTCGCTTGAGTTAATGTGATCCATGCCTTGTTTTGAAGCCTTGTGATTTGTCTAAGTGTAGTATGCTTGTCTTGTTCCTTCCTTGATGTGAAACTTAGGTCACGCCTTGCCTGAGTTATACTAGCCGATGTCATTCCAAGCTGAGGTCATCCTTAGTCTAGTAGTAGTATCTTGGAACCCCTTGTCGACCTCCGTCCTTGCCTTGACCACATTAGCCGAGATGTTACCTTGCACCCAAGTGATCTCGTCCTGGAGTGGTATGACCTAGGCCGAGGTGTGGCGCATCTAGGCCAAGATGTGGCACAGCTTAGTCAAGTGTTGTCCTTCCTAGCCGAGGTCATTGTCACCTTAGTTGCCGAAGTCCTTTGTTAGCCGATGTCACCCCTTGCCGGTGTGCCATTCCGTATAGCTTGTTAGATACGCCTTGTTGTTAGCCGATGTCATTGCCTCGTCAGAGAGCCCATACCGCTTTGCTTGTTGAACACCCTTTCCACCATGCCTTGTCTGGTTTGTTAGCCACCTTTTCAGGTAGAACCCAACCAGTCGCCGCCACGTGTCTCAGCAGAGGGTTAACCCCAGAACCAGGTATAGAAAACTATCATTTGGTGTCATAACCTTGTCTTGTAGAGAGAGAAGCTCTAGGAGGAAGAAAGAGTTTTAGAGTGAGGAAGTAGATCTTCAAGCTTGATTCCTAGAAATCGAACCGTTAAATCCATGTTCTAAGGTTAGATTCTTGATCTGCTCATGATGTTCTCTATATTCATGTTGTTGCATTGCATGATCGGATATGATTTGTAAGCCATGCATCGTTTTGAAGCTCGATTTTAGAAAGAGAAAATGACATTCATGTGTTCTTCAAGAAAAGTCTTGTTTTGATCCGAAAGCTTGCATAAAGAATCATGTTTTTGTGTTTGTTTCCGCAAGAATTCCAAGTACGGGTACCCAGGTCCATGTTTTCAAACTCATAGCACGAAAACCCCAGATTTGTGATGACAGATTATGATTGAACATCCATATTTTTCATGTTTTCACACTCATGTTCTTCACGTTCATCAGCAGAGGGATACCCAGAGTTTCCCGACCTCTTTTCCTTGCATGAGGCCCTCGGGAACACACCTCGACGAGGAGGTGTGGAACCTCGGCCTAGACCTGGTTGGTGCCCAGCATGTTTTCCGAAATCATTTGTGTACATACGAAACTTGTTGAAGGTGCATTCAATAGGCTTTGCCATGTGTTTGTAGGACTTGGGCTTGTCTCGACCCCGACGTTTGAAGAAACTATGTGAGTGGTATTTTTAATAAAGCTATGTTACACTTGCTTTCATAAAATCTTGTCTTGCCTTGTTTTGAAAAGTACTTGATCTGGCATGAATGACTATCCCTACTTGTATATTAAACGCTATCTTGTTTTGATGACATGTCTTGAAAGTCCTTAGCTGCAGGGGACTATAATGCAACTGCACTCTTGTCTTGAAAGTCCTTAGCTGCAGGGGACTATAATGCAACTGCACTCTTGTCTTGAAAGTCCTTAGCTGCAGGGGACTATAATGCAACTGCACTCTTGTCTTGAAAGTCCTTAGCTGCAGGGGACTATAATGCAACTGCACTCTTGTCTTGATATGTCATCGCACTTGTAATATGTAGATGTAATAACATCCAAGAACTTGAAAGGCCGGCAATGAACTTGTTTTACCCTTGCTTGGAAAGTATGCTATGTATTGTTTTGAAAGAAATCTTGGATATCAATCATGCAAAACCTTTATTTCTAATATCATTCACTGAGTATCCAAGCTCACCCTCTCTATATATATGTAGGTGACGAACAAGAAGGCATTGAGGCCTAGACGTGATGCCGATGTGTTTTTGGGTGCATTGCCGACATGTTTTGGATTATCATTTTGTACCGTCTTGAAGATCATGCTTCTCGGCTCGTTTTTTTCATTTGTACTTGTATACGTCGGCTTGAGAAGCCTTTTGGTCAGGATGTGTTTTGTATCTCATTTCCTTATTGTATTTGAGTTGTAAGACTTTATAAAGATGTATGTCATTTCATCGGACTTATGCACGGCTCTCATGGACTATTTAGATTCTGTATATGTATATATATATTGCTTCCGCACTTGTAAGCCCCATATTTTATACTCTGATTGTGTGTGATTCTTGTAAGTCGGCCTTCGGTAATCTCGGATTACTGGCCATCACGACACCAAACTACTAGGGGCGGTTTGGGGGCGTGACAGTAGGGTACCTACTACTATAGAGTTATGCCTTTTGGGTTAAAAATGTCGGGGCTACATATCAGAGGGTTGCAACCACCATCTTGCACGACATAATCCATAAAGAAGTTGAGGTATATGTGGACGACATGATTATCAAGTCTAAGGAGCAAGAATGCTACTACACCGCACTGGAGAAATTCTTTGAACGAATCAGGGAGTACAGACTGAAGTTGAACCCACGTAAATGCACATTTGGGGTGACTGTAAGGAAATGTTGGGATTTCTGATTACACAAAGGGGAATTGAAGTAGATCCTTCAAAAATCAAAGCCATCTTAGAAATGCCACCACCGAGGACTGAAAAGAAGGTGTGCAGCTTTCTAGGCAAAGTGCAATTCATAAGATAGTTTATCTCAAAATTAACATTGACTTGTGAACCACTGTTTGGTCTCTTGAAAAGAGTAAAGAAGTTCTGATGGGATGATCGATGTCAGTTCACCTTCGAACAAGTTAAACAGTACCTTCAGAATCCACCTGTATTGTCACCACCAGAGTTGGGGAAGCAACTGATCATGTATTTGTCGGTAACAGATTCGACCATGGGATGCATGCTAGCCCAAGAGTCAAAAGCTAAGGTGGAGAAAGCCATCTACTATCTGAGCAAGAAGATGTTGGCTTACGAGACCCGCTACACTTCTCTGGAGAAAGTTTGCTTAGCTTTGGTTTGGGCAACTAGGAAGTTAAGACACTACCTGTTAGCTCACTCCGTAATTCTGGTTTCAAGATTAGATCCCATCAAATATCTCTTTAAGAAACCAGTGTTTACGGGTAGGCTAGCTCGTTGATTGCTTCTTCTCTTCGAGTTTTACCTCAAGTACGTCACTCGCAGGTTCGTCAAAGGGAGAGTAGTAGCAGAATTTTTGGCAGACCACCCCGTGGAAGAAGATGAAGTAGTAGAGTACCTATTCTTGAATGAGGAGATTCTGCAGGTAGAAGAGTAGACATGGACAATGTACTTTGATGGAACAGCTAATCAGTACGGTTATGGAATAGGTGTGTTGCTGATAGCACTCGATGATTCCTATATACCCCTAGCCTTTAAACTCTGGTTCAAAGTGTCCAACAATGAACTAGAATACGAGGCATGTATCGCTGGATTGGAAGCTGCCCTAGAACTAGGGGCAATAGGATTAAACATCATCGGAGACTTGAACTTGGTTGTTTCTCAAGCCAACGAAGACTGGAAGATCAAGAAAAAGAAAATGAAGGTTTAGCATCAAACCTTGGACATTCTGATTCCAAGGTTTGAAAAACTGACATTTACACATCTGCTAAAAGAGAACAACCGGTTCGTTGATGTATTAGTAACTCTATCTTCCATGGTAGGCATCCCACTTAGAGTCAAGATGCGTCTGATTTTCATTGAACAAAAGTATACGCCTGCTTATGAGACCATTGTCACGATAGATGAGATTCAAGACAAGAACCCCAAGTATTACGACATATGAAATTTTCTAGAGAAGGATATGTATCCACCAGGGGCAAATGCGAAAAATAAATGGGGAATACGACGTCTGGCTGTCCAGTTCATCATCTGCGGGGATAATCTGTACAAGAGAGGTCATCTGGGAATGCATAAGCTCTGCGTCAAAGAAAAAGAGTCGAAGCGCCTCATGGAAGCCATTCATGGGGGAGAGTGTGGAGCACACATGAATGGTGTGATGCTGGCTAGAAAGATTCTCAGGCGAGGCTATTATTGGTCAACTATGGAAGAGGATTGTATCAACTTTGTTCGGCAATGCCACAAATGTCAAATTCATGCTACTCGCATGAACATATCACTGTCAAAGCTTTATAACATGACTTCGCCATGGCCTTTCTCAATCTGGGGAATTGACGTCATCGGGGCAGTCTTGCCAAGGGCTCAAATGGACATGAATTCATCTTAGTGGTGATCGACTATTTTACCAAATGGGTGGAAGCTCAGTTTTATTCTGTGTTGAAGGCGTCACATGTGGCCAAGTTCATCAGAAACAACATCATCTGTAGATATCAGACAACGGCTCACACTTCAAGAAAGAGGTGGTCAATTTGCTTGAGAAATACAACGTGGTTTTTCAAAAGTCATCAACATATAGACCACAAACCAATGAAGTTGTTGAGGTTGCTAACAAGAATGTCAAGAACATCCTGCAGAAGATGGTGGAAACTTACAAAGACTAGCCAGATAAACTGCCATTTGCACTCTAGGGTTATAGAACGTCAATTTGAACATCTACAAGGGTAACCCCATATTCTCTAGTGTATGGGATGGAAGTTGTTCTGTCGATTGAGATCGAAGTACCGTCGTTGAGAATTATGGCTGAGTGTCAGATAGTGGAGGCGAATTGGCAGTAGAGCAGGTTTGGAGAATTGATATTGTTTGACAAAAAGAGGTTAAAGACGTTATATCACATCCAAGGATATCAGCGGAGAATTGCCAAGGCCTTCAATAAGAAAGTCAAATCCAGAAATCTCAAGGAATGAGATATGGTGCTGAAAGACAACCGAGCTCCCATCCATGACCCTAGGGGCAAGTTCAGACCCAATTAGACTAGTCCTTACATCATCAAATCTATTTGGTTAACATGAGCTATTACTCTTATGGATTTAGATGGCTTGGAGTTTTCGCAACCGATTAATATGGACAAGTTGAAGAAATACTATCCCTAAAAGGCTCGCTAGGCCAAAAACCTGAAAGGGTGACTTAGGCAAAAGTTAGAGCATGAAAAATTAGAAATAAGAAAAACAGAACTCGTAAGGTTAAAAACTTGAAAGGGCAGCTTTGGCAAAAGTTAGAGCGCAAAATGAGAGAGTAAATATTCGAATGAACCCGAACCGAACTACGTAAGGCCTGATTCCCATCTTTGGGATACATAGGCAACTTCATCTTGAAATTCGGCCATAATCATCTCCAACTTGACTGTCCTATCAATTCTGTTTGATCGGTTCAGTTGTGTTACCTCCATTTGGCAAAAGGGTCAGTTGCAAGACAAAGCAGTGATGTTAAATGCAATTGTGAGTAGTTATGATCCTCTGATTTGGGGGTTGTACATCTTAAGGACCGATTCTGTGTGTGTCAGGCAGTGACCGTTTCTGAAAATTATTTTGAAAAGTTTTAATAAGGTTGATTTTCTCGAATTTTACCTTTTATAACTCAGACCAAAAAGGAAACTTTCAGTACTCGCAATTTTAATGCCATTGATTTCAATACAAGTACATTCTACAACTCTCTAGTTAAATCAAAGTTTCTTTTACATCATAAAACTTGAAAACAAAAGTCAAAGCAATAAACTAGGGGCACATATAAGTCAGGTGGTCCTATATCTTCTACTCGCATTCGTGGAGGTCTCTGCGCCAAAGTTGGCCCAACCTGTGTCTCGTCCTCAACCCAAGCTAAGCATTCGCCAGAAAAGGTGTAACTAAAGCCAATAGTAGGGCCCAGAATCTCTCTTGTCCTCTAAGCAGTGAGGTATCAGGCCAAGTGCGAAGCACGGACTGGAAATAGAGCCAAGTATTCCACTCATTCCTTTGGACAGGTCTGATCATGTCCAAACTGGCATCTGAACCTGAATGGAAAATAGAACACATAGTGCGTAAGGCCAATTAACTGTATATCCGGCTGTCGGGACATGTTATAGCCCATCTCAGTCACATTAAGCCAGAAACAATGCCAAGTGATGTCAGCCGCAAATCTGCTGCACATCCAGTCTCACTACAATCCCTCTGAAGGGAAGTCCACTAGCCTTTGTCGAAAGAAGTAGGCTCTAGCCGAATACTCAAGGCAAAGGTCCACCACTTTCAACTTATCTATCAACCACACCTAGGAAGAGATAAAAAAATAAGAGAGATTAAAGAATAGAGAGATGTATATTGAGAGAAAAGTAAGGAAACGACTTCGAGAGAAAATAGAGGGTGGGTGCCGAATGATGTGAGAAATCAGATATAAGAAAAGGTGGGAAACAATACCAGGAGAAGCAGTAGACTCCCTGTAAACCGAGTAGTCTCTCGCCGATGAAAAGCATCTAAACCCATCAGGGTCTCGACCAGTGCCAAACTAATGTAACTCTTACCCTCTTTCAAATGTTAGGCCACTTCGATCAACCCAATGCTAGCCCTGTCATAACTAGGGGCAAGAAGGAAGTGTGTAAGCAAACATAAGCAGAGGGCATGTTGATGATAACCTCGCCAGAGAGGGTCACCTCTGTCTCCAATTCCAGAAAATCGATGAATCAAACCAGGAATGTGTAACTCCTCATTGTGAGCCAAGGACCGAGCCTTATGTAAGCCACACATCTGTTCTAAAGCCCGTGCATGGCCAAAACGGGGTTGAGGCATAATCTCCTCATCATGCCAGGATTCCATTAAGGCTTAAAATTCTTCGAGTGCAGGGCACATTTCTTGTACTCCGAAGAAAAATACATGTGTAACCGGATTCCAACATTGGACCGTGACGTGAAGGAATAGAAAACAAAGCAAAATACAACTCAACAGAAAAAGCGCGTTTATGCCAAAATCGCAGAAATTTACCTTTTTCATGCCGTCCAAAGTGGATATCCAATCCTTGAGCTTCTCAGCAAGAAATATCTCCATTTTTAGAGAAAACAACAACAAAAATGAAATCCTATCAAAAAAATAGCGAAAGAAGACCTTTTATAAAGGATAAGGTTGTGTTAGTGGCTGATAGCTGCCGCCAACTGTCTAGCCATAGCACTTGGCCGACCGACCACCTCTCCTGGCCAGTCATTCACCTTTATTGGCTGGCTAACCTTCAAGCTGGCCAAGTAATTGGTTTGTTTAGTTCTTTTGGCTTTTGAGGTCATGTTTTGAGTCTTTTGTTTCTAGCAAGTATAAATAATTGTGTTTAGGTTGTTGTTACTTTGATTTTCATTTATCGAGTCATATTACCCGAAGCACCGCGCTTGCGAAGGTGCGAAATCTCATTTGTTCTCTAGCTACTACAGTTCGGACTCAATGTCACGGTTCTGAATCTAATCTCACAATGTGCGATGCAAAATTGATAAATCACCAAAGAGTCCAAATCCGACAAATCATTTTGGAAAACTAATTTTTGTAAAGAAGTGCCAAACATGGATTGCTTTGCCAGATACAGAGTCGCCACCTAAATATTTATTTTGAGGGAATTTAGGAAACCCTGACTCATGCCTAAGGCCACATGTCCGTCATTACCAAAGTTGTCTCGGCTCGGGAACTTGGGTATGAGAGGAGAAGGTCATGCAATGAGCACCCCCGCTCGCCCGATCAAAGATCGGCCTGTACTAAGCATGATATCTTGTTTTTTAAAACACATGCATTCTTATTCCAATTATTAGCTAGAATTACTATGTGATACCCACAACATACAAGTATAGACTAGATCGCCTAATTTGGAACAAAGCATTACATATTTGTTGTTTAAAAAAACGGTTTGAAGGTGCTACTCGCAAGTAGGCTAAATCGAGGATTCAATGAATTGTTCCATTTCAAGCAATCCAACCTTCACCTACAGGCACTTAGGCAATTATATCACATAAGCAAATAGCCTCATGGCAAGCATGTTATCATAGGAACAATCACACACATGCAAGATGCTCAAGCATAAAAGCTTACGTAGTACTCCGAGCCAAAACAATAATTAGTTAGTAATCATGCATGATCCTAGCTATGTTTAAAATGGCTAATGCAACACATGCAAAATGTAACTAGAAATAGGCTCGGCTATTCTAAGATGGCATATGAGATGCGACAATTCGATACATGTATTCAAGTAGGAATTGAAATACAATGCAGTTAGTATAATGCGCCGAGCCCGGTGCACGCAATACAGATGAATGATGCAAACATGCATAGCATAAGGATGCTAAATGAAATATGCCCTAAAACTAACCATCGTAAGCGGTTAAGTAAAAGGGAGAAAGACGTGGGGTTGGAAGACATGCATCACACAAACGCACGCTTATTACAAAATTATGCCCTCCTGACGGAGGGTCCGAAAGAATAATACAAATAAACTAATTAAACAAATTAATTAAGCTACAAGAACAGTAAAGCGGCCTCGATAAGAGGGACAAATGCATGCTCGATCGGCTTTGCTCGGAAACCCGTTGCCATGCCTCATGTTGCCTCTATTTGTACTGTTTTGCACCTCTGAAAACTGTGAAAAGTCCTGTGATGCTCTAGAACCACTTCATGGACATGCTGAGAGGCCATCGGCCAAATGGTGTAGCCATCGGCCAAAGGAAAGGTGTCATCGACCATTTATGAGGTCATCGGCCAAACACTTTTAGCCGATCGGCACACCAGATAGCCGATCGGCCATCTTTTCCTGCAAAATGCAGTTTTGCTGCAGCAGAGGACAAACAGATGTATGGCAATACATTTGCAAGAAAATGTTTGCAACTACACCCATTATCATATTTAAGGATCAAAGGTGTGTAGTTCTCGATCCTCAGGCCACCTATCACGCATTCCAATGCATGATGGCCAAATGAGCCAAGTGTGCAATTCGATGTGGGATGAATGCACAAAATCACATAAGAGACCTCAACCTCTATCATGTTTGATCAAGAGGCAAGGCATGCACACACAATGCTATGCAAACATGCAAGCATGATGCGATGAAATTAGCATGCAACAACATGTAATGGAATTAGCATGTAACAACATGCAATGTACCAAGTATGCAACAAGCATGCAACAACATGCAAATCAAGTATGCAACAACATGCGAAAATGGGCTTAAACTAAAATGGACAGCTCTCAAACATGCCCAAATCAGTGGCCAAAAGTGCTAAAATGATGGTACCAAAATGCAAAACAAACATGCATGCCAATTGGCCCATAAGCTAGGCAACAAGACACAACTCTCAAACATGAGCAAGGTGTGACAAACATGAGAATGTGGCAATGTAATAAGCTCTAAAAATATGTGAGGAATGATGCCAAATCAACCAAACAAAGCAAGTATAGCATGCAAGAAAGCCTAAAGCTTAAGGCTAGCCAAGGGACTTAAACCATGGCTATGCAAGGCAAGCCCCAAAGGGCCATGGGCACCCAAAAAAGTCCCAAGGCAGGTCAAAATAGGGCCAAAAACAAGCTTAAACGTAGCCAACACAAGCTAGAACAAAAGTCCAAAAGTATGAGGCATGCAAGGCTACAAAAAAGGTGTTATACTGCATCTATCAAAACCAAACATGGCATGACTTAACCAATGAAAAACAAAGTTATGGCATGGTAAAAGAAGGCCAAAACCCCACTTAGATGGCATTCCAAAGACTTAAGCATGGAGGCATGCACAATGATCCATTCATGAGGCATAAAACATCAACCTCCCAATGCATGGAGAAGATGACAAATGCAAGTGTATGGCCACACTTTATGGACTGAAATCTCATATGGAATGATGCCAAATCATAAGAATAGTCCTAGCAATGCATACTAATGACTTGGACACTCAAAGCCAACAAGCTAGGTTGAACCATGGCTATACAAAACAATGCAAACATGACCAAAACAAAACTAAACAGACCTGAAGCAAAAATTAGTGTGTGTGATTTACACTACAAGTGTATAAACCATGCATGGAGCGATCAATCCAAGCAAAAACAGGGGTAAGCCTCAGCAAAATAACCACAAATACATGCTAATATACAAGCTGAAACAAGCCTAACAAATATGCTTACACATGAGGCATTCTAGGCAAGTATTGAAGACACAAGGAGAGGGGATGACCCTCTCCTTTTTGGGACCTTAAAACACCATCCCTACCACTGAAATCCCTCTGGATTTCAATGGTGAGAAGGCCAAAACAAGGTGATCCCGAAGCTCACAAAAAAGGCACAAAAGCAAGGCCAAACAAAGCTTAAGGGGGGGTAAACAACCCCAAACCAAAAAGTGACCTTAAACAAAGGTCTCAACCATGAAAAATTAGAAATTTTTATAGTTTAGAGTTAAGCTTAAAACAATATGCAAATAGGTCTAAAAGCTTAAGCAAGAATGGGGGTTTAAAAGTAAGAAGCTCACCCTTGAAGAACACCTTCAAGAACACTACTCCACCAGCCTCCTCTGACCAAAACCAGCTCAAAACACTAAAAACAACCCCTAAGGACCTCAGCAACCAAAGGATGGTGTTCTACTAGGTGTTTGTGTGCAATAGTAAGACAAAAAAGACACTTTAGAGCACAAAACAAGGATCAACAAGGAGATATAGATACAAATGTATATCTATCTCTCAAGAATCCATTTTCTGAACCTCTGAGAAGGAAGGAGGGGCTCCCTTCTTATAGAATTCCAATTCTCAAGCTTGTTGAGCAAGCTTGAGTCTTGAAACAAATCCCTCCATACACGTGTATGGAGGATGTAAATTGTGGATACCAGCTGTCACAGCTGGCAGAAAATATCTGCAAAAAGAAGATGGAAAGGTCTCGGCTAAAAAATATGGCCGATCGACCAACATAAGTGCCGACCGACCAAAAAGAATGTCGATCGGCCAACACTTTTGGCCGTTGACAAGAACACAAGGCCGATGGCATCATGCCTTGGCCGATGGGTTGAGGGGATGGCCAACAAGCCACCCTCTTCCCTCAGAAGCAAAAACGCAAGTGTTTGGTCCACAACCAAGCACAAAACAGACAAGTTGAGAGATCCTAAGGCAAGGCGCACGGCCGAGACCTCCGAGAACTCAAAACGAACACGAACATGGATGATCATCGAGTGTTCAAATGATGACGTCCAAATCTTGAGGACGGTCAAAAATGGGGTGTCTACAGTCGCCCCTCTTTGACAGAACTCGAAAGTCATAAAATGACGGGAATGAATGTCAAAGTCCAGAGACGACCCATTTTCGACAAGGCCGAAGACTTAGACAGGCATACAAGACAATAAAGATATGCGCCTGCAAGCAGGGGCAAGATGCAAAGGATATGCACGATGCAGAGCATAACTTATGATCATGCAAAGAGAATTGTAATGAAGCATAACATGCAACAGTTTAAGCAAACAAATAAGAATCGAACTACATTACATGCAGAAAGGATGTAAGAGAATTATACAATTCTCGCTACGTCTCACGCGGAGTACATACGATACCGTCCGGTTCGTCTAGTCGCGCCAGCTTCAAATGAATCGTACATATAATATCGTGCCTGCAAAAGAAAGAAACTTAACAAGTACAATATCGTTAGAAACATGCATAGCAATGCAAGTGAAAAGTGCATAACAATGCAAGTAGAACGTGCGAAACAACGCAAGTTAGATGAAGTGCGAAACAACGCAAGTTAGATTTCGCAAGTTAGATGAAGGTGCGAAACAATGCAAGTTAGATGAAGGTGCAAAACAACGCAAGTTAGATGAAGGTGCAAAACAACGCAAGTTAGATGGGGTGCGAAACAATGCAAATAACGAGTGAGACAATGCAAATTATAGATGATATGCAAAACAATGCAAATAACAAGCGAGATAACGCAAGTTATATAAGGTGCAAAATAATGCAAATAACGAGCGAGACAATGCAAGTTATAGATGATATGCAAAACAATGCAAATAACGAGCGAGGCAACGCAAGTTATAGATGATATGCAAAACAATGCAAATAACGAGCGAGACAACGCAAGTTATAGAAGGTGCAAAACAATGTAAATAACGAGTGAGACAACGCAAGTTATAGATGATATGCAAAACAATGCAAATAACGAGCGAGACAACGCAAGTTATAGATGATATGCAAAACAATGCCAATAACGAGTGAGACAACGCAAGTTATAGAAGGTGCAAAACAATGCAAATAACGAGCGAGACAACGCAAGTTATATAAGGTGAAAAACAATGCAAATAATGTGTAAAGCAAAAAAGACATAAAAAACATATGTAAGTAAAGCATGCGCGACAATGCGTACAATGTGTGAAGCAAGAAAGAGATGTGCATGACAATGCAAGCATGGTAGAGGTACGCTATTCGCGATGCTGAGATGCAACTTCAGAGCAAAGATAAGGCATGCTAAATGCAAAAGCGAAAACACGTATGACAAGCACGCTTATTAAAAACATGACAAAACATTGTAATGCAACATATTTAAAGTAATTTTCGAATCTCGCAAGATACAAAAGGATACGGAAAAGGATACACCTTGCGCGTACCGAGCATCGCACACGAAAGACACGGTTCGAGGTCAACACGGAGGCCGTTTAAGCTTCAAAAATGTACTTTCTTGCACTTTCTTGAGAATGAGGGTTCCAAACAACATAACTGACCCAAACAAGGGTATTTGAAGTGCATCGGCCACAAGGGGAGGCTGTCGGCCATCCATCGGCCATCAAATGATATCATCGGCCAAATATTTAGCCGATCAGCTAACAATTTGGCCGATCGGCCAAAAATGGCAATTTCGGGGCATTTTTGTCTTTTTCCCTCGGGTCTTTTAAATATAGGGTTCCAAACCCTATATTCTCACTTCTCCAAGCTCGAAAATGATTCCTTTCTCTCTTTAGGTAATTTCCCAACCTTAGATCCTTGTTTTTCTCTTGTTTTCGAGCCTCCCCCATCGTTCGATTCGCGAAACCCTTTCCGTTTCACACACTTTGAACTGAACGAAACACATTCCCGGTGTCACATTCTCGATTTCCACCACTTGGGGTTTGTTTTCCCCGAGTTACCCTCGATCTTTGTGCCTTTTCCCAAACTCCAACATTTTCTCCTATTTTTCACCCCTCGGGGTTGACTTTTGGGTTGACTTTTCGCGTTTTCACCCATTCTTCACACTTTCGGCCATTTTCGCACTCTTTTTGAGATGGCAGACAACATTCCACGAGGTGGGACTCCCCTAGAGATGGATATGGACCTTGAGGTCGAGCTCCTACCTCTTCGCATTCGACCATTCGACCTGGCGACCTACCGGCCGGCGATACACGTGTTGCCTCCCGATGGCATCCACTACTTTAGGAGCTACGCACGAGGCGCGCCACTAGAGCTCTTGCTACGCGAGCCAGAGTCACACCTATCATTCAGCGCCACCGAGGTATATTCTTTGCCTCTTTACTTTCTGCAATGTAGACTGTATAACTTCGATAGTCGATACTATTCTTTAACTGAATAACCCATACACACTGATACATCATATGCTTAGTTCACCGTGAGCACACCCGCACCCGACATCTGTTTAAACTTGAACACATGCACACACACTGCATATTTAACTGAATAACCCAAATACACTGATACATCATATGCTTAGTCCACCTAGAGCACACTCGCACCCGACATCTGTTTAAACTTGAACACATGCACACACACTGCATTGTCATCCACTCTGAACGCATTTGAGCACTGTATTTCTAACATTGCTTCGCCACTGTTTGTTTTGAACATAGGGAGATTCCCATGCCTTCTGGGGGTACGGGAACACCATCGCCCGAGGTTGGTACATGGAGCTGCCCAATGTAGTTCGTCAGACTGTTGATCAGGCCGGCCTCGGCATTTTCTGTAGGGGACTCTCGCGCCTCACTGCGAGTAGGCCCCTTCTGAGCACACTAGTGGAGAGGTGGTGGGACACCATCGACTCCTTCCACCTTTCTGCTACAGGGGAGATGGCGATGACCCCCTTCGACTTCTCGATACTCACCAGCATCGGGGTAAGGGGTGATAAATCGCTTTCGATACTGATATGGATAAGTCGGACACCGTCCAGATCTACCTGCTCGGCGCTCGGCCACCTCTCTCCCGTCCAGGATTTGTGAGGTACTCTTGGTTCGAGGACCACTTCAGGATTCAGGCGCCTACGTCTCGGGAGGAGGTGGAGCAGTATGCCCGCGGCTTCATCATGTTCCTGCTGGGGAGCACCCTCTTCACCGACCGGGCGAACACCGTTGCCCTCTACCTGCTGAGTGCACTAGTGGATATGACGCGGATCCGCCACTACGACTGGGGTGGCGCAGGCTTGGCCACGCTCTACGAATACATGAGTTCATCCTCTCGCCGCAGCGGATACTTGCTCGGAGGCTGTTGGCGAGCCTGGGAGGTATATTTTCCCTTTCTGTTTTACAGTTCTGCTTTACTCTATCTGTACACCACACATACGCAATCTGCTTTACACTGGCAGTACACTACACACACTACACAATACACTGCACACACTGCACATTTACTGCACAATACACTGGTTGTACACTACACACACTACACAAAACACTGCACACATTCTTTGATTTCTGCTTTATCTGCATTCTGCTTTGTCTGATAAGCGTACTCACTGTTACTCTGCTACATTCTGTAGTTTTGGGTGTATGCCTACTTTCCGAGGCTTGCCCCAATGCCAGATGTGGAGACGCCCCCCATGGTTCCATACTCTCATCGGTATGATGTGAGGTGTGAGCGGAGGCCTAGGGAGTGTTTCCCGTTCTTCCGCCGATACTTCGACACCATTACCGCCGCAGAGGTATTTCAAACCTTTCAGTTCATTTAAGCTTCGCTTTACATTGTACTTTCGATAACAGATAACAAACTGTATGTCCTGTCATTTGTAGATCACCTGGTAGCCCTGGGCGGTGTTACCTAATACAGTAAGAGACGGATATATGGGTGCTCGGGAGACTGCCCGATTTCAGATTCTGCTGGAGGGCCCAATTTGCCGGGCATGGTACTTTGGGGAGCCCTTCCTACGGCAAACCCTTGATTTTGCCAGAGCAGATAGTTCCTAGGCTGCCTCCTACCCAGACGAGGGCTACCGAGAGGTACACCCCGGAGGAGATGACGGATTATACGATCGGCTGGGATTCAGACCTTTTCTGAGCTGAGGGCAACTACGCCGAGTTCATCCAGACCTACCTGATGCGGCCTCTGACCGGTGCTCGCCGAGTCGAGAGAGAGAGACTTGCGGCGCCAGCGGCAGGAGCAAGAGCACCGAGGGCGACTCAGGCCCGTGGTAGGAGTGGGTCCCGGAGGGGACGTGGAGCTGAGTGGCCAGCACTGCCTACCACCATGACATGCTGAGGGCAGGGTGAGGAGACTTATCAGATACCCATCGCTCCTCCTCCGGCTGATCATGAGCTCGTTGGAGTTCACAGCTCGACCCCGATATGTACTGCTAGATTTTGCATTCTGTACAGTCATTTCAATTCATTTGATATCCCGTAGAATACTAATTACTTCAACACTTTTGCAAGCTTCCATCAAGTACACTAGTCAGTCTCTGGAGTTGATGGCCTCAGTGATGGGGATGTTGCAGAGAAGCCTGGACCTACTGACCATCTATGGTATCCCGGTAAGTTCTCTCAACCCAAGTCCCAAACTTTGCACACTCTGTTCCATACATGATCTGATGCATCGCATTTATGGATACGACACTTGATACACTGCACTCACATACCGCTCACGGCACTAATACACTATAACTCACAACATTCAGACACTACACTCGACATTCATACACTGCTCACAGCATTCACACACTGTACTCACACACTACTCACAGCATTCATACATTGTACTCATACACTGCATTTGGTATTCATAACCTGTTTTGCATAGCATAACTGATGCATTTGCCATTTGTTCTTTTCAGGCCCCATTCCAGATATCGACCACAGGGGGTGCTCCAGCTGGACCATCTGTACCTGCCCGAGGAGCTGGGGGAGCTAGGCGCGAGATGACTATACATAGCCGGGGCAGACACAGGCGTACCCATGCTGAGAGTAGTTTGCGAGAGCCTACTCCAAACGACGATGAGTCAAATGAGGAGGTAGAGTCGTCTCAGGGCGAGGCCGGAGATAGTTCAAACAGCGGAGATGACGGCGGCGATCCTGGACCTTCGTCTAGGAAGAGGATGAGGATGGACTCCCGCGCTCGAGGCGATTGATGTGGATCCAGACATTTTGCTGCTTTTCTCCTTTTTTGCTTTGTTCAAACATTTTGTTGCTTTTTTTCCCTTTTTTTTTATTTTCCTTTTTGCTTTATTTTCTTTTTTGCTAGTAGTTTAGGCACATTGTACTGCCTCAGGCAGGTTTTGCTTTCCTCAAAACTATGTACTTTTTGCAAAAGAAACAAAAAACATGAATGGAATGAAACAGCTGTTTTGTTCAAAAAGTGTTACATTTGTACATTCTATGCATCGCATCGCATTACATAACAATGTAAATGAGATTGAACTTTGTTTTAAAAACCAAACAATCGAATTGCATTAATCAGGTAGTGAGCCAACTAACGACAAAACAACTCGATAGACAAAACAAAGATGTGATAACCCTGTTCCGTAATATACTAATTGGTCCTTATTATGAATATGATTTTGTGTTTGATATGATTTTGTGTGCCATTATGTGAAAATATGTGGTTTTGAATTTCTATCTGTTCACCGTAGGAATATCTGTTTGATTGTCTGGTTTGGAAATTAAATTGAAGGCCTTATCGGCCACGGAACCCGAAATTGACTGCGCCTTTATGATTGGCGTAATTTTTAGAGCCTACGGTGAAATTTGATTGAAAATTGATTCAGATCAGATTAAATTGATTTAATTGATGAATTAGTGCACTATTATTATTATTATTATTATTATTATTATTATTATTATTATTATTATTATTAGTAAATTGATTTAGTGGGGCTTTTATAAAAGGGGCAATACACACTCAATTCCTCTCCTTGTTTCATCTTTTGGCTGATTTAGCTCTCTAGAGGGGGAGAGACCCGAAATTAGAAAGAGAGAGAGGAGGAAATCTATGCTTTGGTCTTGAAGCTTGGTAGTCTTGAAGTTAAACTCAAGAATTAACCATAGATTGGGAAGATTGGGCTTCTTGGTAAGCAATTAATTTTGAATTCATGAGTTTAATGTGTGATTTTGTGTATTCAAAGTTGATTAATGATCAAGAGTAAGAATTAAAATGAGATTGAGTTGGCTTTGTTGAATTGGAAGCCAATATGTACATGCATGTAAGAAATTGCTTTGAATTTCCATATTTGAGCACAATGTGTATGATCCATGTTGGATTTTTGGTTTAAGTTCATGTATTTGATCATCTCTTTACCAATTAAGTTGAGAATAATGAGTATCTTCCACATGCACATGCAAATCATGGAGGTGTGAGTTTGATTGTTTGAATTTAATGTGTTGGTGATGAGTTTGAGTCAATTTGGGGCATACATGTGTTTGATTCTTGAAATTGAGCTTCATTGGGTCGTAATTTGGGGTTTATACCATGTTAGTACAAGTGTATTTGAAGTTTGAGCTATTGCATGGAAGAAATGTTGGTTGAATGTCGAATTGGAGCTCAAGAACATGTTCTGGAAAACCTAGAAAATTTGATGTCCGCTCGAGCGGGGAAACCGCCGCTTGAGCGTGAATTTCGTGCTCCTAGTATTTTTGCAGACTTGGATGTCCGCTAGAACGGGGAAGTTCACGCTCGAGCGGGGAGCTATGTAGATAGACCTTCAGCTCGAGCGCCAGACTTCACGCTCTAGCGTAATTTTGATGCATCCAGCACTTTTGCAGACCTCATGGGTCCGCTCGAGCGGGAAAGTCCACGCTCGAGCGAGGACCCTGTTTTCTGAAATTTTGAAAAGGCATTCCGAGTGTTGTTTTCCGTCCTCTTTCACTTCTAAGTACTCTTAGGCATGTATTGAGCATTGTAAATGAATTAAAGGGATAAGAATAAAGCCTAAAGAGGAATATGTGAATTAAAGAACGGATTGAATTATTTGTGACCCGTATGTGTTATGTGATGTGTAGGGTCAAACTCCAGGGCAAATCAACCAACCGATCACTATGAGTAGTAACTTAATAAAGATATCTGGAATATGCTATTTGTCCAACTGCTTAGCTTCTTATAAGTCTGTTAATTTGAATTGTGGACAAACGTTTGCTATGCCTAAAGAGCAAATGGGCCAAAGGCCAGTCTGACACGAATGAAAGTTTGATACGAAAGCACAAATGGGCCGAAGGCCAGTCTGATACGGAAGTATAAATGGGCCAGATGCCGTTTTGACAAGAATGAATGGATGGGCCAGAGGCCGTTTTGACATGAATGAATGGGCCCGAGGCCGTTTTGACATGAATGAATGGATGGGCCCGAGGCCGTTTTGATATGAATGAATGTTGACAAGAATGAATTGATGGGCCAGGGGCCGTTTTGACATGAATGAATGGGCCAGAGGCCGTTTTGACAAGAATGAATGGATGGGCTCGAGGCCATTTTGACATGAATGAACGGGCCAGAGGCCGTTTCGACATGAATAAATGAATGGGCCAAAGGCTGTTTTGACACGAATGAATGAATGGGCCAGAGGCCGTTTCGACATGAATAAATGAATGGGCCAAAGGCCAGTTTGATACGAATAAATGAATGGGCCAAAGGCCGTTTTGACACGAATGAATGAATGGGCCAGAGGCCGTTTCGACATGAATAAATGAATGGGCCAAAGGCCAGTTTGATACGAATAAATGAATGGGCCAAAGGCCGTTTTGACACGAATGAATGAATGGGCCAGAGGCCGTTTCGACATAAATAAATGAATGGGCCAAAGGCCAATTTGACACGAATAAATGAATGGGCCAAAGGCCAGATTGACATAAATGACAATATGAATTGGGCCCAAGGCCGTTTGAAGCATGTTGTTCTACATACCGTTTGTATAACTCATTTATTTGATATTATTCACTGGGCTTTCGCTCACGCTCATTCATGTGTTTGTAGGTGAGCCAAGAGAAGTCCAACCCAGCCTCAGTGAAGTCTGTGAGGAACAACAAAGGTTTTGAAGAGTCAGCCCTCGCATCTCATGCACGAGACCTGTCTTCGCCTTTCTGTCGTTCTGTTTCATTTTGTGATGTGGGCGAAGTCTTTGAATATGTTGTATATAGTTTTCTTGGGTTGACTTAGACTTATGTGATCCTGTATGTACAGAACCTTGTGTAGTACATATTTTGTTGTGAGTTATTAATGTGCATATGTATGGTTTGCTATGATGTGTCATGTAAGCACAGCTCTATGGACAAAGTTTTAAATTGCTTCCATTTGGCCCTCGTTAACTCTGTTAAAATACGTTTGGTTTGGTTTGAGGCCATAGGTAATCTCATGATTACTGGCTGGTTATGTCCTTAACCCACGGGGGCGGGCTCGGTTTTTCTCTAAAAACCCTTTGCTTACTTTTTCTCTCAACTTACACCTCTTTATTCTTTAATCTCTCATTTTTCATCCCTCCCCAGGTATGGTTGATGGACAAGTTGAGAGTGGTGGACTCATGACCGGCATATTCAGCTCGCAGCTATTTCTTTCGACGATGCTTGGTCGATGCCCCGGATGGGGGATGGTGGTATAACTGGATGTGCAGTTTGTCCGCTACAGACATTGCTTGGCGCTGCCCCTGGCTTAGTTTACCAGTGATAAGCTACAGCATGATCCGCCAGCCCGGGATCCAGTTGATCGGCTTGACACATTGTGTCTTCTATTTCCCATTCTGATTCTGGCGCCAGTTCGGACATGATCAGACTTGTCTGGAAGAGGGGATTGAGTACCCTGTTACATTTCCAATCCGTGGCGCACAGCTAGCCCAGTATGCCACAGCATGGAGGACGAGAGAGCTTCTAGCCCCCGCTCCCATTTTTAGCTGCACCCTCTCTGATGAGTGCATAGACTGGCTCAATGAAGAGGCACAGGTTGGGCCCATTTTGGCATAAGAGGTTTCCACAAGCTTGGGGAGGGGACACAGGAACACCTGACTATGTCCCAGATTTATTTTCTTTAATCAGTACTTTCAAGTTTTCTTTATGAATGTAATGAAAAACAACTTCAATTTGTATTTAAGAGTAGGAGAACTCTGTATTGAAATCAATGAAATTGAAGGTTGTGGGTACTGAAAATTTTCCGTTTGGTCCAAAAATGGTCTAAGTTGTAAAAAGATTAATTTGAACAAAATCAACTTTTATTAAAACTTTTCAAAATCATTTTCGATATGGATCAGAACTGGACATGCCTGAGATCTGTCACTGAGATACACAACCCCGGATCCGAACAACTGGAAAGTTGTCCCTAGTCTGAATAGCACTGCACTGGAGATCACGACCGAGCTCTTGAATGCTGAATAGACAAAGATGACCAAACATGATCACATGGACAAAGTTGCCTACGTATCCCAAAGATGGGAATCAAGCCTTATGTAGATCGGCTTGGGTTCGCTCGAGTATTTACGCTCTCGTTTTGCGATCTAACTTTTGCCAAGGCCACCCTTTGCGGGTTTTCAACCTTGCGAGCTCAGTTTTTATAATTTCAAATTTTTCATGCTCTAACTTTTGCCTAGGTCGCCCGTTCGGGTTTTCGGCCTAGCGAGCCACTTAGGGAAAATATTTCTTTAACTTGTCCATGCTGATCGGTTAGGAGAACTCTAGGCTATCTAGGTCCATCAGAATGACAGCTCTACCCGACCAGATAGACTTGATGATGTAAGGACCGGTCCAATTAGGTTTGAACTTGCCCCTAGGGTCATGGATGGAAGCTCGGTTGTCTTTGAGCACTAAATCTCCTTCCTTCAAATTTCTGGACTTAACCTTCTTGTTAAAAGTCCTAGTAATTCGTCGTTGATAACCCTAAACATGGTACAGTGCTTTCAGCCTTCTTTCATCAAAGAGTATGAGTTCTTCGAACCTTCTTGCTGCCAATCTGCCTCGGCTATCTGACACTCAGCCAGTACTCGTAATGATGGAACCTTAATTTCGATAAGTAGAATGACCTCCATCCCATAGACCAAGGAATATGGAGTTCGCCCCAGTAGAAGTCCGAATTGAAGTTTGGTAGCCCCACAGAGCAAACGGCAGCTTGTTTGGCCAATCCTGGTAGGTTTCCACCATCTTTTGCAGAATACGCTTGATGTTCTTGTTGGCGGCCTCAACTGCTCCGTTGGTTTGCGACCGATATGTAGATGACTTATGAAAAGCCACGTTGTACTTCTCCAACAAGTCGATCACCTCCTTCTTGAAGTGGGAACCATTATCTGAAATGATCTCGTTCGGGACCCCGTAGCGACAGATGATGTTGTTCCTGATGAACTTAGCAACATGCGATGCCTTCAACACCGCATAAGATTGGGCCTCAACCCACTTCGTGAAATAGTCTATCGCGATCAGAATGAACTCATGCCCATTGGAGCCTTTCGGAGTGACAGCCCCAATTACATCAATCCCCCAGACTGAAAATAGCCATGGCGAAGTCATGCTGTATAGCTTCGACGGCGAAATGTTCATGCGGTTTGCATGGATCTGACATTTGTGGCATCGCCGGACAAAGCCAATACAATCCTTCTCCATAGTGGACCAGTAATAACCTTGTCTAAGGATCTTCCGGGCTAGCATCACCCCGTTCATGTGCAATCCGCACTCTCCTCCATGGATGGCCTCCATCAGGCACTTGGATTCTTCAGCATCAACACATAGTTTATGCATCCCGAGATGACCTCTCTTATACAGTTTACCCCCGCAAACGATGAACTGAGCAGCCATTCTTCAAATTGCCCTCTTATCTTTGGCATTTGCCCCTGGTGGATATGCCTCTTTTTCCAAGAAGTTCCAGACATCGTAATACCAGGGGTTCTCATCTTGAACCTCATCTATGGCAGCAATCAGCTCGTAGGCTGGCACAAATTTCTGGTCAATGATGATTAGACGCATCCGGACTCCAAAAAGGATGTCTATCACGGAAGATAGAGTTGCTAGTGAATCAGCGAACCTGTTGTTCTCTCTTAACAAATGAGCGAAGTTCAACTTCTCAAACTAAGGAATCAGCAAGTCCAAGGTCTGGTGGTAGATTCTCATCTTTTCTTCTTTGACTTTCCAATCTCCTTTAGCTTGAGATACAACGAGGTTCTCGTCCCCGATGACGTCCAACCGTTTTGCCCCTAGTTCCAGGGCGGCTTCTAAACCAGCAATACATGCCTCATACTCTGCTTCGTTGTTTGAGACTTTGAACCGGAGTTTGAATGCTAGAGGGATACGGGAATTGTCGGGTGCTATTAGCAATACCCCTATCCCATACCAATATTGGTTTGACGCTCCGTCAAAGTACATCGTCCAAGTTTCGTCTTCGACATGCAAAATGGCCTCGTCTGGGAATAGGTACTCAACTGCTTCATCCTCGTCCACTGGGTGATCGGCTAGGAACTCCGCTACCATTTTTCCCTTTACTGACTTGCGCGTCACATATTTCATATCGAATTCGGAAAACAGAAGAAACCAACGAGCTAGCCTACCCGTAAGTGCTGGTTTCTCGAAGATATATTTGATGGGATCTAATCTCGAAACCAGTATTACTGAGTGAGCTAACAGGTAGTGTCGCAGCTTCCTGGTAGCCCATACTAAGGCCAAGCAAGCCTTCTCTAGTGGAATGTAACGGGTCTCGTAATCCAGCATCTTCTTGCTCAAGTAGTAGATAGCCTTCTCCACTTTGTCCTCAGACTCTTGCGCGAGCATGCAGCCCATTGTAGATTTAGTCACTGAAAGGTACAAAATCAACGGTTTTCCCAGCTCAGGCGGTGACAACACAGGTGGGTTCTGTAAATATTGTTTGATCTATTCAAAAGCAGCTTGGCATCGGCCGTACCATTGGAATTTCTTTCCTTGCTTCAGGAGACCAAAGTGTGGTTCACAAGTCAAGGTTAATTTAGCAATAAACCGTCTTATGAATTGCACTTTACCCAGAAAGCCTCGCACCTCATTTTCAGTCCTTGGTGGTGGCATTTCTAAGATGACCTTGATTTTGGAAGGGTCGACTTCGATACCTCTCTGTGTAATCAAGAACCCCAGAATTTTCCCTGCTGTAACGCCAAACGTACACTTCTGAGGATTCAGCCGCAACCGAAATTATCTGATCCTTTGAAAAAACTTTTGCAAGGCGGTGTAATGGCCCTCTCTTTCCTTGGACTTGACAATCATGTCGTCCACGTACACCTCAACCTCTTTATGGATCATGTCATGCAAAATCGTGGTCGCAGCCCGTTGATATGTAGCTCCGGCATTCTTCAGCCCAAACGGTATCACCCTATAACAATAGGTCCCCCACGGGGTGGTAAAAGCAGTCTTCCCCCGGTCTTCGGGTGCCATCACAATCTGATTGTAGCTTGAAAACCCATCAATGAATGAGAGCAATGCATGCCCCACAGTGAAGTCCACTAATTCATCGATATGCAGCAGAGGAAAGTCGTCCTTCGGACTGGCTTTGTTCAAATCCCTGAAGTCCTCACATACCCGAATTTTTCCGTCCTTCTTCGGCACTGGAACTATGTTGGCCAACCAAGTTAGGTAGTCAGATACCAGCAGGAACCCTGTGTCAATTTACTTGGTGACCTCTTCTTTGATCTTGATAGCCCAGTCTGGGTGGATCCTTCTGAGTTTCTGCTTAACAGGTCGGGCCTCTAGGTCAAGAGGGATCCAGTGTTGTACAATCTCAGGATCGATTCCAGGCATGTCTTCGTAGGACCACGCAAAAACATCTTTGAAATCTTTTAATAAAGTGACTAAGCGCTCGCGCTCCTCCGAAGACAACGTGGACCCGATCTGGACCAGCCGCGGGTCCTTCTCAGTACCAACATTAATTTGGATGATTTCATCAACCAGCGGTTTTACAAACTCTCCTGCTCTTGTTCTAGCAAATATTTCAAAACCGGAGGAATTTCTTCTTCGTTGTTTTCATCGAAGTTTTGAAAGTTTGAATTAATGCAATAAATCAAGGGCATAGAAAAATACTCAAAGGCCACAGCCATTCCATTCTCATTAATCACTTCATCCAGTCCATCTGATTCCTCTATTACAACAGACTTAAAGGAAAAAGAAAAAGACGAACTGGACAGGACTATGGCATCTGGGTTGTCACCCCCAGGAATACCGGACTCAGACTCAGACGAGCTGGAACCTGATTCTGACTCTATAGACTCGGTGGAATCAAATTTCGGCTCACTACTTGACTCGGTGCTGCTCGATAAGAATCCCTCCTCGTACTGCCAGACGAGGGAGGGTGCGATGGATGCATCCAAAATGTTTGAAGATGGGCTTGCAGCCGCTTCATTCCCGATCATAGACACTGAGAGATCATCCCCCAAGCACTCATGTATGATCGGAGGATCTGATAGTAAACAAGCCAGTGCTACCCCCATTTCGATCTCGGTGCTCTCGAAATCCATTTCCTCACATTGCTCAACCTCAACCAATGGACCTTCTTGCTTCTCGACAACATCATCCTCGGATAACTGCAAGTCGAAGAAGATCTCAAATCCCGGCTTGTGTTTAGCCATGGCTCTAGGAAGCCGCAGAATGGAAAGTCTTGCCCCTCCCAGACAAAGCGTCCGTTTAGGGTTCCCTGAATAGGCCGATGCTTCAAATCAAAATGTCTCTCGGTCTGCTTGGCTCTGGCTCTTCCGGCCATTTCTTTGCCTTTCCTCACCTAGTCCTCTTTGGTAGGCAAATAGCCTAAGCCAAAGGTATGCGGGTTGTGCGGCACTTCAGCCGATACAGTAATGCCTTTCTGGCCACTTTTTCCTAGTCCCATCCCAGGGATGTGCTGGAGCTTGTTCATGAGGTACACTGATTGTGCGCTGACATATAACCCTTCATCAACAGCGAAAATGTTTTGTACGACTCGGGCCTTGGCTAGGGTAAATCCCGATAGGAACACATTCTCTGCGCCGTGTTCAATCTCCAATACTGGCGTAGACACCTCTGGCGGCGGATGGATTGACAAATTCCCAAAAACTATAGCCACCCATTTCCTGTGGGGGTATTTTAACATCTGGTGCAGGGTGGAAGAGACCGCCTGTACCTGGTGCAGCCACGGCCGCCCTAGGAGTAGATTAAAGGTTGTGGGAACGTCCAAGACATGAAAGTCAACATCGTGTTGTCCTGGACCAACCTGGGTCTGAATCTGTACAGTCCCCATCACTTCTCTGCCTGTATTGTCGTAGGCCCTTATCACCTGGGCAGTTGGCACAAAGTCTGCGGGCTTCAACTCAATTGCATATGCTGTCCTCGACGAACACACGTTGATGGTGGATCCTATGTGAACAAGAAATACTGGTATTCATTTTTCTCTACACTCGACAGAGATGTAGAGAGGTTTGTTATGGTTTGCGCCAGCAGGCGGCAGTTCCTTGTCGGTGAAGGTCAACGTCAGGGAAGCTTCTCCCGGAAAGACCAATCCTACCAGCTGCTCAGGCGTGGTGTCTATTGAGAGTTTGGCCTTGTCCATTGCAGAAAGGATAGCCTGTCTGTGTACTCTTGAAGCCATAAACAGTCCCCAGATGGAGATGTTTGCCTGTATCTTCTTCAACTGTTTCAGCACAGCCTTTTCTTCGAGTAACTTTTCTTTTTGCTTCTCCGTCTCCTTGTCCTTCCCGGACGCCTATGGTTGATCTAAGTGTGGGGGCTTGAAATACCGCCCATTCCTAGTCATATGGTCAACTTCGCCAATATACCAGGTATCATCCGGTTGGCTTTGTCCCTAGTCTTCATCGGTGTGGGCAAGACATAGATCATCATCTTCCCACCACATACCATTGGCAGCTGACAGACATTTTTCTGGCTCCGTTATAAATATCCCTGTGCCCACAACAACTTCTGTTCCTGTGCCCGTAGCACGTTTTGTTCTTGTGCACACAGTACGTTTTGTCCCCTCAGGGGCTTTGGCCTTTCTGACTCTCTCAGAATCCTCGACCCTTTCCCGCTCAAACTGCTTCAGTATAGCTTGCTGTTCAGTATCTTCCATACCCAAACTATTCGTGTTCTGAGCAAAATTTTTTACACTGGTGCTCTCCAGTGATGTAAATTGATTCCTGGCCCTTCCGGCCACTGTTGATGTCCCTGTCCCTGACGGACCCTGTTCTAGCTGAGGTTGTTCAACAACATCCGGCTAGTCGTCAAGCCACCCAGTAGATTCTGCTGACTCATCAAACCAATTGACTGCCACATCCCCTGAGTCCTGCTCGTCGAAAAAATGAAGGTTAGCAATGTCCTCTTCCAGATTCGCTAGGTCATCTAGCCTCTGATTAGGTCCATTCTCCCGTACCATACAAATCTCTGCCCCCACTGGCAATTCCATTCTCGGCCTAGCCTGGCCTACTGATGTAATGTAACCGCTCGGGTCATTCATGATGCTCTCAGACCCCTCAGGCTCTGTATAATTACTTTCATCTGCCCCAGTAGTCGACCCAGTTCTATCTTCGATAGCCACCGCCACCGTTTCAGGTTGGTATCGGGAGATGTCCAACATGCACAAGTTAGTGCTGTCAGGAATGAACACCTCCGACTTGGGTAGGTGAGAAGAGGTGATATATATGCTAGGGTCGTATGACACAACCCCAGTTTGGATAAGATTGATGCGTTTGGCAAGTGGAGCTTGGTTATGTGGTGGGAGAGGGTTGGTTGTGACATTCGGTTTCTCCGGAGGCACGATCACCCTATTGTCAATGAGATCCTGAATCTCATGACGTAATCGAAAGCACTGGTCGGTGTCATGACCATGCTGTTGGTGAAAGGCGTAGTACTTAGTTAGGTTATGGGAAGCAGGGAGTTTATCTGGTAGTGGCCGCGGCTCTAGGGGCTTCAAGTGCCCTTTCCTGATCAAAACCCCCAAAGCTTTGGACAGGGGCATGTATAGTGGAGTGAAGGTTCTTTGGCCTCAAGGTGAATACTTGGTTGTTTGTGAGCTATTTCCAGACGCACCGGTGAATGGCGTAGCTACAAGGGTTCTTGGAGTGGTGGTGGTGACCATGCCTACATCTGAAGATCTAGCAGCAGCGGCACTACTTGTGCCTGCATTTGTACCGCGGTTGAATGCCCTCTTGGGCTGTTCTCTGTCATGGTCAATCAGACCCTGTTTCATAGCATTCTCGATCGGTACCCCTATCTCATGTAGATCCGCAAAGGTGGGGAGGGGGAGAACGATCACCTTCTACATGAGCTTGGGCTAGAGGTTGCGCACAACCATTCGAATCTGATCTTTGTCAACGGGCCTGATGGTCATCATCGAGGCCTTGGCCCTCCAACGGGTTACGAAATCGGAGAAACTCTCCTTTGACTCCTGCCTAGTTGTCTCAAGATTACGGGTTGTGATCTCGATCTGTGTATTGTAGGAGTATTGAGCTATGAAGGCCTCGGCCATCTCCTCCCAGTTCCTCTTAACAGAGTCCTCCAGTTTTGCATACCAAATAGTTGCTACACCTGACAGGGTCCGGCCAAACAAGGAAAGCTTCTGTAATCTGGAGAGGCCCATCGGCCTTAGTATGTCTGAGAACAGTCGCAAATGCACCATAGGATCTCCAAACCCGTTAAAACGGTCTATGTGCGGCATTTTAAATCAGTCCGGCAGAGTCATGGCCGAGTCGGTATACCCATCCTCAATATCCGGAATGGACTTCACACCATGAGACTTCTTGAACAGCTTTTCTAACTTGCTCACTTTTAACGTTGTGGGGTCCACCTTGAACTCAAAGGGAGAATCCGGTAGGTTGGTCTGTGCTTTGGATAGCTGGGGTAGGATCGGGGGTGGAGCCGGCCCAATTGGGATGTCCGTATCATCCTGGACGTTAGCTATCTCCCCGAGTATGGGAACTCTTGGTGGGGGAGGAACTTAGTGCGAAGCAGATGCTCTAGCTTGCTGTTGTAGCATGGTAATTACCTTTGCCTGTTGGGCCATAACCTGGGCCTGGCGTGTGGCAGATTCTGTTTGACGGGCTGCGTCCTGCTGCATGGTTTTCATACTCTCCTAGAGCTGACGCATCATCTCCTCCAAGCCTGCCATATTGTGCTGATCTAACTGAATAACTGGTATATCTGTCCCTGCAATGGAAACTGAGACCTCAGCCTGACTGTTTACTAGTGGGGTAGACCACTAATCTGGCGACCGCTGTACCGATACACTGCGCCTTTTTAACCTCCGTCCGGTAACCGGGGGTAAAGAAAGGAACATTGCTTGTCCATCTATCAGATCCCTAGATCGATTGAGTCTACGACCTCTAATCTAGAGTTCTCGGGGAATATCTATCTGGTCGGATGCAATGGTGCTAAACTACCTTGCAAAAAGATAAATAAAGCATAATAAGGAAATAAAATGACCAGAAAAACAGACAGCATAACAGCTTAAATAAAGACAACACACAGTTGGCAAGCACAAGCTGAATGAACTATTCTCAACCACTGATCACTGTTCGCAAATCACTTCCCCGAATCAGAATCTGATACCAGCATATATAACTGATTCTTAAATACTGATGTTTGCAGGCCTGATACCAAAACTTGCAAACTGATACATGCATTCCTGTAGAGGCACACTCTAAAAGCACTTAGCAAGCAAGTGAGAGCCAAAACACCCCTATGTTGGGGTAGGGTTTCCCTGTCCTATTTTGCCAGGAGCTAGGGTTTCACTACGCATGCAGCGGTTTCAAATAACCTATAATCGGGTAAGCAGCTTGTCTTAGTTTGGAATAATCACTATGGATTCTGATATACACTAGCTCGAATGGTCAAAAAGGGTGCCCCGGTAAAAACCGGGGTTCGTGTTCCCGTCGTGGCAGAGCCTGCAACCGGTTAGCCTTATGGCACGCTTCTCAAAGCAAGCCTCCGGCAAACCATTCAGGAATAACATACAGCAAACATGGTGTCCTAGGCGCACCAATGCAAATGCAATGCAAAGAGACACATAAGTGTAAGCAAAACAAGATATCATGAGTTCGAGTCAAGTTCTCTAACTCTCCAGCAGAGTCGCCAGAAACTGTGGACGCGCCCCGAGGACTCCCGAAGCTAGGCGCTTGCGAAGGCGCGAAATCTCATTTGTTCTCTAGCTACTACAGTTCGGACTCAATGTCACGGTTCTGAATCTAATCTCACAATGTGCGATGCAAGACCAATAAATCACCAAAGAGTCCAAATCCGACAAATCATTTTGGAAAATTGATTTTTGTAAAGAAGTGCCAAACATGGACTGCTTTGCCAGATACAGAGTCTCCACCTAAATATTTATTTTGGGAGAATTTAGGAAACCCTGACTCGTGCCTAAGGCCACGTGTCCGTCATCACCAAAGTTGTCTCAGCTCGGGAACTTGGGTACGAGAGGGGAAGGTCATGCAATGAGAACCCCCGCTCGCCCGATCAAAGATCGACCTGTACTAAGCAAGATATCTTGTTTTTGAAAACATATGCGTTCTTATTCCAGTTATTAGCTAGAATTACTATGTGATGCGCACAACACACAAGTATAGACTAGATCGCCTAATTTGGAACAAAGCATTACATATTTGTTGTTTAAAAAAATGGTTTGAAGGTGCTACTCGCAAGCAGGCTAAATCGAGGATTCAATGAATTGTTCAATTTCAAGCAATCCAACCTTCACCCATAGGCATTCAGGCAATTATATCACATAAGCAAATAGCCTCATGGCAAGCATGCTATCATGGGAACACTTACACACATGCAGGATGCTAAAGCATAAAAGTTTACCTAGTACTCCAAGCCAAAACAATAGCTAGTTAGTAATCATGCATGATCCTAGCTATGTTTAAAATGGCTAATGCAACACATGCAAAATGTAACTAGAAATAGGCTCGGCTACTCTAAGATGGCATATGAGATGCGACAATTCGATACATGTATTCAAGTAGGAATTGAAATACAATGCAGTTAGTATAATGCGTCAAGCCCAGTGCATGCAATACAGATGAATGATACAAACATGCATAGCATAAGGATGCTAAATGAAATATTCCCTAAAACTAACCATCGTGAATGGTTAAGTAAAAATGAGAAAGATATGGGGTTGGAAGACATGCATCACACACGCACGCTTATTACAAAATTATGCCCTCTTGATGGAGGGTCCGAAAGAATAATACAAATCAACTGATTAATCAACTAACAAGCTAATTAATTATTACACAACTCTTAACTAATTAAACAAATTAATTAAGCTACAAAAATAGTAAAACAACCTCGATAAGAGGGACAAATGCATGCTCGATCGGCTTCGCTCGGAAATCCGTTGCCATGCCTCATGTTGCCTCTGTTTGTACTGTTTTGCACCTCTGAAAACTGTGAAAAGTCTTGTGATGCTCTAGAACGACTTCATGGACATGCTGAGAGGCCATCGGCCAAATGGTGAAGCCATCGGCCAAAGGAAAGGTGTCATCGACCATTTATGAGGTCATCGGCCAAACACTTTTAGCCGATCAGCACACCAGATAGTCGATCGACCATCTTTTCCTGCACAATGCTGTTTTGCTGCAGCAGAGGACAAACAGAGGTATGGCAATACATTTGCAAGAAAATGTTTGCAACTACACCCCTTATCATGTTTAAGGGTCAAAGGTGTGTAGTTCTCGACCCTCAGGCCACCAATCACGTATTCCAATGCATGATAGCCAAAGGAGCCAAGTGTGCAATTCGATGTGGAATGAATGTACAAAATCACATAAGAGACCTCAAGATCTATCATGTTTGGTCAAGAGGCAATGCATGCACACACAATGCTATGCAAACATGCAAGCATGATACGATGAAATTAGCATGCAACAACATGTAATGGAATTAGCATATAACAACATGCAATGTACCAAGTATGCAACAAGCATGCAACAACATGCAAATCAAGCATGCAACAACATGCGAAAATGGGCTTAAACTAAAATGGACAGCTCTCAAACATGCCAAAATCAGTGGCCAAAAGTGCTAAAATGATGGTACCAAAATGCAAAACAAACATGCATGCCAGTTGGCCTATAAGCTAGGCAACAAGACACAACTCTCAAACATGAGCAAGGTGTGACAAACATGAGAATGTGGCAATGTAATAAGCTCTGAAAATATGTGAGGAATGATGCCAAATCAACCAAACAAAGCAAGTATAACATGCAAGAAAGCCTAAAGCTTAAGGCTAGCCAAGGGACTCAAACCATGGCTATGCAAGGCAAGCCCTAAAGGGCCATGGGCACCCAAAAAAGTCCCCAGGCAGGTCAAGATAGGGCCAAAAACAAGCTTAAACCTAGTCAACACAAGCTAGAACAAAAGTCCAAAAGCATGAGGCATGCAAGGATACAAAAGTGGTGTTATACTATATCTATCAAAACCAAACATGGCATGACTTAACCAATGAAAAACAAAGTTATGGCATGGTAAAACAAGGCCAAAACCCCACTTAGATGGTATCCCAAAGACCTAAACATGGATGCATGCACAATGATCCATTCATGAGGCATAAAACATCAATCTCCCAATGCATGGAGAAGATGACAAATGCAAGTGTATGGCCACACTTCATGGACTGAAATCTCATATGGAATGATGCCAAATCATAAGAATAGTCTTAGCAATGCATACTAATGACTTGGACACTCAAAGCCAACAAGCTAGGTTGAACCATGGCTATACAAAACAATGCAAACATGACCAAAACAAAACCAAATAGACCTTAAGCATGGTAAAAACAAGGCTAAAAGCTTCTTTGGGTCAAGCCAAAATTATGCTAAAAACATGGCCTAAAGCACAAAGCATGTTAAGGCAATTTCATGGAAATGCACTACAAGTGCATGAGGCATGCAAAGGCTAACCAAACCAAACCTAAACAGAGGTATGACATGGTAAGACAACACCAAATACATGCTGAAGTGGACACAACATAGGCTAGAATGACATGCTACTTCATGAAGCATACAAGACTAGTGTGTGTGATTTACACTGCAAGTGTATAAACCATGCATGGAGCGATCAATCCAAGCAAAAACAGGGGTAAGCCTCAGCAAAATAACCACAAATACATGCTAATATACAAGCTAAAACAAGCCTAACAAACATGCTCGCACGTGAGGCATTCAAGGCAAGTATTGAAGACACAAGGAGAGGGGACCCTCTCCTTTTTGGGACCTTAAAACACCATCCCCGCCACTGAAATCTTGGATTTCAATGGTGAGAAGGCCAAAACAAGGTGATCCCGAATCTCACAAAAAAGGCACAAAAGCAAAGCTAAACAAGGCCTAAGAGGGGGTAAACAACCCCAAACCAAAAAGTGACCTTAAACAAAGGTCTCAAGCATGAAAAATTAGAACTTTTTGTAGTTTAGAGTTAAGCTTAAAACAATATGCAAATAGGTCTAAAAGCTTAAGCAAGAATGGCGTTTAAAAGCAAGAAGCTCACCCTTGAAGAAAACCTTCAAGAACACTACTCCAGCAGCCTCCTCTAGCCAAAACCAGCTCAAGAACACTAAAAACAACCCCTAAGGACCTCAGCAACCAAAGGATGATGTTCTACTAGGTGTTTGTGTGCAATAGTAAGACAAAAAGACACTTTAGAGCACAAAACAAGAATCAACAAGGAGATATAGATACAAATGTATATCTATCTCTCAAGACTCCATTTTCTGAACCTCTGAAAAGGGAGGAGGGGCTCCCTTCTTATAGAATTCCAATTCTCAAGCTTGTTGAGCAAGCTTGAGTCTTGAAACAAATCCCTCCATACACGTGTATGGAGGATGTGAATTGTGGATATTAGCTGTCACAGCTGGCAGAAAATATCTACCAAAAGCAGATGGAAAGGTCTCAGCTCAAAAATATGGGCGATCGACCAACATAAGTGTCGACCGACCAAAGGAATGCCGATCGGCCAACACTTTTGGCCGATGACAAGAACACAAGGCCGATGGAATCATGCCTTGGCCGATGGGTTGAGGGGATGGGCAACAAGCCACCCTCTTCCCTTAGAAGCAAAAACACAAGTGCTTGGTCCACAACCAAGCACAAAACAGACAAGTTGAGAGATCCTAAGGCAAGGCTCGCGGCCGAGACCTCCGGGAACTCAAAACGAACACAAGCATGGATGATCATCAAGTGTTCAAACGATGACGTCCAAATCTTGAGGACGGTCAAAAATGGGGTGTCTACACTAGCCATAGCACTTGGCCGACCGACCACCTCTCATGGCCAGTCGTTCACCTTTGTTGGCTGGCAAACCTTCAAGCTGGCCAAGCAATTAGTTTGTTTAGTTCTTTTGGCTTTTGAGGTCTTGTTTTGAGTCTTTTGTTTCTAGCAAGTATAAATAGTTGTGTTTAGGTTGTGTTTAGGTTGTTTTTACTTTGATTTTCATTTATCGAGTCGTATTTTACATTTTGGTCAGTTGTCGGCTCAATATCCAATTACGAACATCATTCCAATATAAGCATTAGTTCTAACTTTATTCAAGTGTGGTGCCATGCTCGAGATGCTATACAAAATAAAACTCCTTTTATAAAACTGCAAGGTTTTACCCCAATCATAGTTTTTTACAAAAAAGAAAATACAAGTATTTGAAAGCAAAAGTAACGGTCTTATCTGAAGCTATACAAGTGCTAAATTACCAAAACAAAAGAAAATAAGCAAAGCAACTACGAAAGTCAGCATCGATCGCATCAAGCTTGAGAGGCCCTCTTCGCCCTCTTCTGGGGGGGGGCTAAGGGGCACTATCACCATCAGCGCCATTGTCATCAAAAGAGCGGGATGTAGAGCTGTCATCGTCCTCTTCATTTCCTAACTTGGAGCTGTCACTGTTCTCTCTACTCTTTGACCCTGAGACGATGTTGTCATCTTCGCTCTCAGACTAGGAGCGCCTGCTCGCTGCCTCCTCAATACTACTGGTCTCGGCGACATCTTCGCTCAGAATTGGCTCCAAAGATGAGGAAGTCTGATCTCCTTCAGACTCTCTGCTCCGGCCTGGGCACCTTTACCCTTGCCGCATGCTGGGGCCTGTTTGCCTTTCCTCCCCATACCTGAGAAGGTACTGCTGGTGCCACTAGTATAAATGGAGGTTGAAAAGAAAAAAAAAACAAAAAAAAAACAAAATAAAATAGGAAATTAGTATAAAACAGTGCAGAATCAGTACAGAGTATCAAAACAGTATAATGCAAAATTTGTATGGATATGAATCAGTGCAAGTCAGAACATGAGAAAAGGTAGAATGCCTGGTAACCATGGAGATAGGCATATACCCATAACTGCAAGAAGAGTTTAATTTGTGTGAGTTAGGAACAGAGCTAAAGACAGAAAGTGCAAAGTAGAAAGTACAAAGTATGAACACAAATAAAGATAAAAAGTGCAAAGCAAAAAGCATAAGGAACAAATAGAAGCTGAGATTAAAAGTGCAGTGTGTACCTCCCAGTCTCTCCAGTAGCCTCCGACCATGTTCCCCTTCTTGCAAGAACCAGAGCTCATGTAGTTATAAAGGGTAGCAAGGCCAGCACCACCCCAATCGTAGAGTCGGACCCGGGGCAACACTACAAGAGCACTCAACATGTATAAACCACGGTATTCCACCTATTTGCAAACAAGGTGGTACCGAGGAGATAGATTAAGAAGCCCCGGCTGTACTACTCAATCTCCTCCTATGTCTTTGGCTAACTCTCGTGGAAGCGATCGTAGAACCAGCTGTATCTGACCATAGCTGGCCTGTCCAAATGAGGACACGCACTAAGCAAGTAGATTTAAGCGGCTTCCCACTAGCCCATGTCGAGGTCAAAAGGGATCAGATCATTCCTACTCTCAGGCTAGTAATCATCAACAAGTCGTAGGGAGTTATCGTCATCTCCCTGGTGGAGGAAAAGTGGAAGGAGTTGGTGGTGTCCTATCACATCTCTACCGAAGCTTTGAGTAAGCCCCGACTAGCCAACAGTCGTGAGAGTCCAGAGCAGAATAGGTCAAAGCTTGCCTCGTTAACTAGCTTGTGGACCTGAACGGGGAGCTCCAGGTACCAGTTCCTCACTGTCACGGCCCCATATCCCCTCCATAAAAAAGCGACACCCTGTGTTGAAAAGACATGAAGAGTATGTCAAATGCATAACAGAATGAAACAATAATGAAATGGCAAAGCGAGGAAAGTGCAAGAAAGTTAAGTTTTTACCTCAACAGCGTCATGAGAAAGATGGGAGGCCCGCTCCCTCAACAGGACATCCTCAGGCATGCCCATGGCAAATTCCTCGAACCACAGCATCTCCTTAGGGGCCATCGCATAGGTCCGGGGATGGTAAGTGGTCGGGTTGAAGGGTCTCACCCTCAGTAATGGCAACTCCGGCTTCTGATCAGAAGGGTATATCTCCTCTGCCTCAATGTCAGTGGCGATATCCTCCGCTGCCCCACCAGCCTTGTTAACTATAAACTCCTTGACCTCTGCAACAAGTGGAAGTATAGGTCCCTCGGGAGGGTCACCATCATATGGAAAGTCATCCGCCATGTGGAAAATGGTGAGTGAAAATAGGAGAAAATGAGAAAAAAGAGGGAAAATCCAAAAAGTCAAACCCTAGGAGAGAGAGAAAAAGTCAAAACCCGGGAAAAAATGCGAAACCCAAGAAAACACGAGGGAAATATATCCAAAGCAATAAAAAACCCAAAAACTCAACCAAAACAAAATCCAATCGATTCAAAGTGAAGAGAGCCAAGTGTGTTTTGTGAAAAAGTTTGTGTGGGACGTTGGGTAATGCGCGTATGGTGAAAATCTAGAGAGAGAGAGAGAGCCTAAAGAAAGAGCTTGAGTATTTTTGGATGTGTAGGAGTGAGGAAATGAGCTTTGGTTATGTTTTAAAGAAGCCATGAGCGTGAAATGCCCAAACTGCTTCGAAACCCAATTGAGTGGCCGGCCCGGCTAGATAGGTGGCCGACAATCCAGGTCTTGTGGCCAGCCGGCTCCTAAGCTCTTCCAAAACTGGTTTTTGCTGAAGCCCTGCCTATTCTATGCATGGAGAGTCCTGTATGCATCCTAACATGAAGAATTGAATACTCAGGTTTGTTTCGAGTATAGAAAATTTCGATGTATGATTCAGGATATACTATTTTAAGTCCCGTCATTTCTCTGAAGTGGAAAATGCCCCAAATCTCAAGATTGGGAAAGTTGTATCCTTTTTTTGAGCATTTGAGGACCTTCGAGCAGTAAGCCGGAGATCTTTATGAGGTGTTTTCAAAATACTATTTTTTGTTTATCTTTTCAATTTTGTTGCCTATTATTTCATAGAACATGCATTGTATTGTATTTTGCATCAATTATGTCGCATTATGTTGTATTCATAAGCATCATGCTTTTCATTTATTGTGTTCACCCTTGTCACACTAGTGTGATTCAGCTTGTACACTTTTCCCTTTTGTGCGAAACGTTGTTTGGCTTATACCTTTTGTTTCTTGTCAACCTCTCTACGCAGAAGTGTAGATAGGGTTGTTTATGGTCAACCTCTCTACACAGAAGTGTAGTTAGGATTGTTTCTGGTCAACCTCTCTACGCGGAAGTGTAGTTAGGTTTGTTTCTAGTCAACCTCTCTAAGCGGAAGTGTAGTTAGGATTGTTTCTTCTTAACCTCTCTACGCGGAAGTGTAATTAGGTTTGTTTCTGGTCAACCTCTTTACGCGGAAGTGTAGTTAGGATTGTTTCCTCTTAACCTCTCTACGCGGAAGTGTAGTTAGGTTTGTTTCTGGTCAACCTCTTTACATGGAAACGTAGTTAGGATTGTTTCTTGTTAAACTTTCTATGCAGAAGTGTAGTTAGGATTGTTTCTTGTTAATCTTTCTACGTGGAAGCGCAGTTAAGATTGTTTCTTTACAAACTTTCTTACGTAATGTGGCTTGTGCCCATTTTTCTTAATTTTCAGGCGGTATGCTCGTTTATGGTTTTAATTGTTGCATTGCATTGAATCTCATCTTCATATTTTTCAGGCGATATGCTCGTCTGTGTTCTCAACTGTTACACCGCATTATATATCATTTTGCATTCTGCCCTTGAACTACGCTGGTTTGATTCCTTGCAAAGGGATACGTAGGAAACATTTAAGTTCAACCAACTGCATTTTTCATTTTAATTGTTTGCCCAAGTCTTATGGTCTTGTCAAAATGGGTCGTCTTTGGACTTTGACAGTCACTCACGTCATTTCATGACTTTGAGCTCTATCAAACAGGGACAACCGTAGACACCCCATTTTTGACCGCCTTTAAGACTTGGACGCCTCAGGTTAAGCACTCGATAATGAAATATTATGCTATACAAACGTTCGATTTCTTCAGCAAGAAGCTTCGATTTTGAGTTTCATAGCCTAAAACATCTAATTTTTTTTCTAGCCTGACCACTCAGAGGCCTGTTGGCCAACAAATTGCCGGCTGGCCATTTTTTAGTAGCCGGTCATCCCCCTACATGGTCGGCCGGCTATGTTTCTAGGCTGGCAGATATTTTGCTACCAATTGTTCCCCTATGTACATGCACTGCACTAGCTAGCTCAATATAGATATTTCCAATTGGGGAACCTATTTTTCTATAAATAGAGACTATCCCTCCTGGTTTTAGGTTAGAAAAATTATCAAAGTGCCCAAAGCTTGCCAAACACTCTCCCTCTCTATCTTGCAATATACATACACTATACATACACTTCCTAAACCAATATTTTGAGGCTCCTTGCAGAGGTTATTGAGCTGAAATTTTAGCCCTTGAGAGTGAGCACCTTGTGGTTTGTGAACAAAAGAGTGACTTCTCTTCAAAGGTATAATTCTTGCCACATTTTTCTTACTCTTCTCTCATCTTTTTCTTACTGTTTTTGCTCTATTTGGACTGTTTTTGTGGACTGAAACTTGTGAGTTAAAAGCTACTAAAGGTGGAGGGGTTAACCACCCTTCTCGGAACCTTATTCAATAAGCTTTTTATCCTTGTGTTTCCCATTTGTTTCTCAACTTTTGGCTACTATTTTTCAGAGTTTTAAGAGGCTAAAACATGTGATTTTAAGGCTCAAAAAGTGAAGGGGTTAGCCACCCTTCCATTGACTTACTTACTAGCTCTAATTCTCTCTTCTTTTGCTTACTTTTTTAACTTTTTCAAACTAATTCCAACACTATTTTTGCTGTTTTTGGGGTTATTTTAGTGTGTTTATTTAGTTATGCTTTGTGTATCATTTTTGTATTATTGTAAGTCCTCATAGATTTGGCAGTTTAGGCTTTAGACACTAATCTATTTGAGTTAATAGCTTTTTATTCCATAGTTTTCATACATGTACTCACACTTGTGATTTTAGCTTTTTATTCCACAGGCATTACATCTCTCTCATGTTGAGAACAACTTCTTGTTTGACATTTCTCTTTATTTAGGGGACATAACTCTCACTTTTGGACAAAAACGATTAAGTAATGGAAAGGTAATGTTAAAAGAGGCTAATAAAACTGGCGTAAAGTGGTGAAAGATGTAATAAAATCAAGTCGGGTTCAATCAGACGTTAATTGAACCTATTGCGTCTTGACTCATTGCGTACTCTAGTGGCGTTCAATGGTTCAAAAAATGATGTCCACTCCTTTCTTTGAGGTAACTCTATGAAAAGAAAGAGGCGTTGTTGGTCTTTCATTTCATTTCATTGATCTTTTTATCCTATTGGTTCATAGATCATCATGCAATAATTTTGCGACAATTGATGATTTGTGGACCGATTTTACTCTTTCCTCGATCAGTTTCATGATACAGAGAGGTAGAGAGGATAAATATCCCCTGGAAACACTCTGTTTTTGCTCTGTTTCCAATATGTTGCAGCACAATGAAACCTCAAAACAGTAGTCGGCTAGCCATCCTTCCATCCGGCTTGCCACTCCATTTTAGGCAGGCAATGTCATTTTCATGACAGAATAGAGAAGAAGCTGGGGCAAAAACAAAATTATTTTCTAGCTGCAAACAGAACAGAATTTGGTAGCAGAACAAGGGAGTTTCCGGGAGGATGTTCTCGGTTGCATATGTGGTTCTTCGACTACCCGTTCGAATTCATTAGCTTGTAGCTCTTAGATTAATTAGTGTGGTGTAAATAGTTAATTAAATTCCTTTGAATTTTTATAATTAGTTAAATTTAGCTTATTCATTAATTTGATGTTGTAATAATTAGTTATTTAGGATATTTATGCAGACCCTCTTGCATGAGGGCAAAATTGTAATATTATGTATGTCTTCCAACCCCTATTTCTTTGTTCTTTTTATTTATCCGCTTACGATGGTTGCATCCATATTTGGTTTCATATCATTCCCTTGTGCAAATACATATTTTTGCATGCATTGGGTTCGGTTCATCATTCTAACCGTATTGTCATTTCCTTACTCGCTTAAGTACGTGTGCTACAGCATGTTAAGGTGATTCACATGACACATTAAAAACCGAACCTCGTAGTTGTATTTTGTATGTGTTGCATTAGTCAATTGCATGGTAGAGCATGCATTTTTTTAACGGTTTTATTTCTTTTGGCTTGCCTTGGCTGAGTACTAGGTGAGCATTTCTTGCTTTAGCATATTACATGTGTGTTTGTGTAGCCATATCAGGCAAGTTTACCATGAGGCTAAGTACTTATTTGTTATATATATTGGATGCCTGTGGATGAAGGCTTTTTCGCTTAAGTTGGGATGATTTGATTAATGTAAATCTGAGCTTACTTTTTCAAGTGGCACATATTCAAAACTCTTTTCAAACAAACATGAAATCAAAACATTCCAAAGTAGGCAAATTAGGCCCCGTTTGGTGTAGCTGTTAAAACAGATTATAGATTATAGCTTAACAGATTATAGATTATGACTTTAATCAGAAGTTGTTAATCTGTTTGGTGTAGTTGTTGGATTATAGATTTAAGTTGCTAAGTAGTGTTTGTTAAATAAACTGTGGAGTAGCTTTTTCAATTAACTTTTATTTTTTATTATTCACTACTTATCTACATTTCTCATAAAAAGTAATAATAATATTCTATAGTTCATTTGAGTCTTTTTCTATTTTTTAAAAAATAAAAAATAAAAAAATCTAAGAGTATAATCGTAAATTAACATGTCCACAACAGAAGTTGATAATCAGAAGCAAGGGGTAAGCAACTTCTCAGAATCAACTTTTTTGACTTAAAATAAGTTGTTAGAATCAGAAGCTGTTTGAAAGAAGTTTAACCAAATAGTCCAAAATAGCTTTTCAAAAGCCAGAAGCTATAAGTTGGCTCAGAAAAGCCCAAACAAACACCCTCTTAGTCTATACTTGTGTGCATCACATAGTAAAGATAACATAATAATCGGAACAAGAGCATATACTATACATAAGAATCACATCATGATTAGTAGAGGTCGATTTTTGATCGGATGAGTGGGATGCTCAATTCATGGCCTTCCATTCTCATACCTAAGATCTCGAGCCAAGACACTTTGGTGATGGTGGATAAGTGGCCTTTGGCACAAGTCATGAGTTTCCTAAATTTTTCAAAAATATTTAAGTAGTGACTCTGAAATTTGGCAATGCGATCCATTTTTGACATTTTTTTATTAAAAATTGATTTTCCAATGATTTACCGGATTTAGACTCTTTTATGTTTTCACTGTTTCACATTGCACTTGTGAAATCAAATTCAGAACCACAGGAGTCCGAATTGTAAGGCTATCATATCCGAGGAGACTAAACCCCTCCAAGAAGCATGAGAAACTAGCTACACCAGTCTATTACATCAGTCGCAAAGTCAATGGTGCCTGAGCATTGTTTGGCCTTAATCTTCACAGCGCAGAAGTTGCGCCACTATTTTTTGGCACACCCAATCCAGGTTGTGACCAAGAGTGATCCAGTCAGCTACTTACTAAGCAAACCCGCTCTAACTGGAAGAATGGCATGATGGCTCTTGGCTCTAGCAGAATATAACATCACTTGTATTACCCCCAAAGCTATTAAGAGCCAAGCATTTATAGACTTGCTAGCACAATTCCCATCTGGTGACCATGAACCTGCAAAGGCACCTTTACCTGGTGAGGTCCATGTCTCAACAACTGCAGTTGAGACTTATTGGGACTTAAAATTTGATGGAGCCTTCGAAGCTGGGAAAGATGAAGCTGGCATAACACTCACTGGTCAAGAGAGAGAGAAGTTCCATTTGTCATGCAAACTTGACTTTGAATGTTCAAACAACGAGGCTGAATATGAGGCATTAATACTGGGTTTGATTGCTGCCCAAAAGAAAGGCCTCTGCAAGTTAAAAATTTAGGGTGACTCTAAGTTAGTCGTCAAGCAAACACTAGGTGATTTTTCCTTGAAGGAACCTCTTTTGGCCCCATATCGCACCACCGTTCAAAAGTTGCTCACTCAGTTTGATGATGTCCAAATCCAGCACACCCCTTGAACACACAACCATTTCCCTGATGCCTTGGCTACACTAGGGGCAAGGGTGGACATACCAGATGATAGTATAGCCATTGTCATCGAGAAAAGAGCAACACCAGCAGTGTTATCCGAATGACATACAGAGTAAAATGCTGAGGGATGGAAAGCAAACATAATCTGACAGTTGAAAACAGGCCAATGAACAATCAGGCCAGCAAAACTTGCATCATTCTTGCTCTTTAGAGGAGAGTTGTATTTTCGTGGTCCCAACAACCTATTAGCAAGGTGCGTCAATAGACAAGAAGCAACTTATAGACTTAAGTAGATCCATGCTAAGTCCTGCGGAGATGGAGATATCAGTCTATATCGACGGATGCAGAGGCAAGGATATTACTAGCCAGAGATGGAGAAGGAAAGTACTAAGTTGTAAAGGCAATGCGCAAAATGTCAATCCCATCCTAAAGAAGAGGAAGCCAAATTCTTAAGGAGTGAAGAATGGAGACAGCCATATATTGACTATCTTAGAAGTGGCACACTGCCTGAAAACAAAGCTGATGCAATCAGAGTCAAAATGCGGGACCTCCGCTTCTTCCTTGACCAAGGCAAGCTCTACCGAAGAAGCTTTGAAGGAGCGCCTTTGGCGTGTTTATCAAAAAATGAGGCAAACGAAGTGGTAAGGAAAGCCCACAGAGTAGAGCATCAAGGAGGGTAGCGACCATATGGACACCTTATCCACCTCGGCTACTATTGGCCGACAATGGAAGAAGATGATAAAAACTTTGTAAGAAGATACTAGTCCTGTCAAAAGTTCGAGAACTTGATACATACATCGGCGATTAAGCTACACAACACCAAGATCCCCTACCTATGTTATACTTGGGCATTTGACTTGGTAGGTCCTATAGCGAAGCAATCCAAAGGCCACATATGGATATTTGCAATGACTGAAGTTAGCACCAAATGGGTACAGGCTATACCAATGAGGAAAGTAAACAGAGCAGGAGTGGCCAACTTCATCAAGGAAAACATCATTTGTAGGTTTAGCATATCCAAAGTGATGTTGTCTGATAATGGAAATCTCTTCGTAAATCGTCATATGGGAAGGTTGCTAGACACCTACCAAATCAAGCATCACAAGTCTACTCCATATTATCCTCAAGGGAATGGACAAGCAGAGACAACCAACAAAACCCTCATCCGAATATTGAGTAAAATAATGGATGAAGCAGGCGGCACATGGTCTGAACAACTCTCCATAGCACTTTGGGCATATAGAACATCAAAGAGCAAGCTGACCCAGGTAACCCCATTTTCCCTAGTGTATGGATCTAAGGCTGTGTTACCAGTTAAGCTAGCAGTACCCTCGGCAAGAATGGCTATGTCTGCACGCTTAGTCCCAGATACCAAGAGGAACGACATAAAGGCAACCGAAGAAAGAAGAGATCGGGCCTCACGGACGATGGAAAAGTACCATCAATCCATAGCCTGCTCCTACAATCAGTCTGTTCAATGCAAGGAGTTTAAAGAGGGGGACTTGGTATGGAAGACGGTGGACGCGATTATGCGAGGACAACCAAGCCCCAAGTTCTCACCAAGGTAGGAAGGCCCTTACAAAGTTGCTGAGGCAAGCAGTAGGGGTATTACAATTTGACAAGAGTATATGACTGGTTCAGATTCGGCCCTATCAACGCTAAGCATGTAAAGGAATACTTCCCTTGATTTCTTTTTTCTAGAAAATTTATAAGTTTCTCTTGTTAATATTTCCAAAACAAAGTGTAAAGAAAGTGTCATACACTTAGTAAACCTATTACTCTTGTAAACACTTAGTGTGAAGAAAGTTTTCCATACTTGGTGAAGTTTTATCCATGTAAAAACTTAGTCATGATGAAGTTTTGGTCATGGCAAGAGTTCTGCTTATCTTTAGAAGCTATGTAAAAGCAATGTAAAGAGAGTGATGAGATGAAACTCAAAAAAGCTACAAAACATCCATACTTTCATAAAATTCAAACTTCCAGAACATAATCACAATGTTTGAAAAGAAGTTGTGACAAAGAAGATGAAATGAAAAGGTGTCGCAAGCACAACAAAAGAAAAGAGGAGGAAGAAATTATAGCAAAGTCACAAATGCATCAAATTAAACCCTTCATCAGGGAGTCCATCAAAGTCACATCTTGGGGCAGTCGGGCAACAAGAGCAAAGTCCTCTCCTTGAACCGAGCCAGGTTCTGGTGGTGCTACTCTAAAGCACCCTCACAGTCTCTAATGGTCTCTTCCAATGAGGCAATCATGGCCACATTTCTGTGTGCTCAAGAAAGCCATCAACTGTTTGGAGCCTAGCTCTCATCCATGACAAGTCTAAGCCATTTCTTTCGAAGCCACTATGATTTTCCTCAGCACTCTTTACAAACTTGTCGGAAGTTGTCAGAACCTACTTCATGGCAAGGTCGCGAATGAAACTGGTAAAGGACTCTAACAATGCTATCTGCACCATAGGGCCTGGTACATTGAAAGTAGTGAAGGTGCTAGGGTGCAACGCCTAAATACAGACATGGATAGAAGCAACTTTAGCGGAGACCAAATAGCTCAGAAAAAAAACTCTCACTGAAGACTGTGAGGACTCTCTCATACCACTACTAACTTGAACTACGGGAGGAAGACTTGCAGAGCGGCCAAAGTTTTGGGGACGACGAACCTCTCCCGAAGATGACTGCCCAACAGCGTTGGAGTGAGTGGATGCTGGAAGGTAGCCAGGCTAGCTGATCTCGCGAGATAAGCCGAAACTACTTGCATCTCCTCGCCGCTTCAAGAAAAGGTCGTCCATATGGTAATCCCCAACAGTCAAATCTGGCACAATAGTAGTGTCCATCCTAGTATAAAAGTCTTGTGATACTATAGCTCGACTTTTTCGTGCTCCCTTTCGGAAATTGAATAAGCCCTACAGTATCAGACTCCCGCGGTTCTAAATCTGATTCCACAAGTGCAATGTGAAATAAATAAATACCAAAGAGTCCTAATCCGGCAAATATTTTTGGAAAATCGATTTTGAATAAAAAATGTCAAAAATGGACTGCTTTGCCAGATACAGAGTCGCCACCTAAATATTTTGAGAAATTTAGAAAACCCATGACTCGTGCCAAAGGCCACGTGTTCGTCATCACCAAGATTGTCTCGACTCGGGAACTTAGGTACGAGAGGGGAAGGTTATGAATTCAGCACCCCTGCTCGCCCTATCAAAGATCGTCTCTACTAATCATGATATGAATCTTATCTACATTATATGCTCTCGTTCCGGTTATTAGGCTAGCATTACTATGTGATACGCACATACACAAGTATAGACTAATTTGCAAGAATTGGAACATTTGGCTCATGTTTATTTTGAAAAGAGTTTGTGAATGTGCCATTTGAAAAAGTGGGTTTAAATGTACATGAATCAAACTATCCCAATTCAAGCAACTAGCCTTCATCTATAGGTATTCAAACAATTTATCAATTAAGCAATTAGCCTTATGGCAAGCATGCTAAACATGGCAACAATTACACTCATGTAATTATGCTAAAGCAAGTAAAGACTCACCTAGTACTCCAAGTCAAAAAGATGATAAAGTTAGAAAGATGCATGATCCTAACTAGGCAATATGACTAATGCAACACATGCGATATGCAATTTACAAGGCTCGATTACTTAAAATGACATATGAATCAATTCGATATCATACGGTCTAAGCACGTATTCAAAGAAGTGTGAGCAATAACAATGCAAGTTAGAATGATGAACCGAACCTCGATGCATGCAAAACAAGTGAATGAAAACATGGAGAAAGCTAATCGAAACATGATACCCTAAACTAACCATCATAAGCTAGTAAATAAAAGGGAGAATGACGTGGGGTTGGAAGACATACACATTATTACAACATTTCGCCCTCGCGAAAGAGGGTCCGAATAAACTAACTAGCTAAAGTAATTAAAGCTAAGCTAATTAATGAACTATTACAAACCCAAATAAATAATTTAGCTAAGCTACGTAACTAATTTTACAAACAGAATTAATTAATTATTCTAGCTAATTAAAATAATTACAATATGAGACGAATTAGCTATTCTAACTAATTAATTACAAAGCCACTACTTTAAGCACAACACTAATATTATTACAACACGGATCTCGAGGATCGATGGAAGACTCATACATGAACGCGGTTTCCACCCGAAAAGGCCACTGTTCTGCTTCCATGAAGCCTCTGTTGCATAGTAAAACACTTACACTATTTTCCATCTCCAGACCAACTCTGTTCTCTTTAAAAATACACTACTGGGTTTTGCATTGGTGGCCACCCCGCCAGGAGTGATGGCCTGCCGTCCACTAATGATGGCCTGTTGGCCATAAAAAATGGCCTACTGGCCATTGTTGCATGGTTCTTCCTCCTGCAATAGAGAACAAACAAAGCATGCACAGGGTATTCTCAAGGGTTGCTTACACAACTCACCCCTCCTTATCATCAAATGGCTCAAAAGAGTAGTAAGTTTGATTCATAAACCACCAATGGATGCAATTTCATTGCATGATAACTTATGAATCAAGTGTGCAAGTTCAATGAATGCAACAAAATAAGACTCTCAAAACCGCCTCCCTATCATGAAAGATCAAGAGAAGTAGTTGACAATGAATCTTGAACCATTTTCATCACTAATAAATATTAAATGACTCAAGACTTAAGGGTTCAATTAACGTCCGATTGAACCCTAACCAAATTATTATCTTGCACATTTTTATTCACCAATTTTATTACTTCATTTTAGTTATCTTTTAATTCTTTAATCAATTAAGTCCACAAGGTGAGCTTTAAGTCCTCTAATGGAAAGAAGCATCAAATCAAGAGTTGTTTTAGGCAAGAGAGAAGCATCATGTCGTTGGTAATGAACCCCCAAAGGGATTAAACCATTAAGCACAATATCTCAATATCATGTTTAAACAAACAAGTGGCTTGAAACAACTTTCAAAACAAAATAAAAGTCAAGAAATGAGGGAATTTGCACAGGTGATTAGAGGTAATTACAAGTATGGAAAGCTTAAAATAAATACTAACAACTCAAATAGGTTGGTGGCTAAGGCCTAAACCATCAAGCCTATGAGGACCATTACACTACAAGCATGCTATACAAAGCATAAATGAAACTAACACATAAAAATAGTCCTAATATATACTAAAACAGTACTAGAATTGAAGTAAAAATAGCTAAAAGATTAAGCTAAAATAATGGAAAATTTAAGCTAGTAAACAAGCCAAAGGAGGGGTGGCTAACCCCTCTATTTTTGGGACTTCAAAACATGATTTTTAGCCTCTGAAAAACTCTGAAATTCAATATTTAAAAGCTCAAAAAAAGATATTGTAAAAGTGGGAAACACAAGGGTAAAGGCTAGAGATGCAAGATGGAAAAAAAATGTGAACCACCCCTCCAGCCTTTAAGGCCTTACATCACAAGTTTCAACCCAAAAATATAGAGTTTATACAGCCCAAAAACAGTAGAAAAATAGTAGGAAAAGAAGCAACCAAAGCAATGAAACAAGCTAAGCCTTATACCTCTTGAAGAGAAGAACACTTTTAAGAAACATTTCAACACATACACACCCTTAAGAGCTCAAAGTAGGCTCAAAAGTCCCTTAGCTCAAAGATGGAAAGGTTTGGTTAAGAGTGTATAGGCAAAAGCTCAAGAAATTTCAAGAGAGAGAGAGAATTGTAGAGAGAGAAAATTAATTTTGCTCTAATTTTTCTAACCTTTAAAAATAGAGGGAAGGTCCTCTATTTATAGAAAAACATCACACTCCCTCAGAAACATCCATCCATACACGTGTAGGTAGATGCAAACATCTGTGCAAACAACAGGCACAGCTGACAAAAAATATCTACAAAACAGACTTGTGGTCGGCAGGCCACACACTTGGATGGCAAGGCACAAGGATGGCCGGCAGCCCACAAAAATGGGCCTACAGGTCCCAGGTTTTTCGAGTTTGAAAATATGGGATTTTGGTGCAAAGACAAGGCACAAGGTTTGTAAGGTTTTGAGGCCCAAAGCTGTGGCATTCCGTTGAGAACTTTCGAGCACTTGACAATTCATCATTGGGTGTGCAAGTGGTGACGTCCAAGTCGTAAAGGCGGTAAAAAATGGGGTGTCTACAGATACCCCAAGGTTAGCTGGCACTTTAGGAAAATGAGTGGGGTACAGATCAGCAAGTTGCTCTAAAGTTGCTAAGGCAACTGGGTCAAAAGTACCAATGGGAACAGTAGCACGAGGAGCGGTCACATTGGCGGTTGCCTCTGCAAGTTGAGCCAAACTTGGAGGGCCCACATGGGAGCGGCCGCTGCATCTTCATTTTCCTCAGCAACTAGGACATTTGAGGTTGTACTGTGCTGAGCTAAAGGGGACTAAGTAGAGCGAGAAAACTTCCCTAACCCAGCCTCTGTTCGGGGTGGCTTAACTTCTAATGGCTCCCTTACTCCACGCTCCTCTCTTGGAGTCTCAAGGACAAAGTCCTCGCCACCCACGGATGAGTGGTCGGAATATACAATATCAGCGATACTTGGAGCATCAACACCCTCAGTGGGCATGTCGCCCTCTGCAATTCCCACGACATGAAGGACTTGTTCACTTTCGATAGGGAGAATATTATGGATTTCTTCTATATCCTCACCCTCTATAATTGGCTCAGCCTCTACGATTGGCTTTGCCTCGGTAACTTGTTCAACCTCAGTAGGTGGTTTAACCCCAACAACCGATTCTTCCTCAGCCTCTGAAAGTACCAGTCTGCTGGTTTTGAGTCTGGTAACCCCTGAAGTAATAAGAAGGTTGTCATTATTATCTAAGTCAAAAGAAAGCCCAATAAAGATCGTAGGGCCTCCGGAGCCTAAAGATGAGGCGGCTAAAACAATGCCATGCTCCGAAGCCATCAAGCCCTGAAAAGAAGAAGACAATGTAACCATTAGAATGGGGACAAAAGGTTTAGATAAAAGAATGTAAAACATGACAAGTGTTGGTACCTCTCGAGGTCTCTTCCTAGATGGCGAGGCACGGGCCTTAGCAATTGATGCCACCACATCTTAGGCTGCTTTTAGCTGAGCGGGCGTCATTCTCACTAATGCACTAATAGGGGGAAGAGAAACTTGCAAAGGCTGGACATGCATCGCTTCAACCGAAGGGGGTTCCTTTGCAGTAGGTAAAGATAGTAGTTTGAAGCAGCAAAATAAACTGGTTTGTTTTCCACAACCAGAAAGAAGACGAAGAGATAAGTCAGGTTGTGAGATAGGTTCCATAGTGGGGGTCACTGGATCACTATTATAGAAATTGAATAAGGAGTTGAGGTTGCGGTGCCAACACAACTTGTGGCTTATGGAGAAAGCACCTTCTCCCCCAAGCGAAGGAAATTCCATAACACCAAAGCCCTCTACAAGAAGGAGAGTATGATTGCTGGTGAACTGACAGAAGCTCAAATGAAAGTCTGTCTAAGGAGGAGGCAAGTGTGGAATGCCTTGATCCATGCCAAATTTCCTGAGGACTCTGTCTGGTCGGTAGACGACACTAGACATGCCCTCCTCGTTCCATACCGGAAAATATCTAGGTCGCATCATGGCGACCACTAGAAGAGTTACTGGGATATCCTCAACAGAAAGGTCAATGTGCCGAACCTCTGAAGAGTAAAAGAGAACAGTTGAAATGCCAAGGAAAGTCTGAGTATAGGGGCGGAACACACAATCCTCCAGGCAATCAATGTAATCCATGAAAGGCCTGTTTGTACCGATGCCAGACCATCTGGAGATGCGGGGAAAAGAGTTGTGTGCTTGTCCAGTGATGACCCGTCCCTCTGTATCTAGGACGAGATGACCCTCTACAATTAGGACCTTCTCAGTATAAAAGGGTTCGTGCTCCTTGGGAGCGGGACCCATGGTAGGGAACCGTTCATAGAAGAAGGCAGTTAGAAATTGAGTGTGCACAAAACTCCACACATCATAACGACCCATGGACCTCTCCATGTCCTCATAAATGAGATCAAGACGGAAGTATAGATTCTCTAAGAAGAGGGGAGCCAGAGGGATCTGGTGGTCGCTGCAAAGCTTGATAGCAAGGGGAAACACTAGTGGATTAATACTTTCAGCGAGATTACTGGGGAGAACGAAGAAAGAGATAAGCAGCTTACAAAAACGACAAGATACAAGTTGCCACAGTAACCCGGACCAACTATAGATTAGCGATTGCCTTCGGTGATGTCACCTACTAGCGGCTGCATATCCTTGAAAAAGTGTTTTAGCTAAGAGAAATATGTTGCCTTATCTCTCTTCGGCCTCTCTTGCAGTAACTCTCTAGTCCTGGGGTTGTACTAAGAACCAAACTTTCATGCCTCTCAGAAGGTGCCTTAAAGGGCAATAAATGCGGTCTTCTCTGTAGCAGTGAGAGATGTAAGGTCAAAAATGAAGTCCCTATGGGCGCTGAGGCACAACAGTACAAGAATATCTTCCAAAGTTGGGGTTACCTCTCCTTAAGCAAGAACGAAGGTATGGGTGTCATGACTCCAACAAGAGACGGCAACATCAGTGTTGGTCTGAACTTTTTGAATGGACAACTCTTTCGAAACCAAAACAGCATTGAAAAGGCAGACATCCTTCAAACGCCACGAGAAGTCATCATCTGCCAAAATGTCATCGACCCAAAGGGGCCAGTTGACCAAAGGGCCCGAATGAGTGTGATAATAAATGTAAAAGTGTAGAAAGGCACCGCGTTCGACTCGGAACAAACCGACGTAGGGTTGACCATGTCAGCGTCATCCAAAAAGGCTTCGCCGAAAGGAAGCAAGGGTTCCTCTAAAGAAGGAGCATCTGGGGTAAAAGACTCAACCATCTTCCAAAATGGGTCAGCGAGCCCCCCGAAGTAAGAAGCCCTCCTTCATTCAGAATGGGGTTGGACAGTCCTGCCAGCTAAGAATCTGGAGGTAGCCATAAAGAAGAATAAAGAAAGGAGAAGAAAACTTTAGAAGATGGAAACTAGAGAGAGAAGAAGACAAGAAGATAGGCTTTGACTGGAAGTAGGGGACCGGTGGACCCAAGGGGCCTATTTATAAAGAAAGCAACGAAGGGGTGCCAACACGCCTCCCTAGGACCATTATGACCTTGCAGAAAATCGATGCAACTTCTAGCTCAACCGACGCAAATTCTGACCCAACCGATACAACCCCTGGGTTACTTGCTGACGTAATGCATGCGCGGGAAATAAGGGGTGTGCCCCCACACTCGCAGTGGGCAAATGTAGAGGGTCAAAAATTAAGGTCCAAATTAAGTATGGGCTTAAGTGCTGAGGTTGCCCCTTTAAGGAGACCAAGAATGACTAAATGAGCATAGGCTAAAGCCCAAGGGAAATGGGTCAACAAATGGGCCGAAGCAGGTCTGACCTGCCAAAGATCCAAACAGACTCCACGAAGGAAAATGTCTAAGTGAAGTTGCAGAGGAAACACTTGCAACGGTCAAGTTACTGAGACACTTTGCCTCAGCACCGCCATTCCCAATATTGTCGGTTCTGCCGCCATCTAAAATTGCTAAGGGAAAGAGAAAACCAGAGAAACTAAGTTGTAGAGGCAACACTTGCAGCGACCAAGTTGCGGAGGCATTTTGTCAACACCGCCATCTCTAATATTATCGAGACTGCCATCTGAACTTGTCGCGGGAAATGGCCATCGCAGCAACTACAGCCATCACAACTACGACAACCACCGCAACTAACTTGCGAAGGAAGGCACCCCACCAAGGTGATAGTAGCCTTTGGGAGAAATTTCTCCTCCACAAGTAAAGGTTGATAGTAAGCCTAGGACTGATAGCAGGCCTAGGATTGATAGCAGGTCCCATATCTCACTAGTTGGAGCTGATAGCAGGCCCAAAGGTAAACCAGTATACCGTAGCAATCCTGCGAAGATGGGAGCAGGGTAGCCCGAATATAAGGGACTCCCTTTCCATTATATAGGTCATGGACCTGCCTCAGTCGCACAAGTAGGACTTAAAGAAGCTCCCTTAGGATTGGTACTAAGGCACAACATGGCTAATAGCAGGCTTGGCTGTGGCCTTTACCCTGTGAAGCTAGGGATTTTGTGGTTAGGTGGCTAAGGGTGGAGATTTCGCTGAGGAGAACACGAAACATGGCCAATAGCAGGCTATGAAGTCTTAAGAATGCATGTATTGGCCAAACTAAGCTGAGAGGGTAAGTGCAGCACCAAGATTTTACCAGTGCAGCAGCAATGTTTTACCACCGCAAGTGCACTTGCCAAGGTTCACGCTGAGAAGGCGAGTTGCAGCGGAAAACACTCCCGCCACAAGTGCACTCGCTGAGGCATCTGTAAGGTTCATGCTAAGAAGGCAAGTTGCAACGACAAACACTCTCGCCGAAAGTGCACTCGCTGAGGCAGTTGTGCTAAACAGATAGTATACAGTACATGCAGAGGGACGCGTGTCACTTCCAGCCTGGTAGCTTAAGGTAGAATATTTCATGTGATTCTCTGGGACACATGTCTTCTCTCTATGTGGCCACTTGGTATCCTTTTAGTACCAAGGAAAAGCTTATAAATAGGACCCATTTCCCAGCCCAAGAGAGAATAATTGGAGATTTGGAGGAGATGCTGCTCATTTGTGCACTGCTATATATTTCTTCTTGAGTTACTTGCTTCACCCTCACCTAACTACTCATTCTCCAGCCATTCCACCATTATTGGACCATTAGCATAGTTTTGTCTGTCTAATCACTACTCACACCGAACCCCTCTCTACAAGGATAAGCACTTGTTTGGTATAAGGTTACGAAACTAAAATAGTTACAAAAAGATAGAATAGGCTAAAATTTAATAAAATAAACTATCACATCCAAATTATAATCATTTTATTTTTTGTCTCACAAAAGTCAAAAAAAAAAAAAATTGATTCCAAACAGGCTAAAAAGTTAACAAAATAAAATATCACATCCAAACCATAATTATTTTATTTTTTCTCTCACAAATCAAAAAAATTAAGAAATTCATTCCAAATGAAATTTTTAACCCCATACTAAAATAACAAAAAACTAAAAAACCAACCCTAAATATTTTCTCTTTCAAAGAGTTGTTGGAAATTAAGGGGTTCGAGGATACTAGTGCGACTCCTGGATGCATATTCAAGTATTAAAAAAAAATAGTTGTTAAGAGGGTTTGAACCCAAACCACCTGGGGAGAGAAAGTATCTTAAGCCACTGTGCTACTTTAGTAATATTTTAGACATGCCTTTTATTTATTACTTTATCAAAATATCTTTCAAATTTTTTTTATGCAAAAAATTATTTATATATATGTTTATGTACATAACTTAAGAATAAATATTACATATGCCAATTATTTTAAATGGTGTCATTAATCAAAAAAATTATATGTACATAAATCAAATTAGATGGATGTCATTTAATATCATTTTACCATGCAGCTCGTAAGTTTAACTAAGTGGACACTATTTTCTTTCTCACTATAAAATTAAGAATTACATGGTAAAATGATATTAAATGACATCCACCTAGTTTGATTTATGTACATATAATTTTTTTTAATTAACGACACCATTTAAAATAATTGGTATACGTAATATTTATTCTTAGCTTAGGTACATAAACATATATATATATATATAATTTTTTGGCGGACACTATTTTATTTCTCACTATAAAATTAAGAATTGCATGGTAAAATAATATTAAATAACATCTACCTAATTTGATTTACGTACATATAATTTTTTGATTAATGACAACATTCAAAATAATTGACATATGTAATATTTATGCTTAAGTTAGGTAAATAAACATATATATATATATATATATATAATTTTTTGCATAAAAAATAATTGAGAACAAAATATATGTCCAAAATATTAAGGAGTAGATTAAGTAGCATAGTGGTTCAAGATATTTTTTCTCTTTAAGTGGTCTCGGTTCAAACCCTCTTAATAACACCCCCCCTCTTCCTTCTTTTCTTTTTGTTTTTTACTTGAATATGCATCTTCCTTCTTTCCTTTTTGTTTTTTACTTGAATATGCATCTAGAGTCAAAACGACGTCTTTTTGACTTGCAGTAGTTCCTGTTGTTAGTACCATACAATAGTATTTTCAGACCTGAAATTAGGTATATTCACATAGACGAACAAAGCTGACGGATGCAGAATAGGGGACCATCTTGGGGATGGTCTTACTGAAAGAACTCACCAATAATGTTACAGAACTCTAAAAAAATACAACTCTATAATCCTTAGTCACTTGTGATTGGTCTACGAAGGAAAGAAAAAAAAAATACATAATTAATTCATATCATTTTGAGGTCATAAGAATCCCTAACTTTGAGGATCCCAAACATATTTGGGAATTCACTCAGAAAATTCTGTCCAAATTTAATACTATTTTTTTCTTTGATTCCAATTTTGTCAGTAGGAGTTGGCATTAATTCTTCAATGACTTGACTTGGAGTGTTAAAACGGAAAAGACAAATTACGACTCTAATCTCAATATTTTAATTTTGGTGTTATTTTAGTTTTTATAATTTTAATTAATTTGATTTTAATTTTTAATTTTATAATTTTGTTTCAATTTCATCCAATTGATTATAATTTTTAGTATGTTTTATAAAAAATACGCACATACATATCATATGTCATATTTTTAAGATTAAAATTATAAATTTACTCCACTAATTGAGTTAACTTCAATCAATTTAGTTATAAATTTGCATAAAAAATATTGACGATATTATCAATTAGATCAAATTGACACAAAATTTAAAATTAAATATTAAAATTGAACAAATTAAAAATATAAAAACTTGTTGCCTTTGCACATTTTATAGAAATTAGTCTGGACAATATTATAAAATTTTTGAAGTATGTTTATGAAAATTTTAAAAAAATTTGTTTGGAACAACCGGGTGCCCACCTCTATAAGCCTTGTTTGCGACAGTTATCTTTTAAATCAGCTCCAAATCAACAAGATTGACTATGTTTTTCGTGAAGGAAAGAAATGTACATGAATTGCTTTTAATGCGAACTTAGTGCAGTTGTCACAACAAACATATAACTTCTAATTTTTGGTTATTTTATTATTTAATTCAAGAATTGTGTAAGCCATGCCTCAATAGTCCTCCAAGATTTATTCTCAAAATATTATAATTTTTTTTTACCTATTCTTCAAAATTGTTTGCATGATGATCAATTCAAAAACTTTGACCTTTTCCCTTACATTAATTGCACATACTTCCAATTGTCAAAGATGGCATGCAAACTCTATAGGCTTGGTTTAAGGCCAGGGCCGGCCTGTGATTTAGGGGCAAGGTGAATTTTGAAAAAGGGCCCCTTTTATATTAAAAAAAAAAAATTATGAATAAAATGATAAGTTATAATAATTTTTTTATTTAGTTGTAGTCACAAAAAAATTTACTTGCATATATAATTATTAAAATTATAAATAAAAAATTACTTTCATATATTAAGATAGGAAGTAATCATTACAAATATTCAAAAAAAATAAAAATCTGGTCTTATTGCTTTATATTTTAGTAATATCTAGTTTACAATTGAACCAACTATCACATAAACATTACTATTCTCACATTTTTAGTGGCAAAATCACTAATGAAGCTTGCATAATCAAATTTATCCACCATATCCTTTTTAATAGATAACAAAGTTAATCCATTCAATCTGTGGATTGCGATTTTTTTTTTTTTTTTTTTTTTTTTTTTTTTTTTTTTGGGCCCATGTTCGGTTGGGCTTCTTTTTTTTTTTTTTTTTTCTTTTTTTATATCTAAATCACAAATCATATTTAGGGGCCTCTATTTTCAGCTCAAATTTAGAGGTCCAAGGCGCAGGCCTCTCTTACCTGCCCTCAGGGCCGGACTTGTTTAAGGCTAACATAATAACATTATTAATCATTTTTAGTATTCCTATAATTCAATATTTCCTCAATAATAATAATAATAATAATTACAATATAATTGCAGAAGCATTAGAAAATGAGATCAACAACCAATTATTAAGAAATATTTTTTGTGATTAGGTAGGAGGACGAAAATTAGAAATATTCTTGAGCGGTATGATTCATGAACAAAAAATATTATATATAATTTTAATTTTTTTTTTTTTTTTTTTTTTGTCATTAGATACAAGTAAGTGAGTTTTATGCATTTATTAATGTGGACTCTATTATCTTGTATTTAAGATTGAAAAAACAAAGTAAATAATAGGATTCTGTGTACTATTTCTCAATCTCAACTTACATGTTTTTTTATTGCACGGCTTGTTTCGAAAAATGAATTATATAGAGTCAATCAAGTAATATCAACTGATTGGGTCAAGTAGTATTGTTCTAAGTAGTTATATGGTATGTGTTAAAATAATACATGTTATTTTAGTACATTATCCTATTTAAATCGCAATCATCTTATTTAAGTCATATCACCTCTCTACAACATCACTTAAAACTCAACTCATATTTTATTTTTTTTTTCATAAAAAATTAAAAAATATATTAATTTAGCACTTCCCAAATAACTCTTAAGTATTATTTTAACCAATTGGGTTGTTGAAGTTGGTTAGCATGTGGATCACACTCAATTGCCGTCGAAAAATGTGAACGCATTGTCCAAACACCTAAAAAGCATTAAGATAGAATTGCTCCAGCTAGGGTGGACAATTAAGGAGACTCTTTGACGAGAAATTATTTGGTTGTTCTAGATACGGTTACGTGGTGTTTCAAGTGAGTTGTGATTAGTGAAGAGGTGAGATTTATAATTTTATATTAAGTGATTACAGAATAAAATAAGACATGATAAATTGTCATTGATCAAGAATAAAGTCACATGATATCTTCAGATCAAGATATAATTTTTCCTCTTTGATGCGTTATGTCAGTAAGAGCTAAAAGAACCTCGGTATACGGTTGATTGTGTACGTAGACTGTTGCATGAGTGTACTTATAGTTGAGTTTCTAACCAATACATGTATGTAGTTGTGGGATTCTTGGCACTTCTGTTGGAAAATAATGGTTTGTTGACAATTTTAATTCAAATTTAAATTGGGATCTAATCATCGGTTGAGTTAAGTCTGAATGGAGTTGTATTATTCTAAGTGAAAAAATTACAATATAAAAATAATGAGCCGAAACTATTAAATTGTGAATGAGAATTATCTTGTAAAGTAGGTATCAATAAAAATTAGACTTAGATTTGGACTTAGTCTTACTTTGGACTAGGCCTAGCCTTGTGCTTGTGCATGTGCTGAGTTTAGTCTAAGTCGCGGCCTTGGTCTTGGACTTGGACTTAATTTTGAGATGGGGCTGAACTATGTTATCTTAGACTTAACTTGTGCATGTGTTTGAAATTAGGCTTGACTCGCAACTGTTACTGCGATGAGTCACTCATAGCAATATCCTCGGACCTGAAATTTGGTACATTCACATAGACAAAGAAAAGCTAGCGGAGGCAGAATGAGGGACCATCTTTAGGATGGTCTTACTGAGAGAACTCACCAACAATGTCACAGAACTCTAAAAAAAAACAACCTCACAATCCTTACTCACTTGTGATTGGTATAAGAAGGAAAGATATAAAAACAAAAAAAAAAACAAAAATACAAAAATACATAGCTGAATCATATCATTTTGAAAGTCATAGGAATTCTCAACTTTGGCAGTCCAAGCATTTTTGGAAACTCACTCAAAAAATTCTGTCCCAATTTTATACTATTTTTTTCTTCGATTCCAATTTTGTCAATAGGAGTTGGCTTTAATTCTTCAATGACTTGACTTGGAGTGTAAAACGGAAAAGACAAATTACAAGGCTAATCTCTATATTTTAATTTTTGTGTTATTTTAGTTTTTATAATTTTAATTAATTTAATTTTAATTTTTAATTAATGATTTTATTTTAATTTAGTCTAATTGATTATAATTTTTTGTATATTTTATGAAAAATACGCACATATATATCATATGTCATATTTGTAAAAATAAAATTATAAATTTACTCAAATAAGTGAGTTAACTTCAATCAATTTAGTGACAAATTTCCATAAAAAAATTAACGATATTATAAATTAAACCAAATTGGCACAAACAAATTAAAATATAGGAACCAAAATGAAAAAACAGATAAAATATAGAGACCACTTGTCTAATTTACCCTAAAAAAATGTTCCTCAAACCATATATTCATTATAATTGGTCCAAACTGTATGTTTTGGTCCAATTTTTTTAAGGAATAATTTAGTTCCAATTTCAGAAAATTAAGAACTGTCCATTACAATTTGATTCACGCATTAAGGCTCAAAAGGATTAAAAAACTAAACCAAATCATTCCGTGGGTTTGGTTTCAATTTTTAAAATTCAATTTTTTAAAAATTAATTTTTTATTTTTCGTATTTTTTTATTTTTAGTGAATATATTTTAAATTTTAAGTAATTTTTTAACTTTTTTAGATAGGCCTTACTTAGATGTATCTAAAATGTAATATATTTATAACAGAATATTTTAAAAAATTAATAAATACACAATAATATGAAAAAACATACTAAATTCTTGTATTTTATATATATATATATATAAATAAATATATATATTTTTTGGGTACTTAGTGAATTTTCTAAAAAAGATTTTCACAAAACTTTTTAAGTGTATTTATTTTAAGCGTATCTAAAAATTAAAAAATTACTTAGAATATTAAAAAAATTCAACAAATATAAAAATATATGCAAAAACAAAAAAAAAAAATTAATTTTCTAAAAAATGAATCTTAAAAATCTAAACTAAACAAGCTGATTGATCCTTTTAATTAGTATAGGGTAGTATAGGGGGATTTACAAGATACCCTTTTTATCATTGACGTCCTTCAGACCTCAATCTGATTTCAGCGTCGATAAAATTTTCATTCATCTTATTTACAAATAAGTTTTCTTTGGAAAAAAAAAAATACATGTATAATATTTTTCACTATTTATAGAATGTGTACACTCTTATAATATTGAAAACTGCATTTTTATTGTAATAATTACTGTATGAGCGCGAAATAAATTTCTTGTATAATCCTTTTGATCAAGTTTGCACTCCTCCAAATATCTTCGCTTTGCTACTTGAAAATACAAACCACTTGAAAATACAAACGTGAGCTAACCGGCGGGTGTGTACCGAAAACCCCTCCGATGCCTAAGTCAGCAACTAGACAATAGACAATAAGCTCTGTGTATTCTTGAGTAAGAATTAAGATACTTGTACATAGGTCTGGTCATGAGCTTTTATAAACTTTACTTGGCACAATCCTAATAGGATTCCAACTCTCCTTATAAGAGTCCTTCTAGGAATCACACACCTTACTCACTACCAACCAAGTGAGATAGTTTGCACAATCCTAGTGGGACTTTACTCTCCTTAGCAGAGTCCTCCTAAGAGTCACACTCCTACTTACTACCAACCAAGTGAGATGGCTTGCACAATCCCAGAAGGACTCTAACTCTCCTTAGTAGAGTCTTCTTAGGAGTCTCATAACTGCAAGCCAAATCAGATGGCTGAACCCTTTACCTTAGTTATACATTCCTGACCAAACTGCCTTATCTCGGTCCCTGCCATTCGAACCGTGTGATCGAAAGCCGATCTATCGAATGCCACCGTGCCGATCTATACACAGCTCGACCCTCGTCATTGATGTTACCTCGGCTCTGTGCTCAACATGGGCGAGCTGTGATGACCATGCTACAGGTTGGTATCCTGCCGAGCTATACCTATCTCTGCCCATCACCCTGCCATCATCTCGGTCATAAGGTAAATAGGTCTCAATCCCAGCAACACATCCAACCGTGCTGGTACCTACCTCGCCCCAAAGCCGAAATACAAAATATCTCCTTGGCCCATTGCGCGGCCCAACTCCCGAAGAAGACTCGTCTTAGCTCGGCCCAATTTGCTCACAAATTACCCTCTCAATTGCCCCTTAATTCCATCTGCGTAGCATGATTGAGATTATTTTTCCTCCAGCCGAGCTAAGAACACCCCACTCTGCCGAGCTAAAAAAATTGTTCGGTTTCACAGCTTGTTCGGCCCCAATAAGCCTTGTCAGTTGCTCAACACGTCCTTCCATTAATCTGGCATGTTTGATACGACGTCATTCCCAAGATACGTGACGTGCCCCCATTATCCTCGTTCTCCTGCTACAATCGTTATGTACCTTCAAAAATTTGAACAGCCAGCCTCACATTTTTGCCTTCAACATTTATATCCTTCAAGTTCGCAATCGCACTAGAAGACGTTCTTTCTGTGTAACCAGGCTATATGTCCCACATTTTGTATTGAAAAATTTCGATCTCTTTGCTCGGTTACTATCTTTTTCAATGTTTTGCATCATTCCGACTGCATGTCTAGCCAAACTAATTAGCTTGGCCTTACCTGATCCTACCAACCTTTTTTGGCCGAGATACGCATCTCGGCTGAAGAATCCAAAAAACTTGTTGGTCAAACCTACCAACCTACTTTGGCCGAGGTAACTGTCATCCCGACCAAAGAGTGCAAAAGTTTTGTTGGTCATACTTGCCAACCGCCTTTAGCCTAGATTCTGATCTCGGCTAAAGGGTGCAAAAAAGTTTTGTTGGTTATACCTACCAACTTCCTGCAGCCTAAATCCTTATCTCAGCTGAAGAGAGCTCAAAGTTAGTTATTCCTGCCAACCTAGAGCGAGGTGTTGGTTATTTCGGCCAATCTCTTCAGCCTAGATCCTGATCTCGGCTAAAGAGAGCTCAAAGTTGGTTATTTCGGCCAACATTCTTCAACCTAGATCCTGATCTCGGCTGAAAAGAGCTAAATGTTTGGTTATTCCGGCCAAACTTCTTAATTGCTCTCAGTCGGGCAAAAACTCTTGCATGGTCGGTCCTACTTGTCAACCGTGTTAACTCTCACCAAAGGCTTTTTGTCTGGTATCGCTGTTGTGCCGGACTCTTCCTCGGTGCGCGCCCTATCTTCCTCTACCCGGATGTGTTGATGCACTCTCTCCATTAGGGCTTCCATAGTAAGGGGCGACGTCATTGTCATTGAATCCCTCAACTTATTATCAGCCAGCAAACCTCGTTTGTACTGTGTGATAGCTAGGTTTGTAGGGCAATTTCCAATCTGATTAAAAGTCTTCCAATACCGGTTATTGTAAGACCTCAACGTTTCTTTCTCGTCCATGTCTATGGAGAGAAGCTAGTCAATCTCCACTGGTGTCTTAGTGTTCGCTCTGAATCTGGTCACAAATGCCTCCGCTAGTTGCGCCCACGAAGCTATGCTACCTTCTGGTAACCTTTCAAACCACGCTAAACCCAGGTCACCAAGGCTAGAAGGAAACATGATACACATTAGAGCCTCGTTTCGCCGATACACGGCCATAACCTGGTAAAAGTGGCTCAAGTGTATGTAGGGGTCCGACTTCCCCTCATAAGTAGTGAATTTGGGCTGGCGGAGGCCTGAGGGTAATGGTGCGTTCTCTATTGTTGGAATGAACGGTGAGCTCTGTAACCTTGCTAATGCTTTGTTTGCTGGTTCATAGGCGAGGCGTGGCTCTGGAATTCCAACCTTGACACTTCCATGTGTTCTAGGAGCCAATCATTGTAGTGTGAAGACTCTGCGGGGGTCGCGAGCCTGAGTGTCTTCTCTCCTTCGAGCCCTTTCAGTCCTCATTCTCTCAGGCTTGAAATAGCGTGTCCTGGAAGTCTTTGATTGTGTATCGCTCGACCTGAGGTTTCTACTTTCAGTTTGTGATGGTGTGACTTGTCTGTCACGATATTCTGAGTGGCAAGAGTGTGTGTTGCCTTTGCGCCCCTCTTTTGCTGCCACCCCTTTGCCTTTTATCTAGCTCTTCATAGACTCTATGTTAGCTGCCATTCTTCTTATTACTTCGTCTTGCTCCCTTACGCAATCTTTGAGAACTTGAGGATTCATTTTTCACCTCTGTCTATCAGGGCTTTGAGAGCGGTGTGGACTTGAGCCCCGTCTTTCTCTCGCTTCTCTCCGCCGATTCCTTCGCTGGGGATCTAATTCCGCTATGGGTGGGATAGATGATAAACCTTCGCGCCTCCCACTCCCTTCCGAGGTTTGCCCATCTATAACAGATTGCGGAAAATCTTCATTGTGTGCCATTGCTTCCAACTAGAGAGGAAAACTTGATCAAGAGGTTTTGCTCTTTGTGTAATTCCCACAGACGGCGCCAATTGTACGAGCGCGAAATAAACTTATCGTATAATCCTGTTGATCAAGTTTGCACCTTCGCTTTGCCACTTGAAAATACAAACGTGAGCTAACCGGCGGGTGTGTGCCGGAAATCCCTCCGATGCCTAAGTCAGCAACTAGACAATAGACAATAAGCTCTGTGTATTCTTAAGTAAGAATTAGAATACTTGTACATAGGTCTGGTCATGAGCTTTTATAGACTTTACTTGGCACAATCCTAGTAGGATTCCAACTCTTCTTGTAAGAGTCCTTCTAGGAATCACACACTCTACTCACTACCAACCAAGTGAGATGGTTTGCACAATCCTAGTAGGACTTTACTCTCCTTAGCAGAGTCCTCCTAGGAGTCACACTCCTACTTACTACCAACCAAGTGAGATGGTTTGCACAATCTCAGTAGGACTCTAACTCTCTTTAGCAGAGTCCTCCTAGGAGTCTCATCACTGCAAGCCAAGTCAGATGGCTGAACCCTTTACCTTGGTTATACATTCCTGACTGAACTGCCTTATCTCGGTCCCTGCCATTCGGACCGTGTGACCGAAAACCGATCTATCGAATGCCACCCTGCTGAGGTATACACAGCTAGGCCCTCGCCATTGATGTTACCTCGGCTCCGTGCTCAACATGGGCAAGCCGTGATGACCATGCTACAGGTTGGTATCCTGCCGAGCTACACCTAGCTCGGCCCATCGCCCTGCCATCATCCCGGTCATAAGGTAAATAGGTCCCAATCCCAGCAACACATCAAACCGTCCTGGTACCTACCTTGGCCCAAAGCCGAAATATAAAATATCTCCTTGGCCCATTGCGCGGCCTAACTTCCAAAGAAGACTCGTCCTAGCTCTGCCCAATTTGCTCACAAATTGCCTTATATAACATTAAAAAACATTTGTTGCCTTTTACACATTTTATAGAAGTTAGTCTGGGCAATATTATAAAATTTTGAAGTATGTTTATGAAAATTTTTAAAAAAAAATTGTTTAGAACAACTGCTAGCCCACCTCTATAAGCCCTGTTTGTAACTAAATATCTTTCAAATCAGTTCCAAATCAACAAGATTGACTATGTTTATCGTGAAGGAAAGAAATGTGCATGAATTGCTTCTAATTTTTGGTTATTTTATTATTTAATTCAAGAATTGTGTAATCCATACCTCAATAGTCCTCCAGGATTTGTTCTCAAAATATTATAATTTTTTTTTTGACCGATTCTTCAAAATTGTTTGCATGATGATCAATTCAAAAATTGACCTTTTCTCTAACTTTAATTGCACATACTTCCAATTGTCAAAGATGGCATGCAAACTCTATAGGCTTGGTTTAAGGCAAACATAATAAAATTATTAATCATTTTTAGTATTCCTATTATTCAATATTTCCTCAAAAATAATAATAATAATAATTACAACATAATTGCAGAAGCATTAGAAAATGAGATCAACAACCAATTATTAAGAAATATTCTTTGACATTAGGTAGGCGGACCAAGATTAGAAATATTCATGAGCGGTATGATTCATGAACAAAATATATTATATATAATTTTTATTTTTTTTCCATTAGATACAAGTAAGTGAGTTTTGTGCATTTATTAATATAGACTCAATTATTTTGTATTTAAGATTGAAAAAGCAAAGTAAAAAATAGGATTCAATATAAAAATAACGAGCTAAAACTATTAGATTGTAAATGAGAATTATTTCATAAAGTAGGTATCAATAAAAGTTGGACATAAATTTAGATTTAGTCTTACTCTGGACTAGGCTTAGGCCTGTGCTTGTGCTTATACTGAGTTTGGTCTTAGTTCTGGCCTTGTACTTAATTTTGAGTTTGGGCTGCACTGTGCTATCTTGAACTTAACTTGTTCATGTGTTTGAAATTGGACTTGACTCGCAACAGTTATTGTGGTGACTCCCTCACAATAGTATCACCGGACTCGAAATTTGGTACATTCACATAGACAGACAAAAGCTGACGGACGCAGAATGGGGGACCATCTTTGGAATGGTCTTACTAGTAGAAGTCACCAACAATGTTACAGAACACTAAAAAAACACCACTCCACAATCCTCACTCACTTGTAATTAGTCTAAGAAAGAAATATAAAATAAAAAAAAAACAAAAAATGAAAAACGAAAAAACAAAAATACATAATTAATTCATATCATTTTGAAAGTCGTACGAGTCTCCAATTTGGGGGTCTAAAACATTTTTGGGAACTCACTTAGAAAATTCTGTCCCAATTTTATACTCTTTTTTTCTTTGATTCCAGTTTTGTCAATACGAGTTGGCTTTAATTCTTCATGACTTGACTTGGAGTGTTAAACGGAAAAGACAAATTACGACGTTAATCGCTATAATTTTAATTTTTGTGTTATTTTAGTTTTTATAATTTTAATTAATTTAATTTTAAATTTTAATTAATTATTTTATTTTAATTTGATCCAATTGATTATAATTTTTGTATGTTTTATAAAAAATACGCATATAAATATCATATGTCATATTTTTAAGAATAAAATTATAAATTTACTCAACTAAGTAAGTTAACTTCAATTAATTTAGTGACAAATTTTCATAAAAAACATTCATGATATAATCAATTAGACCAAATTGGTATAAAATTTAAAATTAAAGATCAAAATTGAGCAAATTAAAAACATAGAAACCAAAATAAAATAAAAAAATAGATAAAATGTAAGGACCATTGGTCTAATTTGTCCTAAAAAATGTTGCTCAAACCATATATTCAGTATAATTGGTCCAAATTGTATGTTTTGTTCCAATTTTTTTAAGGAATAATTCAGTTCCAATTTCAAAAAATTAAGAGCTGTCCATTACAATTTGATTCACGCATTAAGGCTCAAAAGGATTAGAATACTATACTAAATCATTTTGTGGGTTTGGGTTCAATTTTTAAAATTTAATTTTTTAAAAATTAGGTTTTTATTTTTTATATTTTTTTATTTTTAGTGAATATTTTTAAAATTTTAAGTAATTTTTTAAACTTTTTTAGATATACCTTACTTAGATATATCTAAAATGTAAAATATTTGTAAAAAAAATATTTAAAAAAATCAATAAATATACAAGAATATGAAAAATATACTGAATTCTTTTATTTTATATATATATATATATATATTGGTATTTAGTGAATTTTCTAAAGATTTTTTTTTCACAAAACTTTTAAGTTTATTTATGTTAAGTGTATCTAAAAATTAAAAAAAATTGCTTAAAATATTAAAAACATTCAACAAAAATAAAAATCAAAATATGAAAATCAAAAAGTTTAAATTTTCTAAAAAGCAAGTCTTAAAGATCCAAACCAAACAAGCTGATTGGCCCTTTTAATTAGTATAGGGGGATTTACAAGATACTTTACTCTTCTTATCATTCACCTCCTTCAAACCTCAATCTCATTTCAACATGGATAAAATTTTCAGTCATCTTATTTACAAAGAAGTTTTCTTTGAAAAAAAAAAAATACATGTATAATATTTTTCACTGTTTATATAATGTGTAACCTCTTATAATATTGAAAATTGCATTTTTATTGTAATAATTACTATATAATATTAAAAAAAATTGTTGCCTTTTACACATTTTATAGAAATTAGTCTTGACAATATTATAAAATTTTGAAGTGCGTTTATGAAAATTTTAAAAAATTTTGTTTGGAACAATCGGTAGCCCACCTCTATAAGCCTTGTTTGTGACTAAATATCTTTCAAATCAGCTCCAAATCAACAAGATTGACTACGTTTATCGTGAAGGAAAGAAATGTACATGAATTGCTTTTAATGCAGACTTAATGCAGTTGTCACAACAAACATAAAACTTCTAATTTTTCGTTATTTTATTATTTAAGTCAAGAAATGTGTAAACCATAGGGTATTATAATTTTTTTTTTTTTTTTTTACCTATTCTTCAAAATTGTTTGCATGATGATCAATTCTAAAATTTTGACCTTTTCTCTAACATTAATCGCACATACTTCCAATTGTCAAAGATGGCATGCAAACTCTATAGGCTTGGTTTAAGGCAAACATATTAAAATTATTAATCATTTTTAGTATTCCTATAATTCAATATTTCCGCAAATAATAATAATGATAATAATAATAATTACAATATAACTGCAGAAGCATTAGAAAATGAGATCAACAACAAATTATTAAGAAATATTCTTTGTGATTAGGTAGGAGGATCAAGATTAGAAATATTCTTGAGCGATATGATTTATGAACAAAATATATTATGAATAATTTTTATTCTCTTTTTTTTTTTTTTTTGGTCATTAGATACAAGTAAGTGAGTTTTATGCATTTATTAATGTGGACTCAATAATTTTGTATTTAAGATTGAAAAAAAAAAGTTAAAAATAGGATTTTGTATAATATTTCGCAATGTAAACTTATATGCTTTTTTATTGCACGGCTTGTTTCGTAAAATGAATTATAGAGTCAATCAAGTAATATCAACTGATTGGGTCAAGTAGTACTATTCTATGTATTATTTTAACCAAGTGGGTTGTTGAAGTTGGTTAGCATGTGGATCACACTCAGTCGCCGTCGAAAAATATGAACGCATTTTCTGAACACCTGAAAAGCACTAAGATGGAATTGCTCCGGCTATTGTAGACAATTAAGGAGACTCCTTGACCAGAAGTTATTTGGTGGTTCTGGATACGATTACGTGGTGTCTAAGGTGAGTTATGATTAGTGAAGATGTGAGATTTATAATTTTATACTAAGTGATTGCAAAACAAAATAAGACATAATAAATTGTCATTGGTTAAAAATAAAGTCACGTAATATCTTTAGACCACAATATAATTTTACCTCTTCGATGCGTTATGTCAGTAAGAACCTCAATAAAATAGTGCATGGGTATATAGTTGATTGTGTACTTATACTGTTGCATGAGTGTACTTATAGTTGAGCTGCTAACCAATACATATAGTTGTGGGATTCTTGGCACTTCTGTTGGAAATTAATGGTTTGTTGACAATTTTAATTCGAAATTAAAATGAGATTTAATCGTTGGTTGAGGTAGGTCTGAATGAAGTTGTATTCTTCTAAGTGAGAAAATTACAATATAAAAATAATGAGCTGAAACTATTAGATTGTGAATGAGAATTGTCTAATAAAGTAGATATCAATAAAAGTTGGATATAGATTTAGACTTAGTCTTACTTTGGAGTAGACTTGTGCTTGTGCTTGTGCATGTATGTGCTGAGTTTGGTCTTAGTCTTGGACTTGGACTTAATTTTGAGTTTGGGCTCAAATGTGTGCTATCTTGGACTTAACTTGTTCATGTGTTTAAAATTGGGTTTGACTCGCAACAGTTACTGCAGTGAGTCTCTTACAACAGTATCACCAGACCTAAAATTTGGTACATTCACATAGACAAACAAAAGCTAACGGACGCAGAATGGTGGACCATCTTTGGAATGGTCTTACTGAGAGAAGTCACCAACAATGTTACAGAACTCTAAAAAAACATAACCCCACAATCCTTACTCACTTGTAATTGGTCTAAGAAAAAAATATTTAAAAAAAAAAAACAATAAAACAAAATACATAATTGATTCATATCATTTTGGGAGTTATAGGAATCCCCAACTTTGGGGGTCTAAAACATTTTTGGGAACTCACTCAGAAAATTCTGTCCCAATTTTATACTATTTTTTTTCTTTGATTCCAGTTTTGTCAATAGGAATTGGCTTTAATTCTTCAATGACTTGACTTGGAGTGTTAAACGGAAAAAGACAAATTACGACGTTAATCTCTATATTTTAATTTTTGTGTTATTTTAATTTTTATAATTTTAATTAATTTGATTTTAATTTTTAGTTAATTATTTTGTTTTAATTTGATCGAATTGATTATAATTTTTAGTATGTTTTAAGAAAAATATGCATATAAATATCATATGTCATATTTTCAAGAATAAAATTATAAATTTACTTAACTAAGTAAGTTAACTTCAATCAGTTTAGTGACAAATTTCCATAAAAAACATTCGCGATATTATCAATTAGATCAAATTGGTATAAAATTTAAAATTAAAGATTAAAATTGAGCAAATTAAAAAATAAATAAATAAATAAAATGTAAGGACCACTGGTCTACTTTACCCTAAAAAAATGTTGCTCAAACCATATATTCGGTATAATTGGTCCAGATTGTATGTTTCGGTCCAATTTTTTTAAGGAATAATTCAGTTCCAATTTCAAAAAATTAAGAGCTGTCCATTACAATTTGATTCACGCATTAAGGCTCAAAAGGATTAGAATACTAAACTAAATCATTCGGTGGGTTTGGTTTCAATTTTTAAAATTTAATTTTTTGAAAATTAGGTTTTTTTTTTCGTAATTTTTTATTTTTAGTGAATATTTTTTAAATTTTAAGTAATTTTTAAACTTTTTTAGATACACCTTACTTAGATATATCTAAAAAGTAAAATATTTGTAAAAAAATATTTTAAAAAATTAATAAATACACAAGAATATGAAAAATATACTGAATTCTTGTATTATATATATATATATATATATATTTTTTTTTTCTTGGTATTTAGTGAATTTTCTATAGATTTTTTTCACAAAACTTTTTAAGTTTGTTTATGTTTGTGTATCTAAAAATTAAAAAAATTATTTAGAATATTAACAACATTCAACAAAAATTTAAAACTAAAAAATAAAAAACAAAAAGTTTCAATTTTTTAAAAAGTGAATCTTAAAAATCCAAACCAGACAAGCTGAGTGGTCATTTTAATTAGTATAGAGGGATTTACAGGATACTTTCTTATCATTGACCTCCTTCAAACCTCAATCTCATTTCAACGTGGATAAAATTTTCATTCATCTTATTTACAAAAGTTTTCTTTGAAAAAAAAAAAAAAAATGCATGTACAATATTTTTCACTATTTATATAATGTGTACACTCTTATAATATTGAAAATCACATTCTTATTGCAATAATTAGTGTATAATATTAAAAAAAATTGTTGCTTTTTACACATTTTATAGAAATTAGTCTGGACAATATTATAAAATTTTGTAGTATGTTTATGGAAATTTTAAAAAATTTTGTTTGGAACAACGGGTAGCCCACCTCTATAAGCCTTGTTTGTTTTACTAACTTTTTAGTTTTTTAGCTAAAATATGATATAAAAAAAATTAGTATATTTGGAATGACTTTTTGATTTTTTTACGAAAAGATGTGTAAAAAGTAGAGCGAAAAGAAAATATTTGACTTTTTGATATAAATTGTTAGTTTTTTGACTTTTTTAATAACTTTTTGACTTTTTAACTAAAAAAAATAATTGCCAAACGAGGCCTAAATATCTTTCAAATCAGCTCCAAATCAACAAGATTGACAATGTTTATCGCGAAGGAAAGAAATGTACATGAACCATTAGAAAATGACATAATAATAATAATAATAATAATAATAATAATAATAATAATCATAACATTATTAATCATTTTTAGTATTCCTATAATTCAATATTTCCTCAGTAGTAGTAGTAGTAATAATAATAATAAAAACAACATTATTAATCATTTTTAGTATTCCTATAATTCAATATTTCCTCAGCAGTAGTAGTAGTAATAATAATAATAATACTAATAATATAATTGCAGAAGCATTAGAAAATGAGATCAACAACCAATTATTAAGAAATATTCTTTGTGATTAGGTGGGAGGACAAACATTAGAAATATTCTTGAGCGGTATGATTCATGAACAAAAAATATTATATATAATTTTAATTTTTTAATTTTTTAATTTTTTTTTGTCATTAGATGCAAGTAAGTGAATTTTATGCATTTATTAATGTGGACTCTATTATTTTGTATTTAAGATTGAAAAAACGAAGTTAAAAATAGGATTCTGTATAATATTTCTCAATGTTAACTTATATGCTTTTTATTGCACGGCTTGTTTCGGAAAATGAATTGTATGGAGTCAATCAAGTAATATCAACTGATTGGGTCAAGTAGTATTATTCTAAGTATTACTTTAACCAATTGGGTTGTTGAAGCTGGTTAGCATGTGGATCACACTCAATTGCCATCAAAAAAATATGAAGGCATTGTTTGAACACCTAAAAAGCACTAAGATGGAATTGCTCCGGCTAGGGTGGACAATTAGGGAGACTCTTTGACGAGAAGTTATTTGGTGGTTCTAGATATGATTACGTGATGTCTCAAGTGAGTTATGATTAGTGAAGAGGTGAGATTTATAATTTTGTATTAAGTGATTACAAAATAGAATAAGATATGATAAATTGTTATTGGTCAAGAGTAAAGCCACGTGATATCTTTAGACCACGATATAATTTTCCCTCTTTGATGTGTTATGTCCGTAAGAGCTCCAAGAAACTCAATAAAATCGTGTATGTGTATATAGTTGATTGTGTACCTAGACTATTGTATGAGTGTACTTGTAGTTAAGCTTCTAACCAATACATGTAGTTGTGGGATTCTTGGCACTTCTGTTCGAAAATAATGGTTTGTTGACAATTTTAATTCGAAATTAAAACGGGATCTAATTGTCAGTTGAGGTAGATCTAAATGGAGTTGTATTCCCCTAAGTAAGAAAATTACAATATGAAAATAATGAACTGAAACTATTAGATTGTGAATGAGAATTATCTCATGAAGTGGCTATCAATAAAAGTTAGACTTAGATTTGGACTTAGTCTTATCTTGGACTGGGCTTAGACTTGTGCTTGTGCATGTACTAAGTTTGGTCTTAGTCTTGGCCTTGGTCTTGGACTTAGACTTAATTTTGAGTTTGGGTTGAACTGTGTTATCTTGGGCTTAACTTGTGTATGTGTTTGAAATTGAGCTTGGATCGAGTTGTGACCCATCATCAATATCCATTTTGCGACCCATCCGTTTGAATTATTCAAACAACATTATATGTATATATATATATATATATATTGTTATATATTAAGCACATGAGATTTTTAGGCTTTTTGTAACTCTCATATTTTGATGATGTGTTGATGACTATATTAGTGTTAAAACAATCTTTTATGTAAAATAAATAATGTGAAACCAAATCAAACAAATAAATATAAATTACTTACAAAATTTATTTACCAAAACAACTTAATAATAAAACGATCACGTCGAGTGTGTGATACTCTGTCCTCAAGATAGATTCGTCCCGCTTCGGTTCTTATAGATAAATGACATCTATTTCCCAGGATACAATGATCTACATAAATTGTAGTAACACTCCAAACAATTTATACGATGAATTAGAACCTGTGTTTTATACTCTCAAATACTTCTCTAAAAAATTAGGATGAAGAATAAAAAATGCAAGAGTGCAAAAAGGGGAAAGGAATGAATTTTCTAGATGTTTGTGATTGTAAAAATTTGCTGGAATACGACTTCTATTTATAGGCATAGATAATGACCCTTGGACGGATCTGAACAGGTGCAACTTCAAATTGAACAAGTGCAAAAATCTATTTGAAAACCTGTTTGATCTATTGGAAACTGCTAGACAGTTTTAAAACTATCTATGTAGCGCCCCAAATTTCTAGTCTAAATGATAATGCAACAATCATGGCTCTTTTAAAGGAAAACCAAATATAATTTCCCATACTTACATTACATAATAATAATAGTTCCTCATGTGATATTATATTGATTCAACAACAAGTAAATAACCAAATAAGCACCCCCACGGGTTTACAATCTTCTAAGACTTAAGCCCGGTACACAAAATGGTTATTCAAACCCACACATGCATAGCCCTTGGCTAACAAATAGGATTACAGCAAATGAGAACTTTAGTGCTCTCAACACACACATTTCTATGCCCTCAATTAGGCGAATTCACTACGTCTTTTCCTGCACACAAATCCGGTAAGGTGAGCATAAAACTCAGTAGGAAATCCTTAACAAAGTATATACATTTTATATAAGTCTCAAGAGATGAATGCACATGCCATGCCATGCCTTTTTGAAAATAAAACACATCTTCATTTTTTGAAAACCATTATGCTCAATGATGTTATGCAACTTCAACTATTCAAAGTTTATTAATTTAATTAAAGGGGGCAGTAAATACAACTCTGGTAATCCCTAGGTCGGTGTCTGCAAGTAGACTATACGAGTACTACCAATTGTCATTTTCACCGATATTAACTGGAAGGCTCGACATCTATCCACGCGATTTTTTGATCTTTCACCAAGGACACTCAGGCCAACTTAAACAATTTCATCTACAACACTTATCAAGACTTACCACCATATTTACCCGAAAACCATTTCATGAAAACCCATTTCCCACATTCTTTTTTCAATGCAAATTTCCAAAGCTTAACATAGTTCAATGAATTGAAATGTCAATGTATGCTTAATAATGCAATGCAACATTACTTCCATATTCAATTGTTCCACACAATATACCATTGTGATCAAAATTCCCAATCCCCTTTTCAACACAATTCCACAAGATAAATATATATATATATATATACTTTTATATCCAATTCATTCAAGAAAATAACGTAATTCCCATATTTCGAGCAATCTCAACAATTTAGTCAATTCAAGACTAAATCCACATTTTGACAACAATTTCCAAAATAAACAACATTTCTCATTTTTTTCACAAAATTCGTCATTTATATATAAACAAACAATTTTCAAAACATTCATTTATTTTGGTACACAAAATAAATATGACAACATCTTTTAAGGATTTTCAACATCTTTCAAAAAAAAGATCCAATTTCTAGGTTTTCTCATGAAAACCATTCATCTTCAAGATATTTAGAAAAATCTTCCCAAAATCATCTTTCTTCAATCAATATGGTTCAAAACCTTCAATTTCTATTTTGAAAGGAAAAGAAATTAAACTCTCTTTCAAAATCACTCATCTTCTTGAAATCAACAATCAATTTCCCAAAGCTAATCAAAAGATAATTTCGAAAATCATATAGATCTTGCAAAAACAAATATATAACTCTAAGAAAATTCGTACCTCAAGTTTTGAAGAAGAAATAAGATGAAACCCCCAAAATCAACGGTGTCGAAACTCGATCTTCACCGCACACAACGAAGCCCTCGAGCTGATAACCAACTTTAGTGAAGAACTTAGGTCTAAATCCCAATGGATTTGGAGAAATCAAAGAAAGAAGATGACTTCTAAAGAGAAAAGCTCGAACTAATATAACATGGTCCGCTTGAGCGTGGAATGCCCCGCTTGAGCGTCAAATACACTAACCTAGTACTTTTGCAGATAGATCAAACTTCTGAAACCAAACATTCTCCGCACGAGCGCATAAACGGCTACTCGAGCGGACAAGAAACTTCAAATGCATTTTTCATTTTTGTTTTGGGGGCGCTGCCTCTCAATCCCGCCAGGGCGCTACCCTAGGACCTGCCAAAGGGCGCTGCCTCTTGGACCCCTACGAGTTGACCGGGCAGCTCGACTCCCGACCGGCCTAGTCAACGTGGCAAATCATGAAAGAAGGATCGAAATCGGGATCACTACAGTCTGGGAAGAGACTGAATCTGTTCGGTGCAAATAGGTTGAAAATCTGTTTGAATCTACTTGGATTGTTTGGAAAAGACACACTGGTTTGGAGCAAAAAATTTGAATTCAAATTTTTCCTACAAGAATTTTTTGGAAAAATATAAATAATTTTTATCCAAAAAATTAATGTTAGGACAGACCCAACCCATACCTGCGCCCGGCATGGCTCGGACGGGCAGCGGTGCGCGCTCATGTGGTGGTTTGAGCCAAGGTTCATTTTATCTATAACTCTTCCCTTCTACAAACTTGGGATGCCCCTTGGGGCCCAACCCAAGTGTTGCCATCTAGAACTTATATATACATATAAGTTCTCTTAAGTTTTCAATGTAGGATAACCATTTCAAGAAAACCCGCATTTTACTTCTGGAATTGTCCATTCCACGAATTCGGAAATGACGTCAACTTTTCATTCACTCATAAATGATTTTGACGAATCGTCTTCACCGTGTGACTTGCCATGAAGCAATGAACACATCACCTTTTTGGACCCACCTCAAAAGACATGTGAGACCCATTCAAATTTGGGCTCAAAGTTGACCCAAAATAAGCCTATAAAACTATAAATTTCAGCAATTAGTGGCCATAGATTTTGAACCTTTGTAACTCCAGCCCTAATGAGTAGGTATTTGATGGCTCTCATGATGATAGCCTTTATGGTTGAAGACTCTCCTACTTGTATAAATAGAGGCTTTCCCCCTCCAATTTTGTAAGAATAATTTTTGGAGAGACTTTTGATAGAAAATGAGATGGTATTTTGAGATAATAAAGTTGGAGATGATTTTTATATCAAAGAAAATTTTTCATATCTTCTTTACTAGCCCCTTCTTTGGTTCTTATTAGAGAGAAAGTGCTACCATTGTCAAGTTCGCTGAAACCATTCAGAATGTGTTTCTGCATTAGCTGGTTTCGACGATCGTGTCTTAGGAAACAGACGCCAGCATATATCCAGCACCCATCGGGAGTCAATGAATCTGTTTTAAGGAAGTTATTGCATCACAAAGATTTCGAATTGTTTCTTTTCTTATAATTTGTTCTTTAATTTTTCAGAATTTAGTTTACCTTGACAAGTTCTAATCTTTAGTTATCCATATTAATAATTTGTTCTATTAGTAATGTAATCTAATTCATTTCTATATTTTTAGTTGTGTAGTTTATTTTGTATTTCATTATTTAATAAAAAAATTATTTTGTCATTTCTATTTAATTTATTTTATATATTTTTCTCGTATTATTATGAAAAAATACCAACAATTTTAAAAACATATTTTTATAACTATTTTTTGATGAAACAATTTAGTTTTTAATTTAAGTTATTCTAGTTACTCTTGGAATTAAAATTAATTTAATTGACTAGAGTTATTGAAATTTTTTGAGTTATTTATTTTTAATAATTTATTCATGCAATTTATTTTATATTAATTAGTTGTTATCACATGAGTTATTTGATTGTTAGTTCTTAAGTTGTTAGGAGTTTATAAAATAAAATAAGAATTTTATTATTTAAGGTTCTTATTAATTTATTTGATTTGTTTGTTATTTGTTTTCTTTTGTAGCTGACTTTCTCTATAGGTTTACCTAAACGTGAAAAGAGGATATATAATACGAATAAATAAAATAAATTGGAATTAGTAAATGGGACTACTAATTTTTGTTTTGAATAGGATAACCTAAGTATGGATGAGAATTTTGGATCTTTAGATTTTTGAACATTTTTGTGAATTTAATCATTCAATTTAATGTGGAGAATTATTTTGGATTTATTTCGTATTGTTTCAAAAGTTTGTTAAATAATTTTGATTTAATTTGATTAATTAAATTATGGGAAAATCAAAGTGTTGGAATTTGTGTTTTGAGAATTTCAAGAGATTCGTCTAGTCAAAAGTTTTTGACGATATTAAATATCTTCATACAAGTTTGTTTTAGGAGAAAATTTAGTAAAACAGTTTCGATTTTTCTATATAATGGTCTTATTTCTGTGTTTGCTTATGATTATGTTGCATTATCACATGGTGGTATAGCTTGGCATTGTAAAGATATTAACTTTTATTCATTCTATTTATTTTTGGTTGTATCAATTGTGAGTTCTTTCATGTCTTGATGCGTAATCAAGGAAATTACTCCGAAATATTTTTATATTCATGGAATAATAAGTGAAAGTTTAACTTTATTGTTAATATTGGAATGCCAACATTATGAACATGATATTCCTATAAATATAATTGATTTATAGCTATGCAACTCATGACATTCTTGTAATTGTAATGCATCTATAGTCTTTTTAATTACACATTGTAAGTTGTAATTAAAATTAGTTGTGTAATATTCACTTTATTAGTTCATTAACTCATCTTGTATCTAAGTGTGTATATATACAGTGAGCATGGAGATTTAGTGATAATGGGGATAGAGTTTTGTAATGTGTTTTATACAAAAATAAGCATTACAGATGTAGAAGTATATTCTTGGCTAAGCAGACTATTTCGATTGCAACTGTGAACTCCATTTTTGTAGATTTTGACAATTTTTAATTGTAACGGTTGCATTTCTATTTGTAGTAGTTTTTATTTCTAATTTATAATAGTTTCACCATAGTGAAATGAAATGGGAAAGGAAAAGAGAATTATAAACTTTCAGGCTTAAAGAAAATCTTTGGGACTAATTTTATTATTCCAAAGTGTTTTGATTTTCTGTAATAGAAATCAAAGTTTAGCCTTAGCTAAAGAGTATTTCTGATTTATGTTTAGAAATGGCAACTAAGATGGATTTGGTTTCAAACCTTTGGGGTTTGATAAAGTCTTTGGGTTTAATCCTTTTATTCTCAAAGTGCTCGAAAACCAAGTTTTGATAAAATCTTTGGTTATAATTTGCTTATTTCTAATGTGTTTTGGTTTTGGGAAAAGAAACCAAAATTTTAGCATTAGCTAAAATATTTCTGACTTTTAATAAAAAATAATGGGCTCAATTCTGAGAGTACCTGTTAGTTTTCATGAATGGTGTAATTCTAGTAGCAATTTTTTTTAGCTTGGAAATTCGTTTTTAACCTACTTATCCCCTGGAAACTTATTTTTAAGTTTGTTTCCCATTGGCAATGAGTCAACAAGTTATCGAAAGTTTTGTCTAAGGTTAATTGGGTTTTAAGTGAGACCGTTGTGACCCCTCCAGTCTTTCTAGAAACTTTCATGACCTTGTTTGATTCTGAAGTTAGTGGTGAGATTAGTTTTGAATTAAATTTCAGTTCTTGGGATTTCTTGGTGTTAATTTGGTTTATGGAAAAACATAATAGTTGAAATTCTGTTGTAGTTTTCAGAAATGGTTTCAAAGGTGACAATGGGAAATGTTATTCCACTTGACGACCTTAAGCCTTGCGAGGTTCTTAAAGGAAGATCAAAAGAAATCAAGTGTGATTAGAGAAAATCATAAGATTGTATGATAATATCTCCGAATTAATTAGAGGCAATTAGTATGTTATCCTTGTGTCAATTATAACATGTGTGATTGCTGTGTAATTTTGCTTGAAAGCAAAGATGAGACAACCCGTTAGGGTGATTGAATGTATTTTTTGAATTTTTATAATTCTAAATATATTCTTAAATTAGTGGCTTCTAGTCAGTACAAGATCACTGATCACAGAGATAGGAAACTGGTGGTTTCTAAGAGGTGTTTGACCACTGGTTACACAGTTATGAGATTGTGGTTTCTAGTAGTAATCAAATTATTAATCACATGTTAAGGCATGATGGTTTCTAATAATGGAGAGGCTATTGATCACATGTCAAGACATGATGATTCTTAGTAATGAAAGAGTCTACTGATCCTATGTCAGGACGTTGTAATTCCTAGTAGTGAAGCGACTACTGATCACAAGTCAAAACATTGTGATTTCTAATAGTAGAAAGTTTATTGACCACATGTTGAGAAATTAGTGATTCTTGGTGATAAGACCATTGGCCATGATATGAAGTTCCGAATAGTAAACTATTGAATACTGGATTTGTGTTTCCTAATAATAAGGCTATTGGCTTTAAAGTGATAGGTTGGACCAAATATGTTTTGGTGCCTTGAATTTGGAAAATATCTAATTCGGTTTATGACAATCTGGGAATGCGTTTTCCGTGATATGATTTTGAGAGTCTCATAAATATTCTTACATAAGGTATTGTATAAAAACCATCTATGAAGTTTTGCAAAGGCCAAAGCCTTTTTATAAATTCTACAAATGTGAGGGTATCATGCAAAATGTGGCAATACCTAAATCCAAGAGAGTTAGGATAAACCTAAAAATCCATTGATTTTGTTTTTAATGGTTATGCACAATACAATAATGAATATCAATTTCCTTGTGGATGAATCTGATATTCAGATTTACACAAGAATAACATCATGGAATTGAGAAAGTAGTTTTACATAAAAAAAAAAGATGACCCTATAAGATGTTAACAGGCTACGACTTTAAAGTTATTGTAACGCCCTCAAGATAAGACATACAATAATCATTCATAAGATCCATGAGTCATAATAGAAAAGTTATATTTCATTTATCAGAGTCTTCGATACAAAAGATATTACATGTTAACAACAAAGTAGATGCCCTACGGGCTTACAGGTTTTCAAGTCATCACTTGGTTACAACAAAAAAAGAGTCAAACTCTACACATAGAACGCCCTTGGCTTGGATAGTCATGAAACATCAGAACAAAATAACCTAAAAGAGAGTCTTCAACCCTTAAACCACCCAAGCTAAGATCTGGGAGGCAGCATGACACCTGTACCTGAAAATAGTATCCCAAGTAGGGTGAGCAAAAGCCCAGTGGAGATATGCTAAACAAAATATGAGAATTAACTAAACCATAAGAATCTGATAGATGTTTAACACTTATACGCCAACTTACATTCTTTTTATAACCAACCAACATTTACAAACTGCTTCCTTTCATTTATCCATATCTCAATTCCATTTCCATCTATTCAGTTCATATTAATCCAGTAAATTTCGAGTCAACTCATGAGACAAGTCATTGTTATCTAAACAATCCAAAATGAGGCTACAACTCAATGATTCACAATTGAATACAACTATTACCCAAACACTTTAATGTTGCCATTTTACGGAATTTTCATCTGAGCGAACCGGCACCCATATATGTACAAGATATGAAGCTTTTCCATTTTACAGAATTTTCATCCAAGGGAACCGGCACCCATATATGCATATGATTTCAAGATTTTCCATTTTACAGAATTTTCATCCGAGGGAACCGATACCCACATATGTATATGATTTCAAGATTTGCCATTTTACGGAATTTTCATCCGAGGGAACCGGCACCCATATATGCATATGATTTCAAGATTTTCCATTTTACGAAATTTTCATCCGAGGGAACCGGCACCCATATATGCAAGGTTTTGGGACTTTCACCCTGGACACTCTGGCCAATTTAATTATAAATGGAGTCCATCCCCTATCTCCTCCCAAACAATGATACCTATGCAATGTATTCAAACACCGTCATGTACAATGACTATCTATGGCACATATTCAACGTCTCAATCATACCATCATATTCAATGTGGTAAATTTAAACGATAGGTTTCAATTTACCTAATCCACATGTAGCTTCTACAACAATCATGACTATCCTCCACCGATAGCCCAAAACGTATATACAATTTTTTAAATAGATAATTTATCAAATTTTCATAGGCGAGTGATTTAACGAATCTAACTACACCATTCATAAACACAACTTCCCAATTTCATATTTCTCACACAAATTCCATTATTTATACCAAATAATTATTTAACCCATCATAGGGAAAATTTCCCCCTTATTCCAACTACTAACCCCAAGGTCAAATTCATCTCTTTTAACACAAAACTATCTCATATTCCAACCCCATGGTCAAATACACAACAATACATAAAATCCCTCTTTCATAAATTTGAACCTAACCCTAGGTTTTCTCCAAACATCCCAAATCTCACCATATTTATACAAAAGACCAATATTTATGTTAGAGCTCATAGAAATGAGTAGAATATCCCTACCTCAAATGGAGAAGCTCAAAGGAGAAGGAAAAGAAACTTGAAGATGCTCCAAAACCACACTTTTTTGGATCAAAGAGAAGCTCTCGCCAAGCTCTAGCTTTTTAACAAAGGAAGTATGGTAAAGACACTCTAGATCAAGGTGTATTTGTAGAGAGAAGGAGTAATTTAGAGAGAGAGAGGCTACCAGATTAGGGTTTGGAATGAAAAGAAATCAAAAAAGTGTTCTTGAATCACACTGTTGCTAATTGATATATACAGGGCTCGCTCGAGCGAAGAAGTGGTCGCTTGAGCGACCAGACACAAAAGAATCTCGCTCGAGCGCAAGAAACGTCGCTCAAGCAAACAATGCAAAGCTTCAGGTCTACAACGCAGAAGCACGCTCGAGCGCAAGAGTTCTCGCTCAAGCGAAGAAACACAAAACATAGGGCTAGCTCGCTTGAGTGTAAGAAAGCTCGCTTGAGTGTAAGAAAGCTCGCTTGAGTGAAGAATACCAACCTTTAGGTCTTTCAGAGACGCAGACGCATGCTCGAGCGCAAGACTTCTCGCTCGAGCAAAACACAAGACATAAGGCTCACTGGAGCGCAAAAAAGCTCGCTCGAGCGGAAGCTGCGTCTGAAAAAGAAACCTGAAGACCCACAATACTCGCTCGAGCACAAAAAGCCGCGCTCAAGCGAAGAAGAAAATACCCAGGCCTCGCTCGAGCGTAAAAAGCCTCGCTCGAGCGAAGAAGCAAAATCCTAGGTAGTAACCATTTGTTCTAACTCACAACCAACCTTTTCCCAACTTACCCAACACATCCCAAAACTCAAATACAAAGAATAAAGGATGGAAATAAGATATAGACAACAACATAGAACCATGAATCCCGAGTTCAGAATACAATAAATGACGGGGAAAAACCTGGAGCGCTATAGTGAATACCAATTTAACTTGTGGACGAATCTGATATTCAGATTTACACAAGAATACCATCATGGAATTGAGGAAGTAGTTTTACATAAGAAAAGAGATGACCCTAGAAGATGTTAACAGGCTATGACTTTAAATTTATTCTGTCTAATCTTCTTAAACTTATATGGTGGCTAGTAAGGCTAAAAGCTTCTTTGAAGCTATGGCTTCTCTAGAAAGAAGTTATTAATTTAACTTTATCTTGCATAGGTAGTAAGCCTTGGGATGCAAGTGAATGAAAGCCGATGAGACAAGCTTGTTTTCCAAGGACATTGATAAAGAGAAGACTTGGATTACTTTGATATGTGATCACCAGTTATGGTCACAATTGTGCGAAGTCTAGAGATACATCAAGATAGTTGTTTAGATAACTTTCCTATATGAAGATTTAGTTGAATAAATCTACATGGGACAACCTAAAGGGTTTGTTGGTTCCAGGACGAAAAAAGTCTGTAAGCTTGAGAAATCATTATATGATTTGAAACAAGCACCGGAATAATGGCATGAAAGGTTTGGCAATGCTATGTTGTCAAGTAGGTTTAGAATCAACGAGTGTGACAAATGTATGGATGTCAAAAACACTGGCAAACAAATATGTCATTTTGTGTTCGTACGATTGGTAATTATGAGAAGATGTTCAAAATTACCAAGAGGTTGTTACACTTAAGTTTATAAAAGAAGGATGGGTCTTGAAAAATCTAGAAATCCCCTAGATGTTGATTTGTGATTATGTATCAATTTTAAGCAGAGTATAACAATACCAATCAAACAATCAAACAATCAGACACAACGATTTAACGTGGAAAAAACCACAATTGGACACCTCCAACTGTGATCAAAAAACCACGGGCAACAGCCACAAGACAATCCACTAAGAAGAATTAAAGGAATTACACAGGTATACTCTCAATTACCTAGCGAATCCACAACGCCTAATTGAACCAACCTTTAAGTGCCTCTTCCAACCCCATCTTCACCACGGAATTGTCTTTCTGATGAGCCACTCTAGATTCCACCACAGCTTCAGGCTCGAATTCTTCAGAATACACAACTGAAGAACAACACTCTCTTTTGTAGAACAAAACACAACCTTTGATGTACTCTCTTTAGAACATGAGTTGAATACTTAATAAAACATCAAAGAAAACTCCCAAAGTATCTCCAGATATAAACCCTAGAAACCAAAAAGAAGATCTGGAGAAGTAATCCTAAAATCTGACCCAACACGCGAATTTATAGAATCTGTCCCGCGATCTCCGCTCGAGCTCAACACAGCCCGCTCGAGCGGACTGACCAAAAACTGCGTGCGAACAAACTGAGATGCGCTCGAGCGTAGGAGCATCCGCTCGAGCGTAAAATCACACATTCCAGTATTTTTATAGGCGACTGCAGAGATGCTGAGAGCTTCCAATCCCCGCTCGAGCGCCTGTTCCTCCGCTCGAGCGGACAGGCCAAAACTGGAAAATCTGGAAAAATAAAACATGATCGAACAGGCAACTTTGAATGCATTTTTGCATTTTGCTTGAAAGCTTTATCATCACAAACTTGAAAGCTTTATCATCACAAACTTCTCTGAAATCGCGGGACATAATCAGCGAAGTGGCAATCTTGAAAGCTTTATCATCACAAACTTTATCATCACAAACTTCTCTGAAATGCTTGATTCGGGTTGGATTCGCATCTAACAACTCAAAGTCTCACTGAAATAAAAATGCGAATAAAATTACAACTCAAAGGAGTTTTGTCAAACGGGATTGCCAAGAATAAAAACCTAACAATCTCCCCCTTTGGCAATGCCGTGACAAAACACACCTAACAAATAAAATCCTAAACACCCCAACCCATTACAGCCAACAAACGCCAACTTCTTTCTCAAGGTCATGATCTGCAAAACAGCTATTAGTGCCACAATCTCCAAAACAACTATTAGTCCCACAAGAGTATATAAAAAAGCAAGAGACATATGACACGATTATCTTGAAACATGAGATGGAAAACATGAATAGATGAAAACTAAGACTCATGAACAACTACTCTCAAACAACAAAAGTAAGATCATAAACCACACAAGCAATGATATGACGATGTAAATACCATGAACATACAAGACGGGCAAATAGGGCATAGCAACATGCAAAACAAATAGCCAATCTCCCTTATCAGACATAACAAAGTGTTCATGCTAAACAACTCTTGCAATGAAAAAACCAAACTCACTTACACACCCAAATCAAGATGAACCAAACTCCCCCTCACTAAAAGCAACCACAAACACTGAAAAACAGTGAACAAGAAGAGAATGATAAAAATAATATGGTGGAGCAAGTAAGGAATTTCAGATTAGTACCTTAAAACACATAAGATTATCCAAGAAGCACCATTACTAGTAAACACAATGGGCACAATCTGTAGAAAATTCCTCATGAAAGAAAGTGATGCATTATGTGAAAAGCATAGATCCCATGATAAAAAGTGTGTGTGTGACTCTTGGAGTTCGACAAACACTAGATTCAATCCTAGTAGTGATATGAAAGCTGGACCTCCGACAAGAGAATCTTAAGCACGACAAAGGAAAGTCAAACCACTAGGAATCAAGGGGTATTTGGTGAGTAAAGGCGGAGGCTCCCCCTTAATCAATGAATCTTTTTCCTTTTTCTTTTCCTTTTTTTTTTTTTTTTTTTTTTTTCTTTTTCTTTTGCACAATCATTGGTGGCTGACACGCTCAAGAGTATGGAAACCGAACCAGAGAAGCATGGATATAATAAGGATGGCCTGGTTGGTGACTCTGAGGTAGCCTTTTCCTCATGGCTGGACTACAAAGAATTAAGGGGAAAGCCATGGAGGTGCAAAAAAGATGGTAGGTGGTTAAGAGACTCAACATCACCCATGATATGCTAGTATAGGTCAATTCCTCTAGAAACACAAAAGATCAATGACAGAAGTCCATAGAAAAAAAATAATCACTAGGGCGGAAGACTCCAGAATTTGCTAATCCAAGAATGTGTACAGAATGAGACATACTAATCAAAGAACACATACTCCAAAATGAGTAATGATCACAGAAAGCACACATATATTAACATGTAATGGATTTTCTCATCAATTCCAATATGTACCAAGGACCACTCAAAAATTTCAAGCTTGCAAAACCATACTAAGAAAATCTTTTTGGAATTTTTTTTTTTTTTTTTTTCAATTTTTTTTTTCTTAACCAAAGCAAGACAAAAAACAAACAAGCACCCATTAAAAGACCCAAAGAGAAACACACAAAAAACTATAAACTAAAACGACCAAACAAATTAACACAAGTCAACTTTTCTCACCAAAATCTTTTTGGTCTTAACAAAATTAGGTCTAGTGGTCTTGGTAAAAGTCGCGGTGTTGTGAACACCCTCATGAATCTTGGTATTCCGCTTAGACATGTAAATCGAATTTCTACCCTTTTGAGGCACTCTCCCATGCAACTTATAACAGTAAGGGCGAATATGACCATGCATACCACAATGATGACAAATAAAAACAGGGTGTACCTTCTTTTCTTTTACCTTACCAACTCTAGGGAGTTTGAGAAGTCTTTCATCTTGTTGAATCTTTTGTCCTCCCTTTCCTTGAGTTCTTGTATCATAAGATGAGGAAGCAATCTGTTTTTGCTCTTTCTTACCACCAAAGCCAATGCCACTCTTGTCACAACTCATTTGTTGAGACCCAATGATATCCTCCAAAGTCTTTGATCATTTGTTCCAAAGACCAATGGTAGCCATAGCACACTTGAGCTCTTCCTCTTTCTTGACCATTAGTTCTTCCAAAGCAACTTGTGACATCTCGAGAGATTCAACCTTTTCTTCATACATGACATGGGTTTGCAGTAGCTCATTCCTCTCCGTCTCACAAGTCAACAGTTTTGCACAAAGAACTTGTTGATCATCAGCTATCTTGATGGCATTGATCCTAGCCTTGGAAATCTCCTCCTTAAGTTTGACATTCTCACATTCACATGCTTTGAGTTTCTTTGTGAGTTTGTCATTCAATTTGAATAACTTAAGAGACTCCTTATACAACTTTTCATAAGCTTGCTCAAGCTCTTCATGATCGCTCTCCGAGGATTCATCATCAGTGATATTCTCAACTGACCTCTTTGGAGAATCTGTTTGTCCTTCAGCTTCAGAAGCCGCCATGAAAGCAAGAAATTGTTTATGGCCCTCTTCGCCTTGACCTTCATTGTCACTTTCATCTTCATCTTCATCAGATTCATCATCCCAAGTGATGGCAAGGGCTTTCTTCTTCTTCAAACGAGTGGGGCATTCTTGAGCAAAATGGCCAAATCCTTGGCATTCATAGCATTGGAGTCTTTCAGAGTTTCCTTGCATCTTTCCTTTCTCCTTCTTGGCTATAGAATTAATTTTGAGTTTATCTTTGCCTTTAGATTTATGAGAATGAGTAGATTCCAAAAGATTAGGATTCTTTTTCAAAAAAGATTTTTTAAATTGTTTAACAAAAGCAGCCATAATCTTGGAATCTATATCACAATCCTCATCAGAATCCTCTCTAACTTTATGAGCACTACTAAAAGCAATATCTTTTTGTTTCTGTTTGAAATTCCTGTGTGCCTCATAAGTTTGGAGATTTCCAACCAACTGATCCAGCTTGAGGTTGTCAACATCTTGAGCCTCCTCAATAGCCGTAACTTTTGGTTGGAACCGATCGGGCAAGGATCTCAAAATTTTTCCCACAACTTTGGATTCTGGAATTTTTTCACCTAAATTGAAGCTGGAATTTACAATGTCACTCAACTTCGCATAAAATTCATCAAAGGTCTCACTATCTTTCATTGAAAGGTTTTCGAAACTAGATGTGAGCCTTTGAAGTTTTGAACGTTTCACAGAAGGAGTGCCCTCATGAATAGTTTGTAAGATATCCCAAGCCTCTTTTGCGACTTCACAATTACAAATACGACTAAATTCTTCAGGTGTGACAGCGCAAAAGAGAGAATTGATAGCTTTACTATTCCAGCTACTATTTTGGTAATCAGTTGTGTCCCACTTATCAATTGGTTTGGGGATTGTAACTCCATCAACGGTAATTGTTGGTTCAGTCCACCCATTCATGACGGATTGCCAAACTTTTTCATCAATAGATTTTAAAAAAGATCTCATCCGAGCTTTCCAAAAAGAATAATTGGATCCGTCAAGTAGGGGTGGTCGAACCATAGAATTTCCTTCACGAAATGTATCCATTATCACAAATCAAACAAGATCTCGTTCTAAAAGAATTTTTTTTTTTTTAAAAAAAGAACGACCTGCTCTGATACCAATTGAAAAATCTAGAAATCCCCTAGATGTTGATTTGTGATTATGTATCAATTTTAAGCAGAGTATAACAATACCAATCAAACAATCAAACAATCAGACACAACGATTTAACGTGGAAAAAACCACAATTGGACACCTCCAACTGTGATCAAAAAACCACGGGCAACAGCCACAAGACAATCCACTAAGAAGAATTAAAGGAATTACACAGGTATACTCTCAATTACCTAGCGAATCCACAACGCCTAATTGAACCAACCTTTAAGTGCCTCTTCCAACCCCATCTTCACCACGGAATTGTCTTTCTGATGAGCCACTCTAGATTCCACCACAGCTTCAGGCTCGAATTCTTCAGAATACACAACTGAAGAACAACACTCTCTTTTGTAGAACAAAACACAACCTTTGATGTACTCTCTTTAGAACATGAGTTGAATACTTAATAAAACATCAAAGAAAACTCCCAAAGTATCTCCAGATATAAACCCTAGAAACCAAAAAGAAGATCTGGAGAAGTAATCCTAAAATCTGACCCAACACGCGAATTTATAGAATCTGTCCCGCGATCTCCGCTCGAGCTCAACACAGCCCGCTCGAGCGGACTGACCAAAAACTGCGTGCGAACAAACTGAGATGCGCTCGAGCGTAGGAGCATCCGCTCGAGCGTAAAATCACACATTCCAGTATTTTTATAGGCGACTGCAGAGATGCTGAGAGCTTCCAATCCCCGCTCGAGCGCCTGTTCCTCCGCTCGAGCGGACAGGCCAAAACTGGAAAATCTGGAAAAATAAAACATGATCGAACAGGCAACTTTGAATGCATTTTTGCATTTTGCTTGAAAGCTTTATCATCACAAACTTGAAAGCTTTATCATCACAAACTTCTCTGAAATCGCGGGACATAATCAGCGAAGTGGCAATCTTGAAAGCTTTATCATCACAAACTTTATCATCACAAACTTCTCTGAAATGCTTGATTCGGGTTGGATTCGCATCTAACAACTCAAAGTCTCACTGAAATAAAAATGCGAATAAAATTACAACTCAAAGGAGTTTTGTCAAACGGGATTGCCAAGAATAAAAACCTAACAGGTCTAGCAGATGTGATTCTAGGTATTAAGATTACCAGAACATCTGGTAGTATTGTACTTTCTCAGTCTTATTATGTTGATAACATACTTGAGAAATTTAGTAAATCAGATACAAGTGTGTCAAGGACACCGGTAGACTTGAGTCTACATTTGACTGAGAATAATGGTGAAAGTGTATTTCAACTAGAATATTCTCAAGTTATTGGAAGTTTAAAGTATCTAATAGTTATACAAGCTAGGTATAGCCTACTCAGTTAGCAAGCTAAGTAGATACGTGAGTAATCCCAATGCTTATCTTTAGAAGGTAATTGTAAGGGACTAAGGTACTTACGGTGTAATCAGGATTTCAGGTGGCATTACACTTGATATCCAGTTGTACTAGGAAGCACAACTATTGGATATTTTTTCCATTAATGGACTAGTTTTCGCTTTTGGAAGTGCAATTATGTCTTGGAAATCTTCCTAGTAGACATATATATCAAGATCAACGATGGAATTTGAGTTTATAAAAACACTTACTAAACCAAGAAATTGTTCCAAGGCCAAACATGAAACAACTGTGAGAACAGAACAATGGTTGGAGTAACTCTTGTGTGAGGTCTATTGTCTCGGTTTACACAAAGGGCTGAATAGTTCAAGACATCACATTCACTGGTTAGCTAGTAAATCTAATAGACTTTCACTACAAACGATTTAGGACTAACAATTACCTTTTCTGATGCAGGGTTATTCTATGTGCTCTCTCTCTCTCCGAGTCTTTGTTGTTAAGCGTTGTTCGTTTTTCTTTATTTGGCCAATTTTATTCATGTGGGGGATTGTTAAAATAATGGTTTTTCAACAACTTTAATCCAAAACTAAAGTGGGACCCAACCGCTGGTTGAGGTAGGTCCGAGTGGGGTTGTATTCTCCTAAGTGAAAAGCTTATAGTATAAAAATAATGAGTCAAAACCATTAGGTTGTGGATGAAAATTGTCTCATAAAGTGGGCATCAATAAAAGTTGAACTTAGATTTGGACTTAGTCTTAATTTGGACTGGACCTAGGCTTGTGCTTGTGCATGTGCTGGGTTTGGTCTTGGTCTTGGTCTTAGACTTGGCCTTAATCTTGAGCTTGGGTTGAGCTATGCTGTGTTGGGCTTAACTTGTGCATGTGTTTGAAATTGGATTTGGATTGAGTTGTGACCCAACATTAGTATCCATTTTATGACACATCTATTTAAATTATTCAAACATCATTATATACATATTTATTTGTATATATTAAGCACATTGGATTTTTAGGCTTTTTATAACTCTCATCTTTTGATGATGGAGTTGATGACAATATTAGTGATCATAGGTTTTGAATCTTTGTAACTCTAGCCTTAATGGCTAGAGTTGACGGCCTTAGATAATGGCATTTGATGGACCTCATAATGATAGCCTTAATGGCTAGAGATTCCCCTACTTGTATAAATAGAGGTCTTTTCCCTCCAACTTGATAAGAATAATTTTTGAAAAGATTATTGATGAAAATGAGATGGTGTTTTGAGATAATGAAGGTGGAGATGATTTTTATACCAAAGAAATTTTTTTTATATCTTCTTTACTAGCCCATTCTTTGGTTCTTATTAAAAAGAGAGTGTTGTTAGTGTCAAGTTCGCTGAAACTATCAAAAGGTGCTTTTGTATTAAGTGGTTTCGACCATCGTATCTTAGGAAACAGACGCCTGTGTACCTCCAGCACCTATCGGGAGGCAGTAAATCTATTTTAAGGAAACTGTGGTATCACACAGGCTTCAATTTGCTTCTTTTCTTATTATTTGTTCTTTAATTTTTTAGAATTTAATTTACATTAATGAGTTCTAATCTTTAGTTATCCATGCTAATAATTTGTTCTATTAGTAATATAATCTAATTCATTTCTGTATTTTTATTTGTATAATTTATTTTGCATTTCATTCTTTAATAACAAAAATTGTTTTATCATTTTTATTTAATTTAATTTATATATATATATATATATATATTTCTCATATTATTATAAAAAAATACCAACAACGTCTTCCTATTGTTTCAATTTATATGGGATTATGTCCCATGTTTCCAACAATCGAAGAATGGATTAGCATGTCCCACTTGGAGTCAATGTTTAGAAACCTAGATTGGACCTTGTTCTGGTCCGGAAAACCCTTTAAAACCGGACATAGCTCAAAACTAGTGTAAAATGAAAAAACCGGAAGAACCATCAGCTCAACTGTCAAGCCTGGTAACTTGGACTGGGTTTTAAGAACCGATTGATTTTGTTGAGCATATAAAATCTCTCAAAAAATCTCAAATGTTAAGGCTACATACTGTAGACGTCCCCGAACGCCCCGGGAGGGTAAGTCCCGGTCTGTTCATTTGGGGTCACTACAGCTCAGGACTCTTAAATTGTCACTGTTCTAAATCTGAACCAAATAGTCCAAATCCGGCAAATCGTTTTGAGAAAACAGATTTTTTGAAAGAAGTGCCAAACATGGACTGCTTTGCCAGATACAGAGTCGCCACCTAAATATTTTATTTTGGGGAAATTTAGGAAACCCTGACTCGTTTGCCTAAGGCCACGTGTCCGTCATCACCAAAGTTGCCTCGGCTCGGGAACTTGGGTACGATTGGGGAAGGTCACTTCGTGAGCACCCCCGCTCGCCCGATCAAAGATCGGCGTCTACTAACCATGATATCTATTTTTGAAAGCATTATGTGTTCTTATTCCGGTTATTAGCCTAGATTACTACGTGATGCGCACAGCATACAAGTATAGACTGGATCGCCTGAATTGGAACAAAACATTTCGTGTTTGTTTTTGAAAGATGGTTTGATGGTGCTACTCGCAAGTAGGCTAAGACGTGGATTTGCCACCCTCGGGTGGGCTTAGAAAACATGATTTTGCCACTATCTAGTGGGCTTAAAACAAACAGTTGATGATTTATTCCAATCTAAACAACCCAACCTTCACCCACAGGCATTCAGGCAGTTATATCATATAAGCAAATAGCCTCATGGTAAGCATGCTATTCATGGCAGTCACTCACACGCATGCAAGGATGCTAAAGCATAAAACTTACCGAGTACTCCAAGCCAAAAAACAAGCTCATTAGAAATCCATGCATGATCAATTTATACAGAAATGCCTAATGCAACACATGCAAAAATGCAACTATAGCAGGCTCGGCTATTCTAAACATGGCATATGAGATGCAACAGCTAACAAGTACTCAACTTGGAATTGAAATACGAATGCAGTTAGTATGGTGCGCCGAGCCCGGTGCATGCAAGACAGATGAATGAATGCAAACATGCTATCATACTGTATGCTAATTAAAATATGCCCTAATCTAACCATCATAAGCGGATAAATAAAAGGGAGAAAGACGTGGGGTTGGAAGACATACAACACACACACGCACACTTATTACAGTTGTGCCCTCGCGTAGAGGGTCCGAATAAATATACAGTCCCGAATAAAAGAATAGTACAGTCCAAATAAATATTACAGTCCAAATAATGTACAAATTCCTAATTAATTAACAAATTAACTAAGAAAGCTATAAAAACTGGCATGCAAGCCAGGGACTGCCTTGATTCTGCTCCGGGTGATGAATGATGCATGTTCGGGTTGCCTTTATGCGGAAATCCATGACGATGCCCCAATTAGCCTCTGTTTGCACCTATTCTTGAAATGCGCGCCAAGCCTCTGTTTGCACCTATTCTTGGCAAAACGACTCCTCAGAACACCAAGACACCATACCTTATTGGTGATAACCCAACTTCAACAAACTATTTTCGTCGCCTAATGCACAATGCACCCCAATGCCAAAACAACTATTTCTACTCCGAGACCTTAACAAAACGAAACAATACTTCTTCAAAAGTACTAACCACCAACTCAAATAGTGACTGTCAACCGTCACAAGATAGACAATACTTTACCAACACTAGGGTGATGCCACACCCCATAACCCAAATGAAATAAAAATCAATTTGGACAATGAACTAGGATTCCCATCAACAAAGACTACAAATCAACATTAAAAGTTCCACTCCGATGTAGAGTTCACAAAATGGTTTCAACAATAAACCTTAAATCTAAATGAGACTCAACACAACTAGGCAAACACCCAAAGTGTACATGGCCCTCAAGCTAAAACCTAATTCAACTCAACTTCTAAGATATTTACTCCGAGTTACAACACAAACTCTACAATAGTATTACGGTGACTCAAAAGGTCCACCCTGAATGCAACCATGATTCGACTAACACAACTCACGAGATACTTATAACAACAGTGCCATTCCCCTAGCCAACCAACAAGAGATCCTACTTCTCTTCTAGGGATTATCACGCATAATGTACCAGGAAGCACCCTCCAAGGTTTAACAAACAAGCCCATAATTCATTCCAACTCACCCAATTGCAAGGAAAAGGGAACCTAGTTCTCAAGGCTACCCAAATTGCACAAAGATGAAACCAACTACCATTCCAAACAGCCCACGGGCCAAAACAATCTAAAATCTAGATTACACCGTCAAACCATCACACTTGTAGAGTCATTCCAAAACTCCGTTTGGAAACCACTAGACTACACAATTAGACACAAGATGACCCCACAAGAAAACATAATTATGGGTCCAAATACTACTCATTCCCTTTAAGATAATTCTTTTACCATTGAGTGTCGAACACTCCCCCCTGACACCTAGGGAAAAATAAGTAAATAAATAAGGATAATAACAATTAAGAATATTGTCCGTTTCAAATCTCGTCTTTAAACCTTACATAGTTTGCCCTTCACAAATTTTACAACCAAATCTCAAAACAGTCAATCTCTTTTGGGAAACATATCCCTTACCACCATTTACAATCTTCACCATGTCAAGGCCACGCCTCTTCCCAAATACACAAAAGGGAAAACCACCCAAGGTTCAGGAACAACTCCACACATACTCAATTGAATACAGCAATTTCACAATCACGCAAGGCAATATATATACCATTCATAATATTCAGCATCAACACCTCCCATTGAGGTACATTCCCATGTTCCAACACGAAACTCAACATATGCACATCAAGCGGCATAAAATCACATAACCACATAACAAATAATGGGTTGCCACTACGAAGATGGTTAGTCGTTCTAGAAATCGTTTTAGGCCTCCTATTAGAAATCACATTGATCAAGCGCATTTCCAATGAGATTTCTAAGAAAATTTCTAGACCCAACATAACATCCTCAAGACTCAACCCCATGCCCATATAAACACATAAGCATGTTATCACATAGAATGCAAATGACGCTCACAATCATGAGGTAAACCCAACAGTGGTCAAAACCACTTCCTATGAGCCAAGGTATTCAAACCTGGCTTGCTCTAATACCAAGTTGTCACGCCCTGTATTTTTATTACTCGGATAACATTACCAATATTCATTAATTAAGTCCATTTACAAATGTCAATTCACCCTTTGATGAAATGATGAATAATAAAATATACATGTTCTCTCTTGTGATACAATAATGTCATTTACATACAAATAGAAGAAATGTCCTGAGGCTTATAATAAATAAGAGAGCGTTACCCTTTACAAAGCATAAAACTCAACCAAAGAAACAATTAAAAGCACTACAGCTCATCACCACTTTTTAACCATGCCAAGTTGTTTGATCCTTAAATCTAAAAACATTCCCTGTACACATGTACAGGTAGGGGGTGAGCAGACACTAGCTCACAAAACAATCTCATATTATAACATTAGAAGATATGCGAGTACAAGATACTCATACATATACGTGAAATCATATCATGTCAAAATCATATGATTTTATTACATAACCTCTTAAATCCAAATTATTTTAATTAACCACAACTAGTTAACTTAAATAAATAAGCATGCGTTAATAGCAACATGACCTCCCTTTCAATTTATTCAATTACCTCATTGTCAATTGAATCAAATAATTAAACAATTCATAATGACATCTAACAAACCATCAAATACATTTTATACAATCTTATGAGATGAATGCATATGTCATGCCATGCTCAAAATATTTTTCTTATCTTTTAAAAATCTTGTGCACAATGCCAATTTGAAAACACATTAATCCAACAATTTGAATAAGATTCCAAGATGGTAAATACGACTTAGATAATCCCTAGGCTGGTGTTTGCATCTAGGCATATCGAGCACTACCAAATCCCCACTTTACCGGTCTCTCACCGGAAGGCACGTGGTACCTCCTCCTCACATGGAAACTTAGGCCAACTTAACGAATATCAAACTACACCTCCTATCTGGACTTACTAACGTATTTACCCAAAACAAATCAAAATGATCTTGTCTCACAAAAACAATTCCTTTCTCAAAAAAATAATTTTCAATTGCATTTCAAAATCCATGATAACAATGAAATGGAATGGCCATGCAATATGTAACAATGCATTAGAATAGTTCCAATTTCAATCCCACCACACAATGCTCCATTGTGACCAAATTCCATATCTCTATCAATGTAATATCATGATATAATCTCAAGAGATAATATAATAATGTCAATGTTCATGTATTTACCACATGTAAATCAATAACTTCCAACTTAGTCTTTTCAAGACAATTCAACAATATTCTTTATATAAAACAAACTTTCAAAATCAAACATTTTCTTACCTTTCCAAGAATCTCCTTATTTAAATACCAACATGCTAATCCTCTACCGGTTACCAAAATCAAAACTTTTAAACAATGGGTTCATCCATAGCAATAACATATAACATCAAAGCGAGTTCAAGGTTTCATCAATTTCTAACTCACATACTTTATCAATGAAATGTAATTACAATCTTTCCAAAACTCATCCCCATCCTAAACATTAAATAGAATCAAATTCCCATTTTTCTCATGCAAGTGAAATCTCGTAAGCTTCATGTTCAATCATAATTCTCAATAAGCATAAGTAAATATTCCAACACTTAATCAATTATATCAAAATCTTTTCTTGACCATAATTATAAAATATAAAACGAGTGTTCACTTTTCAATTATCAACATCAATCGCATCGAATTAAACCAAGGAAAATAATAAATAAATAAATGTTTTGATAACTCATTCTTGTTTTAATCCAATTTATCCATTTGCTCCAAACGAGCTAAAATCACATCCTTTTCTTTTCTTGTCAAAATACTGCCAAATAATTCAAATATCTCATAAAAATTTTGAAGTACGAAATTATTATTATAACATTACTCAACTAGTAAAACTAGGAACCCGATACTAAATCACCTCAACTTAACTAATAATCTTAGTTCAACTTTGTTTCACACCAAACAACTTCATCTCACTTATTTTCTCCATTTCTCATACTTATGAAATATTAACATCTCCATCCTACTATATCAAAAGTTATGGTATAATCTCAATAACACATTTTTAGCCATAAAGGATATAAACTTTTAACCAAACTAATTTAATCCACTAAATTAGTAATTTTATTATATTCAAATTTTTTTCCAAAAGAACTAATACCAAACATAACTTAAACCAACTCATCTTTCAAACATAATCATATTTCATGCCAAGCTACTCAAATAGCCAATCTTTCCCAAATTCTCTTCAAATAAAAATTTTCACAACCTTTCTCAAGTAAACTAATCAATATGATATTTACATAAAAAATTTTGAAATATGCCCTAGGGTACACTTTTAAGATTGAGAGTTCAAAAGGCCCCATTTCATACTATCATTTTCGAAAAAATGAACAAAAACTAAACCATCAACATATCACCCTCCATAAAATATTATAAATATAATACTTTTAGAGCTTTTAATCCCAAAACAACTCTATAATCTCAACTAAACAATTTAGACAATATTCATCAACATCAATTTTTTTTTCTCAAAAATAAATTCCAAAACTCAAAGATGAGACAAATATTTCAACATTATTTTCTTAAAATAAATTATCTAGCCATAATATGAGGTAGATACAACTCATACAACTATTGAAGTTAAATTTCAAATTTTTAGCAAAAATTATCAACACAAGGTGATTTTCCCAAATTAATCTCAAAATACCAACATTCTTAACATTTCAACATAATTTTTCTTCCGAAAATTACCAAACAAAGATCTAAGAAATATATATATATACATTGTAACACCCCAAAAAATTAGGCAGGATATATCTATTTATACAACGAACCCATATGATAGACAAACACATATATCTAGCTAATTATTCCATACATCCATTTCCATTTAATCACAAATGCTAAGTACATGTTGTTCACATCTCAATGCCCCAGTTCCAATTCCAAGCATGTATTTTACAACAAGTATGAAATGGAAGCCAAACAGATAATAAGTGCCCTATAAGCTTACAAATTTATCCAAGAACATTCTTCGTTGCACAAAATGAAATTTCAACACAACGCAATACAACCCGGGCTTACATTCAACAAATAACCATAAAACAAAAATGGAGCCTCAGCTTCGAGTCCACCCAAGTTAGTGCCTTGGCGGAGGTATAGCACTTGTAGCTGAATTGGTTTCCCTTAGAAGGTGAGCCACAGCCTAGTAGAGATATACTACACAATATGTGGACCATGACAAGACTAAAGAGGAGTATGCCCATGCCATGCTCATGATAAAATAGTTTATCTCTCTTTTTATAAAGCATGCAATGCAAAGGCGCAGCAACAGATATAAAACCATTTCCATTTTAAACCATATCTGTTACATGAATACAAGCACTGTGAATCTTTAAGTGAGTGTCTGCAAGTAGGCCTTAGTGTACTACCACTGTCATTTTCACTAGTAAAATGGAAGGCTCGACACCTAACCGTGCAGTTCCACACCCCTTACTCAGATTCACCAAGTATTTATCTTTTCGCAAATAGATACATTTCCAAACACCAAGTATTCATCTTTTCGCAAATAGATACATTTATAAACATTTCTCAAAAACAAATACATTTCTAATGAAATGAATGTAATGCAATGTCCAATGTAACAAATAAGGAATGTGGTTCAATTTACCTAAGTCTCATGCATTTCTACAACAATCATGGCTATCCTCCACCGATAGCCCAAAATAGATATTTCTAAACAGATATTTAAACAATTAAATTCCAAAAATTCTAATAAATACAATATATTCCATCTCATCAAATATGAACAACTACACTAATTTTCATATCACAATCACGCCTGGTAACCTCTCAAGATCCATTTCTAACCATGTCGATTTTATTCCAACAGATACATTAAGCAAAATAATACCGTTAATGCCCAAGAAACCATCATTTTCTTTCCAAACTCATTCTCCAAGCATTATTCAACTATGACATCCTATTTTTATCAAAAGCCCCAAAAGTTAAACGTAATTCCTTTGTTTTCTCTAAAATGCTCTTTTTGTCGCAAACCGGTAAAATTTTCAAAACCGATCGAATCGAAGTCCGCCTTTGATCAAATTTAAAATATAACTTTTTCATAACCTTACAAACATATTCCAAGTTTACACTTTCATAATTTGGGCATCAACTCTTTATTTTTCTCAATATTTCCCTTTTAAGCAAATAAATCACAAAATTTTCAAAAATTCTAATTAAATTATATAAAACTCTAAGCTCCATATAATCAAGTAAAAGTATATAAATAAGTATAGGAAAAATCTCTACCTCAAGCCAAGAAACTTTCAAATTTTTCGACAACAGAAATTAAATTTTTTTTGGAGCAAAACGATGCCTTTTTCGCTCTCTACATTTTGATCTAAAGCACTATGGGTCAAAAATGACTTACACTAGATCAAACCCACAGCAAGAGCTCCAAGAACTAGCAAGAGCTCCAAGAACTCCCAAAAGTTTGACAAAAATTTATTTGGTCACTTTTTATAGATATTTTCTAAACAAATATCTAACTATATATACATACACATATATATATCAATTTAAAAATACATTTTAGCATCTTTAATGACAAAAGTAAATATAATATTTTCTCACTACAAAATATATTTTGTTTAATGGTACACACCATAAATATTCACAACTCTTTTATGGTAGTCAAATAATAATAATAATAAAATCACAACACTATTACATGGTTACTAACAGGTCACAATTCAATCAATTGGGTCCAAATGAATGGAGTTTAATAATTTAAAATAAATCCCCAATTGATTTATCTCAAATCATGGTCTGAACACCCAAAATTCAATTTTAAATTCTGCTGTAAATTAAACTGAATACCAATCAGTCCGTGAATTTTCATAAAATAAATAATCATCATTAAATTCTGAAATTTTTATCTAACGTGATAGACTCATATGGGAACAACATATAAAACTTTCATAATTTTCTAAGATTGGGAACTATTTTTAAAAAATACAAAACCAAACTATTTTTGCACAGAATTTACATAGCAATCAAATTTAAAAATTTACTCAATTAAATTATGCGCTGGCTATTTAAAAAAAAAAAATTGGGTCAATACAAGCTACCCTCCTTAAAGAAATTCCGTCCTTGAAATTAAACTCAAGTACTGAGAGTTTGTATTCTTCAATCGAGCAAGGCTTTTTGTGCTCGAGCGACGACCTCTGTCTGCAAAAATACTGAGAGTTTGTATTCTGTACTCGAGCGAATTTTCTTAGGCTCGAGCAGTAAAACTTATTTTGTCTGGTCGTTCTAGCGACACATTTTGCGCTCGAGCAAACTGTACGCATATCAGTTCGTAAATAGCCCATTTTAAGTCACTTTTTCATCTCTCTCTATCTAAACATTTTAAAACCCTAATATCTCTCACTCTGTCGCTTAGACTCATCTTTAATACTCAAATACACTATCATCCATTGATCTTTACACCCAAGTCCATTTGTTAAAAGGGTAGAGCTCACCTAGAGCTTCCATTAGATAGGAGCAAAGTCCATTTTCGACATCTTTGAAGTTCCTACATTCTCTCTCTCGTCTTCGAGGATTGAGGTAGTGATACTTTCCACACTTTTTATGAGTTTTAACTTAGTTACTTGTCATTTCTAAACCATATTGCGAATTTGGAAGATTTGGAACAAATCTAGGGTTTTGGATAAAATAAAATAAAAAAAAAATCAAAAAAGGGGTTTCTCAAATAGGTTCTTGGAAATGATTTTGATGTTGGAAATAATGTAGAGTTAGGTGGAAATGGTTGATTTTCATACTCGGGGTTTATTTTAAAAAGAGTAAGAATTTTGCCCTAAATGCCTCAAATTTTGGTTTTGTATAAATAACGAAATTGATGTTGAAATTATGAAATTTGATTGGTATTGATGAGAATGGTAGAGTTGGATATGTATTATCACTCACCTCTTGAAAAATTGAAAAGTGTATCTTTATGGAATATAAATTATCTGTTTAGAAATATATGTTTAGGACTATCGGTGGAGGATAGCTATGAATGTTATAGAAATCACATGTGAATTAGGAGAATTAAAACTATTTTCTCATTCATTTGCATTGAGCATTATCTCATATTTATACATTCAAAATGTTTATCATTTTGAGAAAAAGGGTAAAATCGAGAAACATGAATTGTGTTATTGAACTAAGTTGGCTTGGGTGTCCACGGTGAAAGTCCTAAAAACTGCGTGTATACATGGGTGCCGATCCCGTGGACAAAATTTTCATGAAATGGCAATAATAGTGCTTTTATAGCCTATGTTTACATGGGTCTCGGCTTACGGTTTCCTCCGAACAAAATTGTCGAGAAAGGTTGTATTTATTTTGAAATTTCCAGAGTGTGACTCATTGCCCTATTTTCTATTGTAATGGAAATGATTTTATGAATCACGACATTAACTTGGCATTGCATAGTTTTGGAAAGAAGTATATAAAAATGTTTTGGTATGAGCATTACATATGCATCCACCTTATAGCTTTGTTAAGATTTATGTATACTATGTTGTATTATTTCTACTGAGCTTTGGCTCACCCTACGTGGGAAAAACATTTCAGGTGCTGATGATATGCCTCCGCCAAGGCAATAGCTTGGGAGGACTTGGATCGAGAACTTCTTTTTGTGTATTTATTGTATTTGTTTTTGTACAGGCCAAGGGCTTTAACTATACTAGACTTAAGTCCACTTTTGTTGTAACCAAGCACCGTCTTGGAAAGTTGTAAGCCCTTAGGGCATTTCTTATTTGTTTAACTTCCATTTTTTTTCTTTCTTTTGTTCGCAACATATGCTATAGATTCAGAGCCAGGCATTATGAATGTATACCGCATATGTTTCCCTTTTGTAAACTTAATTGGATTTAATAGAAGATAATTACTTTATCGTGTTGTCATTTATTGATATTGTGGATGGATTACTGTATTTCTTTCAGGGTTACAATTTGGTATTAGAGTGTACCGGGTTTGAATACTTTGGGTACGTAGGAAGTGGTTATTTCTACAATGGGTTTATCTCACTTGACAGAGACATTGGTATGCATGGTATGCTTATGTGATAACATGCTTATGTGGTTATATGGGTATGCGATTTAGTTCCTAAGATATTGATTGGGCCTACGGGTTTGTAGATGTAACACCCCACTTTTTATTACTTGGAATCCATTACCAAATTCATTAAATTAAATCAATTTCAAAGATAACATGCGAAAAATCCTTATATCACAAGAAGGAATAAATAAAATTCTTTTATTCGAATATAGAATGAATGCAACAGGAGCATATCTAAATAAATTGCCCAAAGGCTTACATCTTTAAAAGTAAGAGAAAGGGTTTAACCCTTTTTACATCAATGGCGTTCCACCCACAAATAAAAGGCCATGTGGCCAACTAATAAGGAAGATCCGTGACTTTGAAACACTTCTCGAGGTTTACCTGAAAAGAATTAGCAACGTAGGATGAACATAAAGTCCAATAGAGATCTCCACATGATCCTCAACAATAACAACTTATAGATAGCTATGATCATGAATGCTTAGTCTCATACTATATAAATAACACGATGGTTTATACAAAAATATAGGTAGATAAGTACTATTCTTAAAATCATTCATTTCATCTCATAAGGTAAACAATTCACTTTTCTTCCTTCCCGTTACCTTTTTCCCCAAAATTCATATGACCATAACAATTTATTAAAGAAAAATTTCATCAAGTCCACTATGTTTTCTCCCACCTTCCGGATTTACACTTAAATTACCTTTTTAAAACATGTTCATAAGCATCCGATGTCCTTCACATCATTCACAATCTTAATACTTTCATGCATTTCTAACACATTCATATCTATACATGTATACCTGTAGTACAAAAAGGAAACAATAAACAACCAACAACCATCTACTCAGCAAATAAGGCTACTCGACCTTCCAAAACCATAACCATCATAACCCATGATATACCAGGTGCGCTGAAATAGAAGTGATAAATAAGTTTTGCTCTACCTACCTTAAGTACGGCAAACCAATGATACACCTTTCCACAATGAAATGCCAATTTGCCAGGCACCGGCTGGAAGGTAATGGTACCTTTGTCAAGTTCTCCAAGCGCTAGCTAGAAGGTAGTGGTACCTCTCATTCTTAGCGCATTACACATTTTTCAATTATCACTTTATACAACAATCATAGACAACTCGAGTGTACTACATACACACAATCATTTCAACATTCACAATGTCATCCTCCGTCCATGACCAAGGACAAAACCTCTAAGCAATATGTATTAAATACACGTAATATAATTATCCATATCTTATAAGGCATTAAGCCCAACAACACAATAATGTTCCAAGATTTTTAACTTTTACTAAGGGTTCTTTCTTAATTTGTAAAAGAGTTATAATTACCTTTACCTTTCCAAAGTCAATTTTCACAATTCCCAATTCACAATACACCAAATATATATATATATATATATAATAAATGAGACTCATTTCCTATATTTATCCAAAAACTCAATCCATGGATAACAAAGTCATGATCCGCTCAATTTCAACTCAACAAGAGTATTACCCAAAATTTCTGATCTCATGATTAGCTCTTTTTTTGCAATTTACCAACTACCAATTTGTTATACTCAACTATGAACAACCCAACACAAGTAAATGCTAAAATCATAAGACCCGGATTAATCTCAAATTAATTACCAAATCATTAATCAAATTCCTTAATTCATAACACAATTGTTCCACAATTTCAACCCTTTTTACCTATTAGGCATTTTTACAAAGATTAGGGCTTTACCACTCTCCATACATGAACATATTAAACCACTCCCCAATTTAACCCAACAACAATCAATTTCCCAAATCTCAACCTCAACCATCAAATCTTAGATCCCCTTTCATGATTTTTGAAAAGTCCACACACACATGGTTTTTATGCAATAAAAACTTACCACATGTCTATCTATTGACGAGGTATTGAAAAAGATCAAAGAAATCCCTACCTCAAAGAGAGAAGAGAAGCAAGGCCAAAAATCAACTTTGCTGGAATTCAACCTCCACTGGTCAAGACAAAGCTCTCGGTATGCTAATCATTTCGATATAAGGAACTAGTACCAAAATCTCAATGGATTCTTGGGATCAACGGAAGATGTAAATATTTGAGGGTTTGGGTAGAGTGAGATGAGAGAAAAAGAGAGAAAAGAATGGAGAGAGAGAGAGAGAGAGAGAGAGAGAGAGAGAGATAATTAGAAATGATTAAAAATGAGGCAATATGTGCAATACATAGCTAAAATGCACGAAAAATGAGGTTGTTCACACGCTTGGCCGCACGTGCGACGCCCCTCCTCGCACGTGCGGAGCCTCTTCTCGCATGTGCAGCACTCACCCTTGCACATGCGGTCCTTTCCCGCACCTTTACCTCGCACCTGCCTTTTATGCAGTCTACCACATAGCTCCCCTCTATTTCCCGTACGTGCGGGCCTCTCTTGCACGTGCGGCCCTAGGCCTGCAGCCCGAAAAATCTTCGGCTCCACTCCAGACACTCTGGACCCGACCTCGCACCTTCCGAAACGAGTGCAAACTCAGAAATGAAACAAATAAGAAAAAAAGTTTTGAAGAGAAGTTTTCAAAAACAACGAACCCAACCGTTGACAGGACCACACTTTAAAGCCCGACATTTTAAGGAAAGCAGATCCAACATAACTCAAGAGAGCAAGGTGAATTACGTATCGATCATCACAGTAGAAATCCTATTAGAAGAACACTTGATCACTGCTGTTTCTAATTAGAACTTTGGCAATGCCGCGGGACGATCATTATCTAAGAAGGAAATTAGTATTTGTTTATGTAATTATGTGCTTATGTGGAGTGAATTACTATTGTCCATCGCATTAGGATGAGAGAGTGAGTTAGCTTCAGTAAATTTTTAAATGTGCTAATCCCTTTTATTACCTTCATTAGGATGTCAGGACGTGGACGTGCTGGTGGTAGGCGTGGTAGGCCTAAAAGGCATGAGATCCCTTTACCGAATGAGATTCTGGCGCAAGAAGAAAGGTTCGGTCAGGCCAATGTGGCCGAACCAATTGGTCAACAAGCCATAGGCACTTTGGCTTATGAAATGACCTGAGCTTTGCTAGAATCCATGGACATTCTCAAGGCTGAGAATCAAGTCCAGACCAAAGTAGCTGAGGTAGGGCCGTCGTTCTTGAAAAGGGAGTTCTTTTGGTCTAATTTGGACGAGTTTTTGGGTGACCCTAAAGAGCCTCTGATGGCAGATGAATGGCTCGAACAAATGCTGAAGACGTTCGAGATGCTTGGCGTCAAGGACGACAGGCTGAGAGTGACCTTGGCATCCTTCTAGCTAAAGGGAGATGTACGTCAATGGTGGAAGTATGCACGGGGGCGCATTGGGGTGACTTGGGAGACCTTTGTCAACGCCTTTGTAATAACCCTAATCTATGATTAGCCCGTGATCCTTGATTAAGACTGCTAATACGTAATTAAGATGAAAATTCTACGTTAATTGCATGTGTTATATGTTATTTGTATTTGTAACGCCCCAAAAAGGGTACAAATAATCTAACTCATAAAAGAAATGAATATAATAAAGTTAAGGTATTTTCATTCATCAGAGTTCTTATTACAAAATATATTGCATGCATCATACATTCATAAATGTTCATCCTGAATCTATAGCAAGCATGTAATACTAGTTAATAACAACAAAATAATGCCCTACGGGCTTACATCTTTCCAAGACATTACTTGGTTATAACAAAAGGGAGTCATAAGCTCTGTACATATAAAGCCCTAGGCTTGAATAAACATTTAAACACAAAATAACAAAATAGTGCCTCCAACTCCTAAGTCCTCCAAAGTCCTCCCAAGCTATGTCCTTAGAAAAAGCATGTCATCGGTACTTGAAAATGGTTTCCCAAGTAAGGTGAGCCAAAGCCTAGTAGAAACAGTCTAACACAATATGTGAGATTTAACTAAGATATAAGTGTTAGATATATTCCATGTTTTTAACAGATGCACAATCTCCACATGATCACACGATTCTGACATTCACATCTAGATCCATTCTCATTTATTCATTTCGGATTAGTTCATTTCATTTCAACTCATAGACCACACTTATACTTTTATAAATAACCCAACTGAGACTACAACCAAATGGTTTTCAATAAACATAACTATCACATAAATACTTCAATCTTGCCATTTTATGGAAATTTTGTCCGCGGGATTCGGTACCCATTTATACATAATATTTCAGGACTTTCACCTTGGACACTCCAGCCAACTTAATTTTCAATGGAGTCCATCCCCTGTCTCCTCCCAAAACATGGAGTGCATCCCCTTTCTTCTCCCAAGACATTACACATATACAATGTATTTACAAGTATCGTTATATTCAATGACATTCAATTATGCATATTCAATGTCTTAACACACCATCATATTCAATGACATAATTAAATGATTAGTTTCAATTCAACTAATCCTCATGCAATTTCTACAACAATCATAGTTATCCTCCACCGATAGGCCAATACAGTTATTTCTAAACAGATATACAATCGTTATAACAAATAATTTATCAAATTCCCATAGGTAAGTGATTTAAACAAATCCAACTACACCAATCTTTCATACATCCTTCCAAATTCATATTTCTCATATCAATTCCATTATTTATACAAAATAAATGTATTCCAAACATTTTAGGGCAAACTCTCCATTTTCCAAATATTGACCCAAAGGTCAAAATCATCTATTTTAATTCAAAACAACCTCACATCCAAACCCCATGATAAATTATATAACACCACATAGAAACCCCTCTTTCTAAATCATGAACCCAAACCCTAGGTTTTCTCCAAACATCCCAAATCCCAGTATATATACAAAACAACAAATAACTAGGTTAAAGCTCATAACGAAGTGTAGAATATCCCTACCTCAAGATGGGAAGACCACACAAGACAAGATTGAAACTCTAACAACACTGGAACCAACTTCTAATCGGATGAAAATGAAGATCTTGAAATACTCCAACCTTTTAACAAAGGTACTAGGGTAAGGAAATCACTAGATCAAGGTCAAAATGTAGAGAGAGAGGGTATTCTAGAGTGAGAAGGTCCAAATCTAGGTTTTTGGAAAGTTTTGGAGAGAGAAAGAAATGAAAAAGTGATATAAAATGTCACTTTCGCGATCTGATATACGCATAGTTCGCTCGAGCGGAAGAGTCTACGCTCAAGCGTCAGATACAACGTTTTGTTCCACTCAAGCGTAAAAAGTCCCGCTCGAGCGCAGAATGCTCACCTCCAGTATTTTTGCAGACAATAGACAAACCACTTGAGTGCAAGAAAAGTTGCTTGAGCGCCCACCTGCTCGAGCGTAGAAAACACCTCTCCAGTATTTTGCAGACGTACAAAGTATTGAGTGTTTGCAAACCCCGCTCGAGTGTAAGAAGGCCCGCTCGAGCGTAAGACCAAAATTTTGGGCAACAACATCCTAGACTAATTGACAACCAACCTGTTCTAAACATGCCCAAGACATTCCAAAACTCAAATTCAAGGAGGAAAAAAGGAGGAAAAGACATGTATAACAATATTAAACCACAAGACCCGAGTCTGGTAAACAACAAAGGTCAGGTCAAAACTGGAATCGCTATAGTATTTATATTTGTCTGTCATAGAAAGATCTGTTTGTGTTTCTGTTTCTTTATGTGAATTAAAGGCCTTATTGACAATCGATCGCGAAATTGACTCGGTATATGTGTTATTTAGAATTTTTAGAAAATTATGGTGGGTTTAATTGGAATTTGACTCGGAACCCAATAATTAGAATAAAATAATCATTTTGATTAGCCTAATCAAGAATTAATTAGCTCCATTAATGAGCCTATATAAAGCCTATATAAGAGCATCTCTAATGGTTGTTGCTATAATGCAATTGCTATAATTTGGCAATGAATAGTGCTATTTTGCCAAATTATAGCAATAGTGCTCCAATGGTCATTTGCTATTTTGGCAAATCTCAACCAACTTTCCCTCCAAGTTTGTAAATTTTGCTTGGATATAGGTTTTTTTGTGATTTTATTTTCATTTATTTTTTGTCTTTTGTGACCTTTTTCTTACTGTTTGTAAAAAAAAAATTATATATTTATATTATTCCCGACTTAGAAAAATTGAAAAATTGGGGAAAACAAATTCAATATAATTCACCCCACCCAAGAACATATCACTGCATATTTAATAAATTATACATTGCAAAAATAATAGTTGTAAAAAATACTGAAAAATAAAAAAAAATTAAAAAAATTCATTTCAAAATAAAAAAATGACATTGAAAATAAAGACTAAATAATGACATTGCAAAATTTAAAATTACATTATCCCGTAATAATTCATCAGGAGGTAGGGAAATAGTAATTTGGGTTGCTAATATTTGAGGACTAGTTGGTGAAAATCTCATTTTTTCGCATTGTGTAATACACTTTCATCTGAGGGTCCAAATGAGAAATGTCCGTAGTCATTATCATATGTTCTTCTTTTTTCATCTCATGTTATTGTCTTCTGATGTCAATTTTTCATCTCAAGTTCTTTCAGCTCCTACAGTGCTTGAATCCTTGTTTCTTCTCTTTCATCTTTTTTCTTTTCCTTCTCAGCAAGGTATTGGTTAAATGTGTCCAATTGTATGCTCATTTTTTTGGACTTTGGTTTCAACGACTTGATTTCTCCGAAATAATTCTTTTGCAGCTTTCCTGCCCATAGGCCTTTTACCTTTTATAGAGACACTACCTAGCAGTTGGATTGTTACCAACACTTGGACTGGTGTCATCTTAAAGAGAAATACAGTTATCCATAGGGGAATCAGGGGCTAAATTAGGGGAAAACGGTGCATGTATCCTTGACTTCATCGTGTTCGTAGGAGTTACATCTTGCCACCTGATATTGTTTTGCAAGATTGGCTAACAATGTTCAAAAGAAAATGTTTGTTTTCATCTTAATAGTCTAACAGTTTTGCTTTAAGCATCTATATCAATAAAATATTAAATTAATTAATTAGTTAATTTTTATATAAGACAAAAAAAAAAACAAACATAATAAATGAAAATGAAATCTTACTATATCAACTTGTGACGCCCCACTTGGATGTAGATTTTTGACTTGCGCTAGACACCCACGAAATTTGTTGCAACATTTCATGGTTACACCCTATCAAGATGAGATAGACACTTGTGTTCTTGAGTGATCATTCTGCAGCGATAAAAAATTTTCAAAAATTCTTCCCCAAAAATGAGCTTGCGATTGCGAATTTCCAACAATTGGGTCTTCAGTAATGTGACGCCAAGCTCTACAAATTGCCACATCTTCTTGAGTAGTGAATGATTTTCCTCTCTTTGTTTTTAATGAACCTTCCATACTGATTGTAAAAAAATAAAAAAGAAAACTATAATTGACACAGAATATTTTGTTATGAATTGAAATTGGTAAAATAAGGTGCTTGTATTTATACACTACAAAATTTTTTTTTTTTTTTTCTTTTTCTAGCCATTTAATTTATAGTCGTTGGTGTCTTGATTGTTTGGAAAACTAGCCGTTTTTTTACTTCCATATTGACATTGAGCCATTGGGCTTATGTCACACATTCCAAGATACTATATAGAGTCATCTTCCTCTCTCTCACATATCTCATTGCAAAGTCTGTCTTCCTATCTATCTCTCATGCATCTCTATCTATCTCTCTATGTCTCCATTGCAAAGTCTGTCTCCCTCACTTTCACCTTCTTTCTCTCACCAATCTGGTTTCATTCATCGATTTCTCTCCATCGATCTAGTTTCAGTCACCAATCTCTCTCCACCGTTTGGTTTCAGTCACCGACCTCTCTATATTTCTTGATCGATTAAACCGTCTCTCTCTATACCTCTCTCAGTCTCCATCGATGAAGTCGAAGCTTGGTTTCAGGCACAAATCTATATCTCTTTCCGTCTCTCTTTGTCAGTCTTCATCGATTAAACTGTTTTTCTCTATATCTCTTTCCGTCTCTCTTTCTCTCTCTCTCTCTCTCTCTCTCTCTCTCTCTGTTTATATATATATATATATATATATATCTCTTTTAGTCATAGATCACCGATGAACTCTCGATTTCAGTCGTCGATCACAAATCAACTAAAGTTTTCAGTCACCAATCAAGACTCTTGGTTTCAGTCACCGATCAAGGTATGATATATTTATTTTTATTTTTTTATATCAATCTATTAGAGAAAAAAATCAAATCTTTCAGATCCTAATGAAGATATCTAAGAATCGATTTTTAGATGTTTTTCTGAGAATAATTTTGATTTTGTTAAATGTTGTTGTTGCTTGAATGGTGTTGTTGTTTGAAAATTTTTGGTTGAATGTTGTTGATTTAGTGAAATTCTGTTTTTAAAAAAATTGTTGTAAAAAAAAAAAATTGTGAATTTCACAAATGAAAAATTGTTTTGTTTTTGTTTGAGTTTTTCTACAAACAGATGAGAAAATGAGGGAGGGAAGGAAGAAAATCAGTTGGTTTTGGGTGAGCTGGCAGATTTTCCATTTGCCAAAGTTGTTGTCAAACTTGGCAACAGGTTTGGCATTTGCCATTTTTAACAGCTACTATATCTCACGATTGGATAACCCTTTCTTCTCAAAGCTGCTGTATTATAACTTTGGCAGCTCCAATGGTGAACCAATGGAGATGTTGTTAGGCTTGTATATGCCTTCTACACTTCATTTTTTCCTCACTCTTGGACACACACAAATGTGAGAAAGGGAGAGTGAGAAAGAATTGAGATCAAAAGCTTGGAGAAGAGGGAATTGAAAGGAAACTGGTAGAAGACTTGGAGAATTAAGCTTGAATCCTTTGAATTCACACCTTAGATATAACTCCTCATTTAATTCTTGGAAATAAAGTACGTAGGGGGTGAATTCATGAGTCATTTAGGGGTAATTGCATAGAAGTGAAGAGAACAAGTTAGAATCATGACAATCATGGAAAAAGTGAGCTTATGACATACATGCATGCATATATCACATCATTTTGAAGTTGTTTCCAAGGAATTCTTACATGCATGTTCATGTTTTGGTTTTGTTTGAAGAATTCAACATGTTTTTGTACTAAACATCTCATTTTACCAAGATTTGGAAAGTTTGAACTCAAGAAAATACATGCATGTTATGTTTTCAAAGTTTCAAACTTGAGCTTGTACAATTGGCAAAGCTTTTGGGCTTGATTTTGCGAAATGGTTTGTAATTCATCATGTACTATGAGTTTCTTAAAGTTTTACTAAGTTTTGGCCCCAAAAGATGTGTTTTGATGCTTTGAAAATGGATTTTTAACTTGTATCAGTAATCTAGAAATTCTAGAATTTGCACCCTCCTTTCAAGCAGTGGAGTCTGCACTCGAGCAGAAAATGCGAGCTTCCAGTACTTTTGCAGAGTTTGGGGCTTGGCCTAAGTGGAAAAACCTACGCTCAAGCGACCACCCTTATTTTTGACCCTTCGCTCAACCGATAAAAGTTTCGCTCGAGCATAAAATGAGAGCTCCTAGAAGTTTTACAAACTTTTGCAGACCGCTTGAGCATAGAAAATTGTGCTCGAGCGAAGACGTTGTTTACCCAGTCATGCGCTCGAGCGACAGTCAAGCAGAAAAATCTTGCAACCAGTACTTTTGCAGACTTTGCAGACCGCTCGAGCGACAAAAATTGCGCTCAAGCAAACTGCCCTGTTTTTTGAAAATTTAACTAAGTGTTTCAAGTTACATTTTGGCATCCTCATTGCATCTTAGGCATTCCTAAGCCCTAATTAAGACACAATAATGAGGATAATGATTAGAAACACACCAAGATAGAAAAGAAATGAGTTAAGTATTTTCCGAGTGCGTGTTTCAAAGTGTATCCGTTATGTGTTTGTGTAGGTCACGCTCCATAGATCGTTGATCCAACTATTTTGACTCTTCTGCTATTGGAGCTATCTCTGAGTAACAACTCTATAAAGCTATGTTTAATTATAAGTATTTTCTGACTGAAATAATATGATTTGTTTTCTTAAGTGCTATTTTATGAATCATGAATGAATGTCCATTTTTTTAAATGTATTTGTGGCATCCTTAGTTTACGTGGCCCTCACTCGGGGGTAACAATATCGTGGCTTATGTTCATGTGGCCCTTGCCTGGGCTAACAATATTGAGGCCTATGTTCATGTGGCCCTTGCCTAGGGGTAAGAATACCATGGCTACTTGTGCACAAGATATTGACCTTTATGGTCATCGGTACTGACTATGCATGTAAGCCTTATGACCAATCTGATCTAATTGCTAATGGATATACCACATATAACTGCTTATGAAATTTGTATAAGTATGTGAAGCTAAATATTTTTCTACTATGAACTCTAATTTCTGAATCTGTATTGGACATCACTCATAACCATTTACTCTGTTGTTATTCAGTAGGCTCCAGCTCACCGTATTATTTATGTATGTAGATGATCAGGCGTGAGACCAGGCTCAGTAAGGTTTGCCTGGAGATTTTTTTGAGTCAGCCAACCGGTGTGCCTCCCGAGGAGGTTTCAAAATGTTTTGTGATCAAGTCTTGTGAATATGATGCAAGTCTAAGTTATTTTCTTTTGTTTGTTTGGTCAGTTTCTAAAGCTCAAGCAGCTTAGCCTGCCAATAGCCAAGTTTGAGGCAGCTTTCATAAGCCTCTCTAGATTTGCACTGGAACTCGTAGAGACAGAGGAACGCCGTTATATCGAGTTCGAGAAGAGATTGAGGGCCGAGCTTCTTTTCAAGGCAACTGGGTTGATGATTAGGGACTACAAACTCTTTGTGGAGGCGGCAGCTCATCTTGAGATCGTAGTTTAAGCAGAGGAGGAGCGGATGAAGGGCTCCAGAAGGAATCAGGAAGTTTAGGGAGAAAGTCCGGATAGTAAGAGGCAGAAGGGTCCCGCTTCACAGTAGTCCCAGGTTGCACAGTCTAGATCCACTTTTCCTATGCCAAGTTTGGGTTTAGGGAGAGGTAATTAGGAAGGTTTCTCTTGTTACAAGTATGGCCAATTGGCTCACAAGTCTCCAGCTTGCTTGCAGAAAGGAGGAGGGCAATAGTCTGCACCGCCTATGACTCATTCTCAGAGCTAGAGTCAGGAGAGAGGGTAGCCACCTACTTGTAATCAGTGTGGGGCAGTCAGGGCATATGAAGAGGTTTTGCTCTTAGTTAGGTAGCACACCTGGTGTTTTTGGTTTGAGGCAGACATAGAGCCACCAGCCTGCATAGTTAACACAGACCTTGAGGGCCAATCAGGGGGCCCCTTTGGCTCAGTCAATGCATCAAACGTATGCTCCAAGGGGTGAGCAGCTAGAGTAGAGACCTTTGGGGCGTATGTATGTTGTTACCACGCCAGACTTAGTGTCAACACCTTCAGTTGTGAGAGGTACTTTCTTATTATGCAATTCTATTGCCAATGTGTTGATTGATGCGGGTGCATCCCATTCTTTTATTTTATCTACATTTGCATCGACATTGGGACTAGAATTGGCTTGGTTAGCATTTCTACTCAGTGTAGAATCACCTATTGGTGGTGAGATTGTCTTGGAACAGGGGCGTCGGGGTTGTAAGATAGAGGTTGCCAGTCACTGACTTCCTTTTGCATTTGTGTTAATTGACATGTCAAGTTTCAATGCTATGTTGGGTATGGATTGGTTGTCATCGTATCAGGCTGTTGTAGACACCCCATTTTTGACCGTCCTCAAGACTTGGACGTCACCGTTTGAACACTCGGTGATCATCCATGTTCGTGTTCGTCTTGAGTTCTCGGAGGTCTCGGCCACGCGCCTTACCTCAAGACCTCTCGACTTGCCTGTTTTGTGTTTGGTTTTGCACCAAACACTTGTGTTTTGCTTTTGAGGAGTAGGGAATGGCTTGTTGGCCATCCCCACATCTCACCGGCCATGGCTTGAGGCCACCGACCATTGTTTTGTTACCATCAGCCAAATGTTTGGTCGGTCGGCACTCTTTGTGGTTGGTCGACCATTTATTTGGTCAATTTGTCACTTTTTGCTGGCCGACCATTGTGCATCTACTTTTGGCAGATATTTTGTGCCAGCTGTGATAGCTGGCACCCACTTTGCACCCCCTCCATACACATGTATGGAGGGATTTCACTCTTGCTTAGCTTGTTTTGTAAGCTTTGCAAGAGGGAATCTCTATAAGAGGAGGCCTTCTCCTCCTTCCTCAAGGGTTCCAGAAGTTCAAGGGAGGGTCTGAGATTAGGGTTAGGGTTGTGTATCTATTCTATCTCTATATCTTCCTCTCTTTGTGTATTTGTGTGTGTTTGTCCTTACTTTTGTGCACAAACACCTAGTGTTACACTTTCCTTTAGCTAATAAGATACTAAGGAGTGATTTTTAGAGTTTTTGAGTGGATTCAAGCCTGAGGAAGCGGCTGGAGCTCAGTTCTTGAAAAGGGTCTTCAAGGGTAAGAACTTTGCTCTTTATTCCCCATTTTTGCATAGGCTTTTAGCCATCCTTGCATCTATTTTTAAGCCTAACTTATAACATATAAAAGTTTTGATTTTAAGTGCTTAAAATAGTTGTTTAAGGTTGTTTTGGTGTTTGGGGTTGTTTGACCCCTCTTAGGCCTTGTTTGGCCCCCATTTTGTGCTATTTTGGTGAGCTCCGGGACGACCTTGTTTGGGCCTCCTCAGCACTGAAATCCAAAAGGATTTCAGTGGTAGGGATGGTGCTTTGAGGTCCTAAGAAGGAGAGGGCCATCCCCTCTCCTTGTTGTCTTCAAAACTTGCCATTTTAGCCTCATGTGTGAGCACCTTTCTTGAGTTCATGTTGGCCATGTCTTAAGTGTTATTTGTGCTTATTTTGCCATGATATAGCACTGTTTCTAATTGGTTTAGACACACCATGCATGCTTTGCACACTTGTCTTGTAATGCCATGAAATTGCCTTAACATGCACCTAGCATTTAGACCACTATGCTTACTTGTTTTGGCTTAGCTTTGTGAAGCTTTTATGCATTTTTTGATGTTCTTGAGGTATGTTTTTTGGTTGTTTGGGCTATCCATGGCTTGCTTTGTATAGCTACCATGCAATCTCCCTTGTAGGCCTTGAGCGTTGACCCCTCTAGCATGCTTTACTTACTTTGTTTTAGCGGTTTGGAACCATTTATCATGTCATTTCAGTCCTTATAGCATGCTTGTATGCTTGCATTTGATGCTCTTTTAATGCTTTAAAAGGTTGGTGTTTCATGCTCCATGTTTGTGCCATTGTGTATGCTTCTAGGATTAGATCATTTAGATGCCATCTAAGTGGTTTTTGGGGCTTACTTTGACATGATTTAGGACTGTTTTGATTCACTTTAGTCATTTGCTTCATGTGTCACATGATCATAGTTTAAGTCCTTGGGCTTGGTTGCATGCCTTGCTTGCATTGGTAGGTTGATTTGGCATCATCTCCTACATGTTTTCAAAGCTTATCATGTATGCTATTTGTCCATGTTAAGTGTGCTTAAAAGTCCCCTCTTTGTACCTAAGTGTTGGACCATGTTTGTATGCATGTTTGTATGTGCATTTGCCCTTCATTTCCTTGGCATTTGGCCACTGTTTTGGGCTTATTTGAGATATAGCGACCCCGGTCTTTTCCCATTTGATTATTGTATCCGGACTTAGGTTCCGTAGATTCTGGCATTGAATAATTGTAGTTGTTATCCTTTATTGTCTCATTTGGAATTATAGGATGTGTTGGGCAGGTTTGTTTCAGGTTGGTTGGGTTTAGAAACCAAGTGTTGCTGTCCAGGTTTTTGGTTTTTCGCTCGAGCGAGGAGTTGGTTGCTCGAGCGAGATGTCGTTTTGGTTCTTCGCTCGAGCTGGGGTTTGGTCGCTCGAGCGAGAGATGGCGTCTAGTATGGACCTGTAGCTTTGCATTCTTGGCTCGAGCGAGCTTTTCTTCGCTCGAGCGAGTTAGTTCATCCTTCGCTCGAGCTATAGTTCCTTCGCTCGAGCGTGTGTCTTGTTGCAGACCTGAGGGTTTAAGTTCTTCGCTCGATCGAGCTTTCTTTCGCTCGAGCGAGCTTTTGAGTTGTTGGCTCGAGCAAGGCTTCCTTGGCTCGAGCGTAGTTTCTTTGTGTCTGGTCACTCGAGCGACAAAGTCTTCGCTCGAGCGAGCCTGTCCAGTTTATATACGCAGCAGCGGGTTTTGATCAGTCTTTTCTTATTCTTTTTGGTTCTAAACCCTAGGTCCGACTTCTCTCCCTCAAAACTCATCTTCTCTTTAGGTGTTCATCTACTTCTAGTGTGAATTCATCTTGAGTTCTTTGTAAGAAAGATAGAGGGCGGCTTGGGCTTCATTCTAATCTGAACATTTGGTGATTTGGAGCACATTGGAATTTGGGCATTCATCTCTATCTTCTCCATTCGGGTTATTTTCTTCAATGTAGGGATTTCCTACTCCATTTTATAGGTTTTGTTCTAAGTTTTGGTATTTTGATATGTTGGGGTTACTTTGGTAAATTTTGGGAAAAACCCTAGTTGTGTTATTGAATTAATTTGTATAAGTAATTCATGGAATTGGGAATTCATTGATTAAATAGCGTAATTGGGTAATTGGAATCATTTGTCTATTTAATTGTTGATATAGTTATTTCCAGTTTAGAAATAACTGTTTTGGGCTATCGGTGGAGGATAGTCGTGATTGTTGTAGACATTGCATGTGGATTAAGAATAACTGAAACTAATCATATTGGTTAAGTCATTAATTTTGACTATGGCATTGATACAGAAAATACGTGTATTGATTGAGCATTGCATTTGCATACATTGTTTTGTGTGTGGGAGGAGATAGGGGATGTACTCCACGGTTTAGGGGAAGATAGGGGATGGACCTCTAAACCGGATTTTGTTTGGGAGGAGATAGGGGATGGACTCCATTAGCATCACTTTTGTGTATGCTTATTTATATAGAAGTGTTTTATTGATACAACACTAAAATGTGTATCAATCTGGAAGTATGAAGTGTTTGATTTGAGCTTGAGTCTCATTTGTTTGTTGATATTGGAAGGATGTGAATATGATATATGTGATTTACTGTTGTAAGTTTGGCCAGGTTCTGAGCCATGTTGATAAAATTGGAAAGAAAAAAACGTATCTTTGGCAATAGTGTCATGAGACTGTTAAATGAAGTAATTGATTATTTTGGTTAACCATCTGTTGAATGCTATTGCTTTATTCATTGCTTATACGTGGTTTAGTATGTTTCTATTGGGTTGTGGCTCACCCTTTATGGGAACATCATTTTCAGGTTCAGGTGATAAATTACCTCCAAGGACTTAGCTTGGGAGGGTTTGGCTTATGGATTGGAGAAGACTACTTATAGTTAATTGTCTTTAATTATTAGTACATGTAAACATTCAAGCCTAGGGCTTTTCTTGTATTGAGTTAGAACTCATATTTTTGTATCCAAGTGTTGGCTTGGAAAGATGTAAGCCTGTAGGGCATTTTATTCGATGTTACATGTAATGCTTTATTTAGTAATATTCTGATGAATGAATTAATATATTGTCTTCTTTAAATAATGTCTGTCAATGATATTTAATGGGTTAATTTTGAGGGCGTTACAACTTGGTATCAGAGCGTACCGGGTTTGAATACTTTGGGTACGTGGGAAGTGATTAGTATCACATTGGGTTCGTCTCGTTTGATAGAGACTTAGAGTAATGTTATATGCTTATGTGATAACATGTTTATGTGATTATGTGGGTATGGAATGTAGTTTCTAGGATGTTGATTGGACCCTTGAGTTTCTAGTAGTCTTGTTGGAAAGGCACTTGATCACTGCTGCTTCCAACCGGAACTATAGTAACGCATTGGGACTATCATTATCCGGGAATGAAATTCGTAGGTGCTTATGTGATTATGTGCTTACGTGGAATGCATTATTGTTGTCCATTGCATTAAGGTGCGAGTGTTTAGCTTCGGCACATTTATTAATGTGCTAATGTCTCTGTTTCCTTTATTAGGATGTCAGGACGAGGACGAGGACGCGGTAGGCGTGGTAGGCCGGGTAGGCAGGAGGTGCCTGTGACAGAGGAGATTCCGGCAATTCAGGAGGGAATTGGCCAGGCTAATGTGGCTGAGCCAGTAGGCCAGCAGGCTATGGGCGCTTTAGCTCGAGAGATAGCAGGAGCATTCAGGGAGTCAGTAGGCATTCTCAGAGCTGAGAATCAAGCTCAGGTTGTTGCTGCTGATGCAGGACCTTCCTTTCTGAAGAGGGAGTTCTTCCGGTCTAATTCGGATGAATTTGTGGGTGATCCAAAAGAGCCGCTTAAGGCAGATGAATGGCTCGAACAGACAACGAAGACGTTTGAGATGCTTGGCATCGAAGACGAGGGGTTGAGAGTGACCTTGGCATCTTTCCAGTTGAAGGGGGATGCAGGTCAGTGGTGGAAGTTTACTAAGGGGCGTATAGGAGGTACGTCGGAGGCTTTTGTGAATGCTTTCCAGGAGAAGTTCTTATCTCCAGCTGTTAGGGAGAAGCTGCGAGACCAGTTTTGTCAGCTTAAGCAGTCGAGTTCTTCAGTGGTCTAGTTTGAGGCTGCATTTACTAGTTTGTCCAGGTTTGCACCTGAGTTGGTGGCGTCTGAGGAACGCCGTTGTATTGAGTTTGAGAAGAAGTTGAGGCGTGGCCTTAAGCTGAGAGTTGGGGGAACTATGATTCGGGATTATGGGCGTATGGTTGATGCTGCAGCCCACATGGAAATCATGATGCAGGAGGAGGAGGAAGGGCAGAAGGGCTCCAAGAGGAGTCAGGATGGTCAGAATGATGGTAGGAGACAGAAGGGTTTTAATCCCCAGCAGTCTCAGGGTAGCTTTTCTAGATCGACTTTTCCTGTACCGAGTGCTAGTTCGGGGAAAGGCAGTCAGGGAGACATTACCTGTTTCAAGTGTGGCCAGGTAGGCCACAAGTCTCCAGTTTGTCCTCAGAGGGGAGGAGTTCAGAGAGCAGCATCTTCTTCGGCTCGATCTCAGAGCCAGAGTCAGGGTAAAGGCCAGCCACTCTCGTGTTATCAGTGTGGTCAGCCAGGGCATATGAAGAGGTATTGCCCGCAGTTGGGTGGCACATCTGGTGCATCTGGTTTGAGGCCGATTCAGGGTCAGCAGCCAGCTCAGTCGGGTCAGGCCTCGAAGGCCAATCAGGGTGGGGCTTCATCGTCTCAGTCGGTGCAGCAATCTTATGCTCCTAGGGTTGAGCAGGTTGATCTGAGGTCGTCTGGGCGCGTGTATGCTGTTACCGCGCAGGATCTTGTGCCAGCACCATCAGTTGTGAGAGGTACCTTCTTGTTTTGCAACTCGATTGCTAATGTTTTGATTGATACGGGTGCATCTCATTCCTTTGTGTCTGCTGCATTTGCATCTGTTTTGGAGTTGGAGTTGGCACAGTTAGCATCTCCTATTTGTGTAGTGTCACCTCTTGGGGGTGAATTGATTTTGAAACAAGGTGTTAGGGGTTGTGATATAGAGGTTGATTATCATAGAATCCCATTTTCCTTTGTAGTTATGCCTATGAGGGGTTTCGATGTTATTTTGGGTATGGACTGGTTATCGTCATACCGGGCAGTTATTGATTGCTACCGCCAGAGGGTCACTTGTTGTACCGTGAGCGGAGAGTATTTTCATTTTCTGGGGGACCGGGTTGGTGATGTGTTGCCACCGGGGTGTGTTCCACGAGGACGGAGTGAGCTTAGTGGTCTACTTGCTAACCTTTCGATTAGTGAGGATGAGGAAACACAGATTGTGTTGCCAAGGGTGGTTTGTGAGTACTCAGACGTCTTTCCCGAGGATCTTATTGGTTTGCCACCGCATCGGGAGATTGAGTTCTCCATTGACCTAGTGCCCGGCACAGCGCCGATTTCGATGGCACCTTATCGTTTTGCCCCAGCTGAGTTGGTTGAGTTGAAAATCCAACTCCAGGAGTTGCTAGATAAGGGCTTTATACGTCCTAGTGTTTCGCCGTGGGGAGCACCAGCTCTCTTTGTTAAAAAGAAAGGAGGCGCTTTGAGACTGTGTATAGATTACCGAAAATTGAATCGGGCTACGGTTAAGAATAAATACCCTATGCCTCGTATAGATGATCTGTTTGACCAGTTGAAGGGTTCCCGTTGTTTCTCTAAGATAGACTTGAGATCAGGTTACCACCAGTTGAGGGTCAGAGAGGAGGATATTCCGAAGACGGCATTCCGTACACGGTATGGCCATTATGAGTTTCTGGTGATGCCATTTGGACTCACCAATGCACCGGCAGTCTTTATGGACTTGATGAACCGGATCTTCCGGGAATTCTTGGATCGGTTTGTAGTCGTTTTTGTGGACGACATTCTTATCTATTCGCCTTCTGAGGAGGAACACGAGGCACACTTGAGAGTGGTGCTTGAGTTACTTAGAGCCCATAGGCTGTATGCCAAGTTTGGGAAGTGTGAGTTCTGGCTGAGGGAAGTCAAATTCTTAGGCCACGTGGTATCCGGGGAAGGAGTGTCTGTTGATACATCCAAGGTAGAGGCAGTGCAAGATTGGGCACAGCCTAAGAGTGTATTTGAGATCCGCAGTTTTCTGGGATTAGCTGGGTATTACCGTCGGTTTGTGAAAGATTTCTCCAGGTTAGCATCACCGTTGACTAGACTGACTCGGAAGGGAGTCAAATTTGTATGGGGTGAGACTTGTGAAAAGTCATTTCAGGAGTTGAAAGTTAGACTGACCACCGCTCCGGTTTTGATTATTCCAGAGAGAGGGTTGGGTTATACAGTCTATTGTGACGCCTCACGAGAGGGTCTGGGTTGTGTGTTAATGCAAGAGGGGAAAGTAGTTGCCTATGGCTCACGTCAGTTGAAAATTCACGAGCAGAATTACCCTACACATGATCTAGAGTTAGCAGCTGTGATATTTGCCTTGAAGATTTGGAGGCATTATCTTTATGGTGAGAGGTTCGAGGTGTTCTCGGATCATAAGAGTTTGAAGTATTTGTTTACACAGAAAGACTTAAACTTGAGGCAGAGGAGGTGGATGGAGTTCATAGAGGATTATGACTTTGAGTTGCATTATCATCCGGGAAAGGCCAATGTGGTGGCCGATGCCCTTAGCAGGAAACCTGTTGGTGACATAGCTAGTATAGCCATTCGAGAATGGGAGATGTTGGGTGCACTTGGGGAGTTTGATTTATTTCTGGGCGAATCCGTTGAGGCTGCGGCCTTGTTTTCTGTTGTTGTTCAGCCTACGCTTGTGACTCAAGTGTTAGAGGCTCAGAGAGGTGACCTTGAGGTAGAATCTCTCCGTGAGAAGATTTCCGGTGGAAAGGTTGAGAAAGGTTTGACGGTGTATCCCGACCTTAGTGTGAGATACCGAGACCGTCTGTTTGTGCCGGAGTCTTGCCGAGAGGAAGTACTCCGAGAGTTTCACCATTCACGCCTTGCGGTGCATCCGGGAGGTACTAAGATGTATCGGGATTTGGGTCGCCAATTTTGGTGGCAGGGTATGAAGAGAGATGTGGCAGCTTTCGTATCTAAGTGCCTTACTTGCCAGCAAGTGAAGGCCGAGCATCAGAGGCCAGCGGGTTTGTTGCAACCCTTGCCTATTGCTGAGTGGAAGTGGGAGCATGTCACTATGGACTTCGTTGTAGGTCTTCCGAGGACACAGCGGGGTAGTGATGCTATATGGGTGGTTGTAGACCGGTTGACTAAGTCGGCGCACTTTATTCCTATGCGCGTAAGAGATACGGTAGATCATCTTGCCGACTTGTATAGTCGGGACATAGTGAGATTGCACGGGGTCCTAGTGACGATTGTCTCAGATAGAGATCCTCGTTTTACTGCCAGGTTGTGGCAGAGTTTGCAGAGTGCCTTAGGCACTAAGTTGACCTTTAGCACGGCTTATCATCCTCAGACTGATGGACAGTCCGAGCGTACTATTCAGATACTTGAGGATATGCTTCGGGGTTGTGTTCTAGACTTTAGTGGGTCGTGGGAGAGGCACTTGCCGTTGGTGGAGTTTGCCTACAACAACAGTTTCCAGTCTAGTATCGGTATGGCACCATTTGAGGCCTTGTATGGCCGACCGTGTAGATCTCCTGTTTGTTGGGCTGAGGTGGGTGATGCACCTCTGTTGGGTCCAGAGTTGGTGAGAGAAACGACGGAGAAAGTTGAGCTTATCCGTAAGAGGCTTGTTACAGCACAGAGTCGTCAGAAATCGTATGCCGACCGTAGGAGGAGACCTTTGGTGTTTGAGGCAGGTGATCATGTCTTTCTGAAGATATCACCTAGACGGGGTTTGATGAGGTTTGGGAAGAGTGGGAAGTTGTCCCCTCGGTTCATTGGTCCGTTTGAGATCCTTGAGAGGATTGGCGAGGCTGCTTATCGTTTAGCTTTGCCGCCGCAGTTGTCCGGAGTACATGACGTGTTTCATGTGAGTATGCTTCGGAAGTATGAGCCGGATCCATCACATGTGTTGGATTGGACCGATTTAGTGGTTGATGAGGATGTCTCGTATGAGGAGAGACCGGTTCGGGTATTGGATAGGCGGTATCAAGTTTTGCGAGGCAAAACCATCCCTTTGGTAAAAGTTTTGTGGAAACATCATGGAGTGGAGGAAGCCACTTGGGAGCGTGAATTGGAAGTCCGCGAAAAATATCCGGACATGTTTGTTGATTTGTAATCTTATAATTAGATTCTGTTTTATTGTTGAACTTAAGAGCTTTATATATGTCTTAAGCTGTAAAACATTGAGTTTGTATTTGTACATGGATGTATCTTGAAACTTGCTTCATTATAGAAGTTTAGTGTAATATTGCATCTGTTGAGTACATTGTTGAATGGGTTGTATATATCATGCGATTGAATATGATATGGGAATTGTTAACATTGAAAGGAATAATACATAATAATGATACAGGTTGAGATATGTGTTGTGTTATATGTATAATGTGAGATGCCTCTTGATAAAGAGATGAGATGACCAGTTTTGGGTCAAGATGTTTACTAATGTACTGTCTAAAAAAAAAAAACTGTTTTCAAAAAAATTTAAGCTTAATTTCGGGGACGAAATTCTTTGAAGGGGGGGAGGTTATAGCGACCCCGGTCTTTTCCCATTTGATTATTGTATCCGGACTTAGGTTCCGTAGATTCTGGCATTGAATAATTGTAGTTGTTATCCTTTATTGTCTCATTTGGAATTATAGGATGTGTTGGGCAGGTTTGTTTCAGGTTGGTTGGGTTTAGAAACCAAGTGTTGCTGTCCAGGTTTTTGGTTTTTCGCTCGAGCGAGGAGTTGGTCGCTCGAGCGAGATGTCGTTTGGTTCTTCGCTCGAGCTGGGGTTTGGTCGCTCGAGCGAGAGATGGCGTCCAGTATGGACCTGTAGCTTTGCATTCTTGGCTCGAGCGAGCTTTTCTTCGCTCGAGCGAGTTAGTTCATCCTTCGCTCGAGCTATAGTTCCTTCGCTCGAGCGTGTGTCTTGTTGCAGACCTGAGGGTTTAAGTTCTTCGCTCGATCGAGCTTTCTTTCGCTCGAGCGAGCTTTTGAGTTGTTGGCTCGAGCAAGGCTTCCTTGGCTCGAGCGTAGTTTCTTTGTGTCTGGTCACTCGAGCGACAAAGTCTTCGCTCGAGCGAGCCTGTCCAGTTTATATACGCAGCAGCGGGTTTTGATCAGTCTTTTCTTATTCTTTTTGGTTCTAAACCCTAGGTCCGACTTCTCTCCCTCAAAACTCATCTTCTCTTTAGGTGTTCATCTACTTCTAGTGTGAATTCATCTTGAGTTCTTTGTAAGAAAGATAGAGGGCGGCTTGGGCTTCATTCTAATCTGAACATTTGGTGATTTGGAGCACATTGGAATTTGGGCATTCATCTCTATCTTCTCCATTCGGGTTATTTTCTTCAATGTAGGGATTTCCTACTCCATTTTATAGGTTTTGTTCTAAGTTTTGGTATTTTGATATGTTGGGGTTACTTTGGTAAATTTTGGGAAAAACCCTAGTTGTGTTATTGAATTAATTTGTATAAGTAATTCATGGAATTGGGAATTTATTGATTAAATAGCGTAATTGGGTAATTGGAATCATTTGTCTATTTAATTGTTGATATAGTTATTTCCAGTTTAGAAATAACTGTTTTGGGCTATCGGTGGAGGATAGTCGTGATTGTTGTAGACATTGCATGTGGATTAGGAATAACTGAAACTAATCATATTGGTTAAGTCATTAATTTTGACTATGGCATTGATACAGAAAATACGTGTATTGATTGAGCATTGCATTTGCATACATTGTTTTGTGTGTGGGAGGAGATAGGGGATGTACTCCACGGTTTAGGGGAAGATAGGGGATGGACCTCTAAACCGGATTTTGTTTGGGAGGAGATAGGGGATGGACTCCATTAGCATCACTTTTGTGTATGCTTATTTATATAGAAGTGTTTTATTGATACAACACTAAAATGTGTATCAATCTGGAAGTATGAAGTGTTTGATTTGAGCTTGAGTCTCATTTGTTTGTTGATATTGGAAGGATGTGAATATGATATATGTGATTTACTGTTGTAAGTTTGGCCAGGTTCTGAGCCATGTTGATAAAATTGGAAAGAAAAAAACGTATCTTTGGCAATAGTGTCATGAGACTGTTAAATGAAGTAATTGATTATTTTGGTTAACCATCTGTTGAATGCTATTGCTTTATTCATTGCTTATACGTGGTTTAGTATGTTTCTATTGGGCTGTGGCTCACCCTTTATGGGAACATCATTTTCAGGTTCAGGTGATAAATTACTTCCAAGGACTTAGCTTGGGAGGGTTTGGCTTATGGATTGGAGAAGACTACTTATAGTTAATTGTCTTTAATTATTAGTACATGTAAACATTCAAGCGTAGGGCTTTTCTTGTATTGAGTTAGAACTCATATTTTTGTATCCAAGTGTTGGCTTGGAAAGATGTAAGCCTGTAGGGCATTTTATTCGATGTTACATGTAATGCTTTATTTAGTAATATTCTGATGAATGAATTAATATATTGTCTTCTTTAAATAATGTCTGTCAATGATATTTAATGGGTTAATTTTGAGGGCGTTACATGAGAGCTGCCCAAACTAGTTTAAGACCATCCTTTGCATGTTGTTGCATGCTCGCCTTATGTGTTGTTGCATGCTTGGCCTATCGCATGTTGTTGCATGCTTGAAACACTTTGCATTTGGCATGCATTCTCTTGGTTAAGTTGCTTAACATGTTGTCACATGTCTTGCATACTTACATGTCCACATTGCATCTTGTATGCTTGTCATTAGCATAGTTGTTCCATGCCTTGCATGCTTGTTTGCTTAGGTTGTGTGCCTATTGCATGTTTGTCCACATGTTCATGTTGCATACTTAGGTCACATGCCTAGGTTGCATTTTGCATGCATGCCTTGTCTCTTTAATCGCCAAGATAGAGGTTGGGTCCCTTGTTTGTTTTGTGTGCATTACATTTGACATTAAAATGCACACCTTGGCCTCTTAGGCCATCACGCATTGAAATTCGTGATTGGTGGCCCGAGGGTCGAGTCCCAAACTCGTTTGAGTCATAAACATGATAAGGAGTGTGGTGGCGCATACATTTGCTTGAAATGCATTGCCATGCCATGTTTGCCCTCTGCTGCGGTCAAAACAAGATTCTGCAGGCATACATGGTCGGCCGACCATCTCTATTGCCGACCGACCAAACATTTGAGGCCGAGAGCCATATCAATGGTCGATGACCATTCTACCATGGTCGGTGATGTCACCCCTTGGTCGGTGATGCTCCACAGTGTTCAGAGAGTGTTTCTTGGGACTTGTGCAATTTTTAGAAGAGCAGAGCAGGGTAAACAGAGGCAGTTTGTTCATGGTGACGGATTTCTGAGCAAACCCAAGCACGCATGCATTGGACCTCCTTTCCGAGGCTGTTTTATTGCTTTCTTAGCTTAGTTAATTTGCTTAACTAGTTAAGTGGTCTGTAATAATTAATTAGCTTGAAGGTTAATTAATTTGTATTATTCTTTTGGCCCCTCCGAGCAAGAGCGAATGTGTAATAAGTGTGGGTATGTGTGTGCATGTCTTCCAACCCCCATTTCTTTCTCCCTTTTACTTACCTGCTTTTGATGGCTAGTACTAGGGCATATTTAATTTAGCATACCTTATGCTATGCATGCGTGCATTCATTCATCAGTATTGCATGCACCGAGCTCGGCGCATCATGCTAACTGCATAGTATTTCAAATCTAACTTGAATATATGTTACTTGTTGCATTTCACATGCCATCTTAGGATTAGCCGAGCCTATTCTAGATTGCATTTTGCCAGTGATGTATTAGCCATTTAACATAGACTTGGATCATATGTTTGATTGCTAACATGTTCTTTGTTTTGGCTCGGAGTATGCTGTAAGTATTTATGCTTTAGCATCTCGCATGAGTGTGAATGTTAACATGACAGCATGCTTTCCATGTGGCTATGTGCTTATGTGATATTACTGCTTGAATGCCTGTGGGTGAAGGTTGGATTGCTTGAGTTGGAACAACTCGTTGAAATCCGTATTTTAACCTACTTGCGAGTAGCAAATTTCGAACCATTTTTCCGAACAAACGGATATGCAATGCTTTGTTTCAAATTAGGCGATCTAGTCTATACTTTAGTGTTGTGTGCATCACATAGTAAGATTAGCTAATTAATCGAAATAAGCACGCATAATGTTTTCAAAACTAGATATCATGGTTAGTAGAGGCCGATCTTTGATCGGGCGAGCGAGGGTGCTCATAGCTGACCTTCCCCAATCGTACCCAAGTTCCCGAGCCGAGGCAACTTTGGTGATGACGGACATGTGGCCTTAGGCAACGAGTCAGGGTTTCCTAAATTTTCCAAAAATAAAACATTTAGGTGGCGACTCTGTATCTAGCAAAGCAGTCCATGTTTGGCACTTCTTTCTAAAAATCTGTTTTTCAAAACGATTTGTCAGATTTGGACTCTTTGGTGATTTATCAATCTCATATCGCACATTGTGAGATCAGATTAAGAACTGTGACAATCTGAGTCCGAATGTAGCATGAGACCCACAGGCGCGTCTACAGCTGTCATAGATTATTACCGTTAGAGGGTTACTGTATATACTTTGAGTGGTGACTATTTTTATTTCATGAGAGACAGAGCTGATAGAATTTTATTGTCGGTGTTTGATCCACGTGGTCGGAATGAGCTTAGTGGTCTTCTGGCAACCTTCTTGGGTAGTGAGTGTTACGAAGTCTGAAAAGAAATACCAAGGGTAGTTTGTGAAGACCTAGACATTTTCCCTAAGGATCTCACTAGTTTGCTACCTCACCGTGAGATTGAGTTCTCCATTGATTTAGTGCCTGGCACGATATCGATCTCTATGGCACCGTATAGATTTGCACCTGCTGAGTTGAGTGAGTTGAAAATTCAATTCCAAGAATTGCTAGATAAGGGTTTCATCCACCCTAGTACTTTTCCTTGGGGAGCACTAACTCTCTTTGACAAGAAGAAAGACGGTGTATTGTGACTTTGTATTGATTACCAGAAGTTGAACAGGGTAACTATTAAGAACAAGTACCCAATGCCTTGCATAGATGATTTGTTTGACTAGTTGAAAAGATCTTGTTGTTTCTCTAAAATAGATTTGAGATCGAGTTATCACCAATTGAGGGTAAGGGAGGAAGATATCTAGAAGACAGTATTTCGTATGCGGTATGGCTATTATGAGTTCCTACTGATGCCTTTTGGCTTAACTAATACACCAGCTGTGTTTATGGATTTGATGAACTAAATCTTCCGTGAGTTTTTAGACCGCTTTGTAGTTGTCTTTGTTGATGACATTTTGATTTACTCACCCTCCGAAGTGGAACACGAGGAACATTTGCGAATTGTGCTTGAGTTTCTTAGAGCCCGCAAGTTGTACACTAAATTCGGGAAGTGTGAATTCTAGTTGAGGGAAGTAAAGTTCTTAGGCCATGTGATATCCGAGGAAGAGGTGACTGTAGATTCATCCAAGATAAAAGCAATATGAGATTAGGAATAACCTAAGAATGCTTTTGAGATCTGCAATTTCTTGAGGTTAGTCGGGTATTATCGTCGGTTTGTGAAAGATTTCTCTAGGTTAGCCTCATCGTTGACTAGACTAACGAGGAAGGGAATCGGATTTGTGTGGAGTGAGACTTGTGAGAAATCATTTCAAGAGTTTAAGGTTAGGCTTACCACTACTCCAGTGTTAATTATTCCGAGGAGGCGTTTGGGCTATTCGGTATATTGTGATGCATCACAGGAAGGTTTGGGTTGCGTCTTGATGCAAGAAGAGAAGGCAGTAGCATAAGGCTCATGTCAGTTAAAAACACACGAGAAGAACTACCCCGCTCATGACCTAGAACTAGCATCCGTGATCTTTGCATTAAAAATTTAGAGGCATTATCTTTATGGTGAAAAGTTTGAGGTGTTTTCTGATCATAAGAGTTTGAAATATCTATTTTCACAGAAGGACCTAAATTTAAGGCAAAAGAAGTGGATAGAGTTTATAGAGGATTACGATTTTGAATTGCACTATCATACGGGAAAGGCCAATGTGGTGGCCAATGCCTTGAGTAAGAAGTCCTTTAGTAGTGTAGTGAGTATTGCCATCCTAGAATGGGGGATGTTGGGTGCTATTGGTGAGTTTGACTTGCGTCTTGGCAAGTCCATTGAGTCGGCAAATTTGTTTTCGATAGTTACACAACCTACACTTGTGTGTCGAGTTATAGAAGCACAGAGGGGTTACCTTGAGGTAGAATCTCTCTAGGAGAAAATCTCTAGCAGAAAGGTAGAGAAGGACTTGAATGTGTATTCTGACTCGGGTGTTAGATATCTTGACCATCTTTTCGTGCCAGAGTCTTGCCGAGAGGAAGTACTCTGAGAGTTTCACCATTCACGCCTTACGGTGCATCTGAGAAGCACAAAGATGTATCACGATCTCAGTCACCAGTTCTAGTGAAAGGAGATGAAAAAGGATGTAGCCATGTTTGTGTCGAAGTGACTTACTTGTCAATAAGTGAAGGCCGAGCATCAGAGGCCAACATGTTTGTTGCAATCTTTGCCTATAGCTAAGTGGAAGTGGGAGCATGTAATAATGCATTTTGTTATGGGTCTTTCGAGGGCTCAACAGGGTAATGATGCCATTTTGGTGGCAATGAACCGATTGACCAAGTCAGCGCACTTTGTACTTATGCGCACGAGTGACTCGGTAGATTAACTAGTCGACTTTAAATTAGGGACATTGCTCGACTTCATGGGGTCCCTGTGACTATTGTTTCAGATAGAGATCTGTATTTTACGGCTCAATTGTCGCAGGGCCTACAGAGTGCCTTGTGTACTAGGTTGACTTTTAGTACTGCCTATCATCCTCAGACTAAGGGGCAATCCGAGTGTACTATTCAGATCCTTGAGGATATGCTTCGATGTTGTGTCCTTGACTTTAAGGGGTCGTAGGAGAGACACTTACCCTTAGTAGAGTTTGTCTATAATAACAGAGTTCAATCGAGTATTAGTATGGCACCGTTTGAGGCCTTGTATGGCCGACCGTGTAGGTCCCTTGTGCGTTGGGCCGAGGTGTGTGATGCACTATGTTGGGTCCAGCGTTGGTTCAAAAAATGAAAGAGAAAGTTGCACTTATCCACAAGAGGTTAGTTACGGCTCAGTGTCGTTAGAAGAGCTATGCCGACGACTAAGCCGACGGTAGGAGACAACCGTTGTCGTTTGAGGTGGGAGATCACACCTGCCTGAAGATATCACATAGACAGGGTTTGATGAGGTTTGGAAAGAGCGGAAAGCTGTTTCCTAGGTTTATTGGGCCTTTAGAGATCCTACAGTGGATTGGGGAGGTAGTTTATCATTTGGCCTTGCCGCCACAGCTTTCCGGGGTACATGACATGTTCCACATCTATATGCTTTAAAAGTATGAGCCGGATCCATCACACGTGTTGGATTAGACTGAGTTAGAGGTTGACGACGATGCCTCGTATGAGGAGAGACCGATTAGAGTTTTAGATACTCGAGACCAAGTCTTGCAAGGCAAAACAATTCCTTTGATAAAAGTGTTTTGGCCACACCACGGGGTTGAGGAGGCCACTTAGGAGCGTGAGGCGGAAATCCATGAGAATGCCCGGACCTATTTGTTTATGTTTAAGCATGTATTGAAAACCTTGTTATGTTAATGAAATATAAACATTGTATATGTTTTGGAAATATGAATTGTATATTCAGTATTGGAAATTCATTTAGTAGGTTGAAGGGAGAAGATGACCGGTGGATGGGTTATGGTGTTGTCTATAATTTGCTATCATTGTTTTAATAGGTTTAAACCTTGGTTTTAATGTTTGGTTTAAATTCCGGGGATGAAATTCCTTAAGGAGGGAGGTTATAGCGTTTCTGGTTTAGACTCGACCCATTTGATATTTTGGATCCGGGTTTCATTGTCATATATAGCTATTCATGTCTTATTTCCCTTATATCTCTTTGAGTTTGGCTTTGGGATGTGTTGATTGCGTTTAGAACAGGTTGGTAGCTTGTTTTTTTAAACTTTTGTTACCCAGATTTTAGTCCCTTTGCTCGAGCGAAGCTTTTTGCACTCAAGCAGTCTTCGTGAACCTCCAGTACTTTTGTAGGTCTGCAAAAGTACTGAGAGTTTGTATTCTTCACTCGAGCGAGGACCTCTGTCTGCAAAACTATGAGGAGTTTGTATTCTGCACTCAAGCGAAGTTTCTTGTGCTCGAGCGATAAAACTTACTGTGTCTGGTCGCTCGAGAAACATATCTTGCGCTTGACTATGCATATATTAGTTCGCAAACAACCCATTTTAAGTCACTTCTCTCTCTCTCTCTCTCTCTCTCTCTCTCTCTCTCTCTCTCTCTCTCTCAACAATTCAAAATCCTAATATCTCTCTCACTCTCTCTCTCTAAAACTCATCTTCAATCCTCAAATACACTATCATCCATTGATCTTTACACCCTAGTCCCTTTGTTAAAAGGGTATAGCTCACTTAAAGCTTCCATTTGATTGGAGCAAAGTCCATTTTCGGTGTTTTTGAAGTTCCTACGTTCTCTATCTCGTTTTCTAGGTTTGAGGTAGGGATACTTTTCACACTTTTTATGAGTTTTAACTTAGTTATTTGTCATTTCTAAACCATATTGTGAATTTAGAAGATTTGGAACAAATCTAGGGTTTTGGATAATTAAAAACAAAAAATTCAAAAGAGAGGTTTCTCAAATAGGTTCTTGGAAATGATTTTGATGTTGGAAATAATGTTGAGTTAGGTGGAAATAGTTGATTTTAATACTTGGGGTTGATTTTAAAAAGAATAAGAATTTTGTCCTAAATGCCTCAAATGTTGGTTTTGTATAAATAATGAAATTGGATTCATATTAATGAGGATGATAGAGTTAGATATGTATTATCACTCACCTCTTGAGAATTTGGAAAGTGTATTTTTATGGAATATAAATTATCTATTTAGAAATATCTATTTTGGGCTATTGGTGGAGGATAGCCATAAGTGTTGTAGAATACGTATGTGAATTAGGAGAATTGAAACTATTTTCTCAATCATTTGCATTGAGCATTATCTCATATTTATACATTGAAAATGTTTATCATTTTGAGAAAAAAGGTGAAATCGGGAAACATAAATTGTATTGTTGAACTAAGGTGACCTTAGTGTCCAAGGTGAAAGTCCTGAAAACCATGCGTATACATGAGTGCCGATCCCGCGGACGAAATTTCCGTGAAATGGAAATAGTAGTGCTTTTGTAACCTATGTTTACTTGGGTCCTGACTTACGGTTTCCTCTGGACGAAATTTATGGGAAAGGTTGTATTTGTTTTGAAATTCCCAGAGTCTGATTCATTGCCCTATTTTCTATTGTAATGGAAATGATTTTATGAATCCAGACATTAACTTGGCATTGCATCATTTTGGAAAGAAGTAGATAAAAATGTTTTGGTACGAGCATTGCAGATGCATCCACCTTCTAGCTTTGTTAAAAATTATATACTGTGTTGGATTATTTATACCAGGTTTTGGCTCACCCTACGTGGGAAAAACATTTATGGTGCTGATGATATACCTCCGCCAAAGCAATAGCTTGGGAGGACTTGAAGCGAGAACTTCTTTTTGTGTATTTATTGTATTTATTTTTGTACAAGCCATGGGCTTTAACTGTATTGGACTTAAGTCCACTTTTGTTGTAACCAAGGATCACCTTGAAAAGCTATAAGCCCTTAAGGCATTTCATATCTGTTTAACGTCCATTTTTTTGTTTCTTTTGTTCGCAACATATGCTATAGATTAAGGGCCAAGCATTATGAATGTGTACCACATATGTTTCCCTTTTGTAAACTCAATTGGATTTAATGGAAGATAATTATTTTATCGTGTTGTCATTTATTGATATTGTGGATGGATTATTATATTTATTTCAGGGCGTTACAATATGAATGTTCACATCACTAAATTGCTAAGCGTTTAAAAAATATTTGTAAAGGTAAAATTGTTTATAAAATGCTTTAAATATGAGAATTAAGATTTGGTAGGTCAAATGTCCAAATAATATAATATATTAGAATATAAAAATGAAGACTTACATTTAGGTCCTAATAGGTGAACTTATTGTCCAATAGGTCATGTAATAATTAATGACTTTTTTTTTATCAAATACTAATAACTAAATAAAAAAGTCACTAATTGTTAATTTTAACCAACAATATGAAAACTATCACAAAAAATGCCTACAATGGGTCCAACCCAAACAAATATCACACCCTTCCCCATCTATATAAAGGGGGGGGAGGCATTCCAAGAGTAAGGTATGTCTGATTTCTCTGCTGAACACATGACACCCCTTCATTTCTACTTCTTCTTTCATTGATTCATTGACTAACTTCATCATTAGAGTGTCTCCGGCCGGCAACCCCAGTTGGGTGGCGTCAATCATGCTTATCTTTGCAGATCTACAGGGGGCAAAACTCATCTCTTCATTGGATCTCTATATTCCATGTGAGAGGATTTTTCTAGGTCTCACAATTGGCGCCTTCTGTGGGAAAGAGCTAAAACTTTCAATGAAGAGAAGAGCAAACATCATCTTTAAGGTGCTCGGACCAGTGTACTGTAAGTAAATATGATCTAAACATCAAGATTAGTAATCTCACTATATACAAAATCAAGTTTTAACAAATCTCTTTCTAGGAAAAACAGACCCATAATTGGGTCTTTGTCTTCTTGCTTTTTGATTATATTTCCTATTCAAGTTCAACTTTGATATCAATGTATATGTATGTATGTATATGTCTATATATGTATGCTCACAACAGATTTTGTAAAATAACGAAGGTAGTGAATCCACAATTGAGGCTTGATTTTCTCTCTCTATAAGTGTTCTTGGAAATCCAAAAAACAAACACAAAATAACAACTCAATAGATACAAAAATGAAATCCAAATTGATCAATATTAGAAAAAGCAAGTGCTATTCTATACAAAAGATTTCAACATGACCTATAAACAACAAAAACCCAAAGAAAGCAAGAAATTAGATAATGATCTTCTGTCTTCCTCGGCAATACCTTGGCAATAGTAGAAGCATCAAATTTTCCTTTGTTGGATGCTCAATATACCCATACATGGTCGTTTATATCACTCGGCAATCATACGATTAAGCAACCTTCGCCAGTTTCATCTACATTCCGATCGTCACAAGAGTTGCTCTAGCATATCGTCCTCTCTTCGGAGGAACAAATACATGCGTAAAGAGGAATAAATACACAGACAAGCTATTATTATCACAATCATGCTGACATACACCTGCAAACCAAGTATGACAAAACATTCTCGCCTCAACATTGCATTTTCTCGATGAGTCTTGTTGGTTAGCAAGTACATCCTAGTTCTTTTCGGCATCATTACGTAGCACCATTCCTCAACAATATTCCTTACTCGGCGTCGCAATTGGCCCATCGACTTGCCAGTTCATTGAAGCTCATTCATCGCCCTCGGCAGCACACTGTTCAGAACTTGTTGATCATGAGCATGAAAAATAATATTTGTTGGAAGATAATAAATATTTGTGTAAATATTAATATTGACTTGCATTTATATGTTTATGTACAAGATGTCATAAATAGCTTGGCAGACTTGTTTGGCTCTAGAACAGGATATCATCGTTAAGCCCATGGCTGGGTCTTTATTCTCTCTCTCTCTAGAAAAATTCTCACCAAGAGATATTGACAAAATTAGACTATGAGTTATTACAGTAATTTATGGTAATGTTTTGATCGGCTATATATGAAGCTAATTAGGAACTCCACATTTAAGATATGTTCTTGATTAAGTTTGCAAAGCTCTTGATATTTCCATGGTTAGGAGACCAAGTTTAGTGGTGCATATGCTGTTACACATACATTTAGACTATTCGACTAATGTATTGGCCTAGTAATTTCTTTCTTTCTCTTTGGTTCAATTTACTTTTAAATAGTTTACTTCTTGAGATTATGCTAACACATGTTGCATTTGACTAATTCACTCTCTTCGACATGACTTTTTGCCCAAATAATTTTTGGAGTTGTATATAAAAGAGGTTTGAAAGCTCTATCATCGGCCTCATACACAAAAAGTTCAGCATTTCATAGAGACCGACACCACAAAGCTCAGCACTGCTCCTTAGTATAGCACCAGCACCTCGGCTTCATTGCTCGGCAGTTTAGTTCGACATCAAAATTAGCCATCTTAGCCAAGCCAAGCTATTCCTTGGCAAACTACTGCCGAAATCAATATGAAGTTTGAAAAACAATAACCATTTTTTGTTGCCAAAAAGAATGCTTAAACATCCATATTGCATTTTTTAATAAGCACATGCACGAATGACGACACTCTACACAAGCGTGATCTAAGGGAAATCCGCTTCTAAAATGGAACCTCTATTCTTTTCTCTTTGAATAACTATTGTCTTCAGTATGATTTCTATATACATATAAGCTTATAACCTTCAATTTAATCAAAAATTTTATGCCTTGCTAGAAGATGTTTACAGATATAGAGTTCAGTACTCCACCATTTCTCTATTGGCTGACCAAGTGATATTAAAGAGCAAAATTCAAGAACCGCCGACCAAGTGTTTCGTCAAGATAAGAGATGCCAGCTAGTGTTTCGGCAAGCTAAAAGACACCAACTAGTGTTTTGGCAAGCCAAGAGGAGTGTCGATCGGCACCAACAGTTGGGTCAAGCTCAGCAAGCACCAAGAGGATGGTCATGGAAATTGAAGTATTGCCAACATATGTGATTAGATTAACCAATTGCAAAGCAGATTGACAACACCATTGCCATGTGTAGTCGAAGTTCATACGCTATCAAGTTCATGAGTTTAAAAACAACGGAGTTGTTCGGCAATCCAACAAGGCTGTTTGGCAGCTCTTCCACCCTTCTCAGCATAGTGGGTTATGCTCACCCAAGCTACCCACTACACACACCCAAAAGATTTTTAACCGGCTAACATTGTTCCGCATTACTTGGCAGTAGAGCAACATTATTCGGCGAACATTATTTGGAAAAAAATTTCAGCAACATTATTCAGCTCATTGCTTACTCGGCAAGACTACTCGGCCACACATTCATCATACTCCACAGCATTGGACATTCTCAGCAACCAACTACACAATATTGCCCAGCGCAACTATCTTGGCATCAGCACAGAACTAGCATCCCAACTTGTCGAAATCCACATCTGACAATACCACAAGATTCGCATCGACTCAAGGATTCCAAACCCACCAACCCAAAGAGCCAAAAAGTACCAAAGTTCGCCGAAAGTTATGATACAGACCACATTTGTCGACAACTAAAATTTCTGAAGCTATCAAACTCAAGTTTTGATTATACCAGTGTGAAGTACTCATTGAGACGAGTCCAATGCAACAAACTAAAATCGAAGCTCAAACGAAACCATACAACCCAATCAAAGTTTGCCTAGAAATTCACCCATTTTGCCGGAGAAGATGACCAGTGTTGGCATGGAAAACAAAAGAAATCATTCGGTGCATCGTGGCTAAGTTACATCCCATAATAGCCGAACAATCACATTCAAATATATATCTTGCTGAATATAACACAAGGCTTTGTCTTAGCACAATTGTTCAATGCTCTTTCTTCCTTTCAAAGGCAAGTGTTCAAGTCTTGTTGGCACCATCTTTCCTTATTTTTTATTTTTTTGCAAAAGCCACCAAGCCACGCTGAGAAATTATCTAGTGCTACATGGAGCTCAATTCTTCACCGATCTAAGTTGTCCACTCCATTTTTGGCTACAATTACGCCCTCAAGAGTCCGATTCTAACAATTCGATAGTCGTTTCCAACTATTTGGAGCCTTCTGAACACATCCGTACGGTTTGATTTGTAAATTCCATACCAAAAACTTGTAGATTTTCTATGTAATACCATATATCGCAACTCAAACAATATTTTTGCCGCCAAGCCCGAAGTTTGATCGCCGTTGACTTTAACAACTAAAACATATTTGGCAACTTCCCAACTATGCAACCTCCAAAATCATTATGAATTCCTCCCGAATTAGCAAGGAATCCACTTCCACAATTCATTCTCGACTTTCTCGGTTTAACTCTCGGCACTTTTGGCAAAGAAATTCAACTTCAATAAGTCGGCAATCTACTTCAATATGCTTCCAAACTCTACTCGGCAATTCCTTCTAACACCGCAATGATATATTTTTTTAATGCTCTACCATTGGTGTACTTTTTTCCACTCTCCACTTATTTGTGATTAGCAAGTCTACCTCATTCGGTACAGGTCATCACTGACACGGGATGCATTATTCAAAATCCTTGCAATATTGGCACTTGATCGCCACTTAAAATCAACAAAAGTCTCCGAATACAGCGCAATCTTCGCACTCGGCACAGAGTGCCATTAGCAAAGGCCTATACCCACGCCCAGGGGTTAGAATACCGTGACCTACACCCAAGCCCAGGGGTTATAATATCGCGGCCTACACCATCGTTTAGGGGTAATAATATCACGGCCTAAGGCCATTGCCCGGTGATAACAATATCGTGGCCCATCATTCATTTAACCTCTCTATACTAGTATTACTCGTTGGACTTTAGCTCACCCCTCTTCTATATATATATATAGTAAGCATACATGCACTCATACAGTCATTCATTCATTTTTATTTATTTATTCAAAGTGTTCTTTATCAAGAAACTTAACATTTATTTGAACAGTGCAACTCAGCAATAAAAACTGTCATTTCTTGTACCGCAAACAATGAAAGTTTTGAGGCAATTGCGAGAGCCAGAAAAAAAATAGATACTAGCTTATTGGGCCTAACCCAAACAAGGCCTACAATGGGTCCAACCCAAACAAATACCACACCCATCTCCATCTATATAAAGGGGGGCATCCCAAGAGTAAGGTATGTCTGATCTCTCTACAGAACACACACACACACCCCTTCATTTCTATTTCTTCTTTCCTTGAATCAGTGACTAACTTCATCATTAGAGTCTCCGGCCAGCAACCCCGATTGGGTGGTGCTGATCATGCTCATCTTTGCAGATCTACAGGAGGCAAAGCCCATCTCTTTGTTGGATCTCTATAATCCATGTGAAAGGATTTTTCTGGGTCTCACAATACGTATATATTAATGTAAAAATGATAATAATAATATTTTTTTTAATCATACAACTAACAACAAAGTTAATATATTTTTTTCAAACCTTATTGTATTTTACACAAAAAAATAAAAATAAAATAATGAGATATAATATAATTTTTGAAGTCATAGTGACAACCATGGTTTTAAAAATCGGATTGGACAAGCCGGTTCGACCGGTTGAACCGTTGACCGATCAGGATTTTGATCCGGATATACACCCTAATCGTTCCAAATTAAAAATCAGCGGTTGAACCGTTGAACCGGTTGACCCACGAACGAGTCAAGCTAACTGGCTGAGTTCAAAAAACTAAAAGTTTTGAATTTTTTTGATATTTTTTTATTCTTTCCTTCTTTCTGATTATATATATATATATATAAGAAAATTTTAATTATGAACTCTCTTTCGAGGATCTCCTCTTGTGAGGAATCCTATTGAGAACTTGAAATTATTTGGAAGTCTTTACCTATTTATAAGAAAAAAAATTCTTCCAAAAAAACTCAAAAAATCTATGTGGAATTCAATCAAATTTATTAGAAGGAGATTTGAAATTTTGATATCACTCTAAAATTTTTTCTCTTCTTTCAATCAAATTATTTGAATTAAAATCATATGGAGGAAATATTAAAAATTTGGTTTCCTCTTCCAAAATTAAAATTAATAATATTTTAAAATATATTATTATATTTTTTAGGAAAAAATATTAGGAGAAATATTTAAGATAATTTAATATTTTTAATTTTTTAAAATATAATTTTATTGCTTATATCTTTATTTAAATATAATTTTAATATATTTATGACGTCACAATTCGATTCTGGTTCAATCCGATAGTTGAACCGATGATCAATTCACTCGATCACTTTTTCAATTCGCTCACCAGTCCGATTCTTATAACATTGGTGACAACTGAATAGTAGGGTTCAAATAAATGTGTCCTTCCATCGCATTCTAATTGGAGGAATAATACATCAGTCAGAAGATAAAAAAATACTTTTCAAATACTTTTAAAAAAAAATAAAAAAAAATGTAATTATAATTATTAATATTTATAATATTTTTTATTTTTTATAAATATATATATATATATATATATTTTATCTTCTTTATGTAACTCCCGCGGGATATTGCTGACAGTACAATTCATCTATTTAAGGGTGATGAACAAGTTCAACGAGTGGAATAGTTACTATTTAAGTTTAGTTTAGAAAAATTTAAATGAGTTTTAAAATTTATTTAAGTTTGATTTGTAAATTTTTTAGTTGATCTCAAATAATTTTTGTCTAGTCAAGTTTAAGTAATTTAGTATTTCTGTCTAGTTTTAGACTTATCGAACTTAACCGAACAAACAATTAATTATTTAAGTTTGAATCAAAAACTTTAATACGTTTCAAAATGTGTTTAAGATTGATTTATTTAATTAATAAACTGAGCTCAAACCAGCTTTGAACGAGCTTAATACTACTCGAGTTGAAGTTATTTGATTCGTTTATCACCCTTTACTTGAGTATTTGTCTTTGACGATGATTGACCTCCTAATATCGTAGTTGAAAGTGTATAAGAGTGATTAACTGAACTAACTTAATTGACCATATTATGTTGGAGCTAGATTGATTGTTGTTAAAAAATGGCAACCTAGACTAAAACTAACAAAGTGTGAATTTTCGAGTGTGCCATTGTGGGTGAAGTTGTATAATGTTCCTTTGGAGCCTTGGACTGAAGAAGGTTTGGGTTACATTGCTAGCATCATGGGAACTCCTCTTGTAACGCCCTTAAAATAATACATATAAATCCACATTCTTGACATGCATAGATATAGAAGGATAAAGCATATTTCTATTGATCAGAGTATTCCTTACAAAAGTATTACATGTTGACGACAAAAGTAAATGCTCTATAGGCTTACAAATTTCCAAGTCAACACTTGGTTACAAAAGAAGAGAGTACTAACTCTACACAAAGGAAGCCCTTGGCTTGATATACATGTAATACAACAAAAATTAACAAAAAGAGTCTTTAACTCCCACAATAATCCATGCTAAGATCTCGAAGGCGGCATAGTACCTGAACCTGAAAATGATGTCCCATATAGGGTGAGCCACAGCCTACATGGAATTAAAGGATAACAACAAGATGTACAACCACCAACTCCACGGAACCTAAGTCCGAAACACAACAGTCAAAGGAAGAGGAACCGAGATCGCTATAACCTCCCCCCCTTAAAGAATTTCGTCCCCGAAATTAAGTACAAGTTTTTCAAAAACATGTTTTCTCAATTTTCAACATTACCACAGTACAAAATTCAATAACTTGACCCATTACCGGTCATTCCATCTCTATTTAAGAGGCAAACTTCCATATAATCTCCAACATGCATCATCAACATGTATCTCAAAATATATTCAATGCCAACAATACATTTGCATTTCTGAAATATCATCAACATATACAATGTTAAAATCAACTTCCATTATAAGGCAAGTTCCAAACTATATTTCCATAAACTCAAAACATACACCATGTTTTACAACTTAAGACACAATCAATGCTCTTAAAGTTTATCAATATTACAAGATTTTCAAAACATGATTACACATGAACAAATAAATCCGGATATTTCTCACGGACCTCCAACTCACGTTCCCAAGTGGCTTCCTCCACTCCGTGATGTTTCCACAAAACCTTTACCAAGGGAATGGTCTTGCCTCGCAAGACTTGCTCCCGCTTATCCAAGACCCAAACCGGTCTCTCCTCATATGAGGCATCCACATCTACCTCTAAGTCGGTCCAATCCAACACGTGCGATGGATCCGGCTCGTACTTCCGAAGCATACTAACATGAAACACGTCATGTACTCCGGATAACTGCGGCGGCAAGGCCAAACGATAAGCAACCTCCCCAATCCTCTCAAGGATCTCAAAGAGACCGATAAACTGAGGGGATAACTTCCCACTCTTCCCAAACCTCATCAAACCCGCCTAGGTGATATTTTTAGAAAAACATGATCACCCGTCTCAAATGCCAAAGGCCTCCTCCTACGGTCGGCATAACTCTTTTGGCGACTCTGGGCTGTAACAAGCCTCCTACGGATAAGCTCAACTTTCTCAGTCGTTTCCCTCACCAACTCCGGGCCCAACAAAGGTGCATCACCCACATCGGCCCAACAAACTGGAGACCTACATGGACGGCCATACAAGGCCTCAAACGGTGCCATACCGATACTAAACTGAAAACTATTGTTGTAGGCAAACTCCACCAAGGGCAAGTGCCTCCCCCACGTCCCACTAAAGTCAAGGACACAACCTCAAAGCATATCCTCAAGGATCTAAATAGTACACTCAGACTGCTCGTCAGTCTGATGATGATAAGCCGTGCTAAAGGTCAACTTAGTGTCCAAGGCACTCTGCAAACTTTGCCATAAGCTAGCAGTAAAACAAGGATCTCTATCTGAGACGATTGTCACTGGGACCCCGTGCAACCTCACTATGTCCCGAATATACAAATCGACAAGATGATCTACCGAATCTCTCACGCGTATAGGGATAAAGTATGCTGACTTAGTCAACCGGTCTACAACCACCCAAATAGCATCACTGCCCCGCTGAGTCCTCGGAAGACCTACAACGAAGTCCATAGTGACATGCTCCCACTTCCACTCGGCAATAGACAAGGGTTGCAACAAACCCGCTGGCCTCTGATGCTCGGCTTTCACTTGCTAACAAGTAAGGCACTTAGACACGAAAACCGCCACATCCTTCTTCATATCCCGCCACCAAAACTGAAGACCCAAATCATGATACATCTTAGTACCTCCCGAATGTACCGCAAGGCGCGAATGGTGAAACTCTCGGAGTACGTCCTCTCGACAAGACTCTGGCACAAACAAACGGTCTCGGTATCTCACACTCTGGTCGGGATACACAGCCAAACCCTTCTCAACCTTTCCACTGGAGATCTTTTCTCGGAGGGATTCTATCTCAAGGTCACCTCTCTGTGCCTCTAACACTCAATTCACAAGTGTAAGCTGCGTAACAACGGAAAACAAGGCCGCAGCCTCAACGGATTCGCCCAGAAGCAAATCAAACTCGCCTAGTGCACCCAACATCTTCCACTCCTAGATGGCTATACAAGCTACATCACTAATGGATTTCCCACTAAGGGCATCGGCCACAACATTGGCCTTTCACAGGTGATAGTGCAACTCGAAGTCGTAGTCCTCAATGAACTCCATCCACCTTCTCTGCCTTAGATTCAAATCTCTCTGTGTCAACAGATACTTCAAACTCTTATGATCCGAGTATACCTCGAATCTCTCACCACAAAGGTAATGCCTCCAAATCTTTAGAGCGAAGATCACTGCTGCTAACTCTAGGTCATGGGTAGGGTAATTCCTCTCGTGTATTTTCAACTGACGTGAGTCATAAGCTACAATTTTTCCCTCTTGCATCAACACACAACCCAAACCCTCTTGTGAGGCATCACAATAAATCGCATAACCCAAACCTCTCTCTGGATTAATCAAGACTGGAGCGGTGGTCAATCTAACCTTCAACTCTTGGAACAACTTTTCACAAGTCTCACTCCATACAAATTTGACCCATTTCCATGTCAATCTAGTCAACGGTGAAGCTAGGCCGGAAAAATCTTTCACAAACCGGCGATAATACCCAGCTAATCCCAGAAAACTGCGGATTTTAAAAACACTCTTAGGCTGTGCCCAATCTTGCACTACCTCAATCTTGGATGTATCAACAGACACCACTTTCCCGGAGACCACATGGCCTAGGAACTTGACTCCTCCTAGCCATAACTCACACATCCCAAACTTGACATATAGCCTATGGGCTCTAAGCAACTCAAGCACCACTCTCAAGTGTTCTTCATGCTCCTCCTCAGAAGGCGAATAAATCAGAATGTCGTCCACGAAAACGACTACAAAACGATCCAAGAATTCCCGGAATATCCAGTTCATCAAGTCCATAAAAACTGTCGGTGCATTGGTGAGCCCAAAAGGCATTACTAGAAACTCATAATGGCCATACCGCGTATGGAATGTCGTCTTCGGAATATCCTCCTTCCTGACCCTCAACTAGTGGTAACCCGATCTCAAGTCTATATTAGAGAAACAACAGGAACCCTTCAACTGGTCAAACAGATCATCTATACGGGGCATAGGGTACTTATTCTTAACCGTAGCCCGATTCAACTTCCGATAATCGATACAAAGTCTCAAGGCACCATCTTTCTTTTTAGAAAAGGGGGTCGGTGCTCCCCACGGCGAAACACTAGGGCGAATAAAGCTCTTATCTAGTAATTCCTGGAGTTGAATCTTCAACTTACTCAACTCGGCTGGGGCAAAACGATAAGGTGCCATAGAAATCGGCACCGTGCCGGGCACTAAATCAATAGAGAACTCGATCTCTCGGTGAGGTAGAAAACTAACGAGATCCTCGGGAAAAACATCTGAATACTCACAAACCACTCTCGGCAATACAATCTGGGTCTCATCACACTCACTACTCGAAAGGCTAGTAAGAAGACCACTAAGCTCACTCTGCCCTCGCGGATCACATGCCGGTGGCAACACACTACCAACCTGATCTCCCAAGAAATGGAAACAATCCCCGCTCAAGGTACATACTGTGACCCTCTGGCGGTAACAATCAATAATTGCTCGGTATGATGATAACCAGTCCATACCCAAAATAACATCAAATCCCGACATGGGCATAACTACAAAAGGAAACGGAAGCCGACGATCTGCTACCTCTATATCACAGCCTCTACACCCTTGTTTCAAAATCAACTCACCCCCAACAGGTGATACAACACAAATAGAAGATGCTAACTGTCCCAACTCCAACCCCAAAACAAATGCAAATGCAGCAGATATAAAAGAATAGGATGCACTCGTATCAATCAACACACTGACAACCGAATTGTAAAACAAGAAGGTACCTCTCACAATTGATGGAGCCGGTACAAGATCCCACGCGGTAACAGCATACACGCGCCCTGTAGGCCCCTGATTAACCTACTCACCTCTAGGAGCAAATGACTGCTGCACAGAATGGGACGATGAAGCCCCCTGATTGGCCCTCGAGGCCTGAACTAGCTGAAAACTCTACCCCTGCCCAGATGCACCAAATGTGCAACTCAATTGTGGGCAAAACCTCTTCAGGTGCCCCGCCTGACCACACTGATAGCAAGACAGTGGCTGACTCCTGCCCTGACTCTGGCTCTGCGGTCTAGCTGAAGATGAAGCAGCTCTTTGACCTCCTCCCCTCTATGGGCAAGCTGGAGACTTGTGACCCAGCTGGCCACATTTAAAACAAGTCACGTCTCCCTGATTGCCTTTTCTAGAGCCTACACTCGGCACTAGAAAGGTAGATCTAGCAAAACCTCCCTGAGACTGCTGAGGGTGTGAACCCCTCTATCTCCTGCCATCACCCTGACCATCCTGACTCCTCTTGGAGCCTTTCTGCCCCTCCTCCTCCTGCATCATGATCTCCATATGGGCTGTAACATCAACCAGACGCCTATAGTCTCGAGTCATAGACTCGCCAACTCTCATCTTGAGGCCGCGCCTCAATTTCTTCTCAAACTCGATACAACAGCGTTCCTCGAACACCACAAGTTCAGGTGCAAACCTGGACAAACTAGTAAATGCAGCCTCAACCTCGGCCACTGAAGAACTCAGCTGCAAAAGCTGGCAGAACTGGTCTCTCAGCTTCTCCCTGACAGCTAGAGATAAGAACTTCTCCTGGAAAGCACCTACAAAAGCCTCCCAAGTGCCACCAATACGACCCTTCACGAATTTCCACCACTGGCCCGCATCCCCCTTAAGCTGGAAAGATGCCAAGGTCACTTTCAAAGCCCCGTCTTCGATGCCTAGCATCTCAAACGTCTTTGTCATTTGTTCCAACCACTCATTCGCCTTAAGTGGCTCCTTCGGATCCCCAACAAACACATTCAGATTAGACCGGAAAACTCCCTCTTCAAGACGGAAGGCCCTGCATCAACTACCTGGGCCAGAACTAGATTCTCAACTCTAAGAATGCACATAGATTCCCTCAAAGCATCGGCTATCCCACGGGCTAAAGGGCCCATAGCCTGCTGACCTACTGGCTCGGCCACATTGGCCTAGCCGACTCCCTCCTGCATTGCCGGAACCTCATTAGACACAGGCACTTCCTACCTTCTAGGCCTACCACGCCTACCACCTCATCCTCGTCCTAACATCCTAATAAAGGTAATGAAGACGTTAGCACATTCACAAATGTACCGAAGCTATAACACCCGCGTCCTAATACATGGACAACAATAATTCATTCCACGTAAGCACATAATCACATAAGCACCTACGAATTTCATTTTTGGATAATAATTGTCCCGAGGCGTTACTAGAGTTCCAGTTAGAAACAGCATTGATCAAGTGCTTTTCCAACAAGACTCACAGAAACCCAAGGATCCAATCAACATCCTAGAAACTAAATCTCATACCCAAGTAGTCACATAAACATGTTATCACATAAGCACATAACATTACATCTAAGCATCTAACAAGCGAGACAAACCCATTGTGATACTAATCACTTCCCACGTACCCAAAGTATTCAAACCCGATATGCTCTGATACCAAGTCGTAACGCCCTCAAAATAATACATATAAATCCACATTCTTGACATGCATAGATATAGAAGGATAAAGCATATTTCTATTGATCAAAGTATTCCTTACAAAAGTATTACATGTTGACAACAAAAGTAAATGCCCTATAGGCTTACAACTTTCCAAGTCAACACTTGGTTATAAAAGAAGAGAGTACTAACTCTACACAAAGGAAGCCCTTGGCTTGATATACATGTAATACAACAAAAATTAACAAAAAGAGTCTTTAACTCCCACAATAATCCATGCTAAGATCTCGGAGGCAGCATAGTAACTGATCCTGAAAATGATATCCCATATAGGGTGAACCACAGCCCAATAGAAATATACTAAACCAATTATAAACAATGACTAAAATATTAGCAGTTAATAGATGGTCAACACTTATACATCCACTTACATCACATTACAATTCCATGACAATCATGTCCATGTTATATTTCATTTCAAAAACGTGGCTCAGAACCTAGCCAGATAATCCGACAGAGATTATATCTCTTATTAACAATATTTCCAATTCAATTGGGATAATAGCTCACGTTAAACATTTCTTACATCATAATAGGTACACATTTTGGTGCTGTACCAATCTCAGCCAAAATCACTTCCATACTTCACAAGTGATACACATTTTAGTGCTGTATCAATAACATGTAAAAACACTTCCATACTTCACAAATAATACACATTTTAATGCTGTATCAATGTCAAACAAAATCTGGTTTAGAGGTTCATCCCCTATCTTCCCCTAAACCGTGGAGTACATCCCCTATCTCCTCCCACATAACACAATGTATATAAGCAATTATCATATACATGTTCACTCAATCGATACACAATTTCGACGTATTATACCAATCACCATATTCTATGGCATACTCAATCGATTAGTTTTAATTCGCCTAATCATCATGCATTGTCTACAACAATCAAGACTATCCTCCACCGATAGCCCAAAGCAGTTATTTCTAAACAGAAAATAAATACACCAAATGGATAAAATATCAACATTTAGTCTAGGTGAGCGATAAATTAATCCACTACACCCTTTAATCCCATACCTTTCCAATTTGAATATTTTCTATTCAATTTCTCATTTCTCTAAATTAATTATACAAATTAATTTATCATAACAATTAGGGCTTTTCCCCATATTCTCAACATCAACCCCAAGACTCTATTTCCATCAATGATCCAACATATAATTCCATTTTCCAACACATTACATACATATGGGTTTTAAGCTTGAAAACCCCTCTTTTGAAAATTACTCAAGGACCCCAAACTTTCTCAAAGTTACCCGACAACCCCCAACATATCAAAATGCCAAAATTTAAAGACAAAGCTCATAAGATGGAGTAGGATATCCCTACCTTGAAGTTAGAGCTCAAACGGAGAAGAAAACCAAACTCAAAGTGCTCCAAACTCCAAACTTTTCGGATCAAAATGTAGCCCTCAACGATCAACACACTTTTTACAAAGACAGCAAGGAAGTGAATCACTCTAGCTAGATCAAACCCTAGAGAGAAGGGAGGTTCTAGAGAGAGGAGCTCTCAAAATCGGTTTTGGGAAAGTAAGAGAGAGAATGGAAGTTGAAAAGTGATTAAAAAATGCCCAGCTGCCAACTGATATACGCATGATCCGCTCGAGCGGAGAATAGGACGCTCGAGCATCAAGCACAAAAACTGGACCCGCCCAGGAATAAAATACATCCGCTCGAGCGCAAAGACATAGGAATAAAATACATCCGCTCGAGCGCGAAAACCAGTCCGCTCGAGCGTAGATTCTCCTCTTCCAGTATTTTCACAGAAAATGAACTATCCGCTCGAGCGCCAAGATTCCCGCTCGAGCGCGACCCGCTCGAGCGTAAGAAAATCCACTCGAGCGTGAAAAACACACCTGCAGAAGTTTTGTAGAGGAACGAAATACTGAGAGTGTGTAAACTCTGCTCGAGCACAAGAAGACCCGCTCGAGCATAACACCAAAATTCTGGACAACAAGGAATAGGACTAAAGCTCAACCAACCTGTTCGAAACACGCCCAATACATCCTAAAACTCAAACACACGGAATTAAAGGATAACAACAAGATGTACAACCGCCAACTCCACGAAACCTAAGTCTGGAATACAACAATCAAAGGAAGAGGAACCGAGATCGCTATACCTCTTTATTTGGATGAGCCTACATTCAAGAAAAGCAGACTTACATTTGCGAGAATATGTATTGAAGTGCCAGCAAATAAAGAGATCCCTGAGTCTTTCAAAATAAATCTTGGTTATGGTGACCCATATGAGATTCAAGTTGAGGTTCCATGGAAGCCTCAAAGGTGTGATGGTTGTAAGACTTTTGGTCATACCACTAATTTGTGTCCTCAAAAGCCAAAGACCTTGAACCCTCCATCTTCCAAACAAGAGTGGATAGTCAAGGAGACTAATATACAAGTTCCAACTAAATGGGAAGTGGTGAAGAAAAAAGGGAGAGATGGTGAGCAAGGTTCAACGACAATGATAAACAAACAGAGAGAGATGCAGCGTTTCACCCCATCAACATGTAATGCTTTTGATGTCCTTGAATCATGTGATATGGGAGAGTTGGGAAATGGAGAATTAAATCAAGAGTTGTCGTGTCAAACAAAGAGCATACAAAGTAGAGGGGGTCCACCTCCAAGTGATCCCATTAATAAGGAGACTACAAAAGAGGATAACAGAAAAAAACTCAAAGCGAAACTTCATTACTTGAAGGGTGCTAGAGGGAAATTTTGAATCCTTTGTTGTGTTTGGTGTGTTTGTCGTCCATAGGCTTAGTTTGTTTCTTTTGAGGGAGTAGTTTATTTCTTTGTTTATTTTTCTTCTCCCTACAAAGGATGTGTATTGAACTTCATTGTATATCTATCTTTTTTGGTTATAATATGACTTACTTATCCAAAAAAAAGACCATTTTCAAACATTGGCACTCATATGAAAATTCACTCCAGTCATAGATCATGTTAGAATCTCTAAATATGAAAATTCTAAGATATTAATCTTATGATTGAACGTGCATTAAAAAATTAGGAGAAATTACACCAAAAAAAAAAGAATCTCCGAAGTTTGACCTTCGTAAATAAATAAATTTTAAAAATTTAATTCTGTCAATTTAAATTCTAATATTTTAATTTGTTTTCAATCTAATCATTATTTTATTTCAATTAAGTAAAAGTAATTAAAATTAGGAAAAATTACCCACAGGTCCTATTTGAAATATGTATACACTATTTAATCCAGCAACTTTTTGAGTAGACCCAAAAGTCCTACTTTTCCTCTCTCTCTCTCTCTCTCTCTGCTTTTTGCCTCACTCTTTATGTTTTCCTCTCTCTCTTTTTTTCTGCATTTTTCTTTCATCTTCTTTGTCATGGACAACGACTGGTGATCACGTCATTCTTATTCTTTTTCTCTTTCTAATATATAATTACGAGTGATCGACGATCACCATTGATCGAGATTCACCGGTAACCACCAACCATCGAAATCAACTCATGACTTCACCCTCACCGACAGCAAATAAGATATATTTCCGACGAAGAAGATGAGTAGATCTACTTAGATCTGATGTAGATCTATATCAGATTTGAGTAGATCTACATTAGATTTGGCTAGATTTAAATAAAAAATAATTGCCGGAGTACAATCCTCTCTCTATATTCGCCTTTCTCCTTCGATCTCTTATTTTTTTTTTATTTTCTCTGCAATACACTTCTCTTTTTCTGTTCTAATGTAGAAAATTTTTAAATTCTGAACAAGTAGTTTTCGAGTTTTAGTTACAGGCGGTGAAAATCGTAAAATTTTGCAGTTTCAAAATTTTTTTGGTGCTGGAATGAATCATGGTTTAAAATAAAATTTTGCAGTTTCAAATTTTTTTGGTGTTGGAATGAATCATGGTATAAAACTGTAAAATTTTATAGTTTCATAACATTCTTTAGAACTTTAAAATTTTACAGTTTCATAACATGTTTTTTAGTTTGATTAATAAGGATAAATGCTTAATAAATTTTTTCTATGAAACTGTAACATTTTACAGTTTCAAAACTTATTTTTCAGTTTGATTAATATTGGAGATTATTTGCTTAAACTTTACAAAAATTGAAAAATAGCTTATGTTTTTTCTATTGTTGCTGTTTTTTGTCGTTTTATTTTTTTTCCTTTTAATTTATCAATATTTAGCACTTTTTACTATGTTTTTTTGCTCTAATTTTTCCATTTAGTCTTTTTTTTTTCAGGCAATATTCTAGACATTCTGGTAAGTCTCTAGTGATGTTCTTAACGTCCAGTGAACGTTCTGAACATTCCGGCGACTTTCATTAACGTTCTTAACACTCCGGTGAACTTCCGGCGAAACTTCGGCGACTTCCCGGCGATACTCCGGCGACTTCCCGGCGATACTCCGGCGACTTCCTAGTGATGTTGAACATTCCGACGAGTCTCCGACGACCGTTTGACGAAAGTTCAACGGTAGTAAAATGTAACAGTGTCTGTAAATTTTTTTTAAAAAAATAGAATTTTTTGGTAACAATTAAAAATGTATAGGACTAATTGGTGCAAGTGTTTTGTTTGAGGATTAGCTGGGTCTTGAACTTTGTATATGGGACTTATCAATAAGTTTCCCATATAATTAAAAAAATATATTCTAGTCATTAAATTTAATATAAATGTATATAAAATTTCTAAAATAACGTTTTTTTTTATTAAGTTTAATGATTAACATATTATTTTTATTATTAATTTTACTTAATAAAAATAAATAAATAATTTAAATTAAAAATAAATAAAAAACTTAAAATTTAAATTGATGAAATGAGAATTTATTTTATTAGGAAAGCTAAAGTCTAAAGTGATTTTATAATTTTCTAGAAAACTTAAGAACAGAAGATCCGATACCTCTTGGGACCATCACCAAGTTTGTGAGTATATATTATTGATGAATCAACACCACAGGTTGCGAAAACGAGACCCATAACCACTCATGGTGCCATATAGAAAGAAAGTCAATTTTAAGCATGGTTGGTCACATCCCTAAAAAGGACAGGTAGGTGTTGGAGATAGGGGTGAACAATGTATATTTTGATCTATTTAAATTGAATGAACTAATCCATCGTATTTTGAATGAATGCGTGAAAACGAGCGAACGGTTACGGATTGATTTTTTTCAATCCACCTAGTTTTGGATGGATAGCAGATTTGAGATTCCTTTGGTCACAACTGAACCGCTAAACCGCGAGGACCGCTAATAATTGGTAAGACTTGGTGTTTTTAATTTGTTTAGATATTCTATTTGTATTTTCAATTAAAAAAGAGTTTAAATATTCTGTTGTGTTTTCAATTCATTTTCAATTTGAAAATCTTTTTTATCAAATAACAAGTGTTGATATTTGGTATTTTTGTGTGAAAAATATAAGGCTTAATTTTGTCTTTTTTTTTTTAATAAAAATCAAATTAAATAATTTTTGAATAAAAAAAATAATGAAATAGTTTTAATAATGTATGATTTTCTTATATGTATTTATCAATAGTATTTGACAATTTACTTGATAATCTTTTGGTTATGTTGAGTTGGATTGTTATCCAAAAAAATTGTTGATAAGTTGTATTATGTTCAAAATTTGTAAAAGTTTAAACCACTAAACCAATTTACATCCATCCGCCAATCCGTCTATAACGATTCCGATTTTGACCCGACCCTTGTTGTATCCCGGGCTCGGGTTTGATGGTTTCATATTGTTGTTTACATCTTGTTTTCCTTGTATCTCTTTAAGTATGGCTTTTGAATTGTTGTGGTTGCATTTGGGATAGGTTGGTTGATTAATTTTCAAACTATTGTTGCCCAGATTTTTGGTCCTCCACTCGAGCAGCACTTCTTGCATTTGAGCGGACTTTGTGAACTCTCAATACTTTTGCAGGTCTGCAAAGCTACTAGGAGAGTGTTTTTTACGCTCCAGCGGATGGGCGCTTGAGCGGCCTTTATTGCACTTGAGCATTGGTCTATTATCTATAAAACTACTGGAAGTGTGCATTTTGCGCTCGAGCGTCATTTCTTGCGCTCAAGCAGAACGACTTATTGTGTCTACCGCTCGAGCGTCAACTCTTCCACTCGAGCGGACTATGCGTATATCAGTTCGTAGCAGCCTACTTTTTTTTTATCACTTTTTCATCTCTTTTCTCTCAAAAACCCTAGATCGGGACTCTCTCTTTCTCTGTCTCTAAAACTCCTGTTCTCTCTACATTTTCACCTAGATCTAGGGATCTCTCTACCCGTGTGCCTTTGTTAAAAAGGTAGAGCACGTCATGGGCTCTCTTTTCATCCGAACAAAAGTGGGTTTCTTGTCTTTGATGACTCCCATTTGCTTTGCTCGTCTTCTCACTTTGAGGTAAGGATTTTCTATACTCTCTATGAGTTTTAGCTTGGTTATTTCTTGATGTGTGAGAAACATTGGATATGGAGGTGATTTTGAATAAACCTAGGGTTTTAGATTAAAATCAAAATAGGGGTTGTGAATTAATGTGTTGGAAATGGTCATGGGAATGAATAGGATCTTGGGTTATGTTAATATGGTTGATTTTTGGTGTCAGGAATGAGATTGGGATAAAGGGGAGTTTTTCCCTAAAATGTCTTAAATAATTATTTTGTATAAATAATGAAAATTGTACAAGAAATATGGAATGAGATAGACATTTATATAAATGGTGTAGTTAGATACATGTTATCTCTCACCTATGGAAATTTGAATAATTTATATGTTGAGGAGATTGTATATCTATTTAGAAATATTTGTTTTGGGCTATTAGTGGAGGATAGCTATGATTGTTGTAGAAATTGCATGAGGATTAGGTAAATTGAAAATAATTCCTTATCGGTTGTCATTGAACGTGACGGTGTTTTAATACATTGTACATGTATGATATTCGAAGGAAAAAAGGGATGTACTCCATTGTTTGGGAGGAGAAAGATGATGGACTCCATTGAATTAAGTTGGCCCATGTATCCATGGTGAAAGTCCCGAAAATGTTGTATATACATGGATGCCGATCCCGCGGACGAAATTTCTGTAAAATGGCAATGGAAGTGTTTGTGTGTACGATTGTGTGGTAAGAAAATCACTGAGTTGTAGTCTCAGTTGGATTATCTAGATAACAATAGATATGACTCATGGATTGGGAAAATATGAAATGTTATGAAATGGATTGGGTTATGACACTTGGAATAATATGGTTTTGGAAAAGGAGTTGCAAATAATTTTATTTCGAGCATTGAACATGTACATCATATTTATAACTTTGTTAAAGTTCATATATTGTGTTAGACTATTTTTACTGGGCTTTGGCTCATCTTACTTGGCAAAAACCATTTTTAGGTGCTGGTGATATGCCTCCGCCAAGGACGTAGCTTGGGAGAAATATGGGGCTGAAGGCTCATTTTATTTGTTTTGTGTTTAACTTTTGTACAAGCCTGAGGCTTTATTTGTATTGATTTTCTAACTCATTTTTTTTTGTAACAAAAAATTGTCTTGGAAAGGTGTAAGCCCGAAGGGAATTTATTTCATTGAACATTTAGTTTGGTGTCACATGCTTTAGATTCAAGATAGAGCTTATGAATGTGTAATGCATGTGTCTTTTTTGTAAATTGACTCTGATTAATATAAGCCTAATACTCTGTTTATGTCACTTTGTATTAATCTTTACTGTTTAATTATTGTATTATTTTCGCGATGTGACACCATCAATCTACATCCGTCAATCCGACGAACGGATGCAAACTGATTTTTTCCAATCCACCAATTTGGCAGACGAATGACGGATTGAAGGTTCTCCGACTACAACCAAACCACAAACACCCCTAGTTGGAGGTAGTGTGGATCATGAATTATAGCCATCCCAGTTTTGCCTCGATCTTCTTTGTGTCCCAGACTTGGGTTCTGTGGTTTAATATCGTATCCTTGTCTTTTTATTCTATTTTGACTCTTTGTATTTGAGTTTTGGATTATGTTGGGCGTGTTTGGAACAGGTTGGTTGTTAGTTGGTCTAGAATGTTGTTGCCCAGATTTTGGCTTCTTCGCTCGAGCGAACCTTGTGTAATCTGCTTCTTCGCTTGAGCGAGGATTCTTGCGCTCGAGCAAGAATTAAGAGTTCTCAGGTTTCTTTCCAGACGCAGCTTTTCTGGGGAGGGGGAAGTTCTTCGCTCGAGCAAGGTCACTGTTGTGTCTAGTAGCTTGAGCGAAGACTCCTTCGCTAGAGCAAGGACTGCGTATATCAGTTCACAGCAGAGTGATTTTACTTCACTTTTTTATTTCTTTTCATCCCAAAACCCTAATTCGGCAACTCCTCTCTCTGAAACTCTCTCTCTCTCTCTACAAATAATTCATGATCTAGGGTCTTTCTACCTTACTTCCTTTGTTAAAAAGATAGAGTTTTGCGTGGGCTTCCATTTAATCCGGAAAAAGTGGAGTTTCGCCATCTTCAAAGTTTCTCCCTTCTTCTCCTTTGAGGTTCTACACTTGAGGTAGGGATATTCTACTTTTTGATATAGGTTTTAACCTTGATGTTTGTCATTTTGTATAAATGGCGGGATTTGGGAAGATTTGGGTAAAGTTAGGGTTTGGGCTCTAAACTAAAGGGAGGTTTTCGTGTTGATTTACAAAGTAACCTAGGGGGTTTGTGTATGAGGTTCTTCATTGTTGAAATGGTGAGATTTGGACCTATGGGTTGATGTTTTGAAATAGGAGGAAAATTTCCCTAAGTTGAGTTGAAATAACTATTTGTGTAAATAATGAAATTGGTTTGGGAATTATGAAATTGGGAGAATATGTGATTGAATGGTGTAGTTTGGTTTGATAAATCACACACCTATGAAAAAGTTAATAATTTATCTGTTAATAGAATTGTTTATCAGTTTAGAAAATATCTATTTTGGGCTATTGTAGACACCCTATTTTTGACCGACCTTAAGACTCAGACGTCATCGATTGAGCGCTCGGTGATGGTGCATGTTGTGCTCGTTCTGAGGTTTCGGCGTTTTGGCTGAGAGCCTTGCCTCCAGGCCTCGGAACTCTTTGTGCTTTGGCTCGGTTTGTGGACCAAGTCTTGTTTTCCCTTCCTGGAGGGAGGGAGTGGTCTTATAGACCATCTATCTGTGGTCGTAGACTACTTTTCGTGGTCGTAGGCCACTTTTCCCGTTTGGAGACTAGTTTCTGATTTTTGGAGCCTTTGGCAGCGCGCCTTGTCTTGGGACCACTTAACATTCTCCGTTTGGCGTGGTTTTTGAACCACACCTTGTTGCCTCTGCCTAGAGGAACACTGTGTCCGGGAGACCACTTTTGTGGTTGCATACCACTTTTGATGCTTGTCAGCTAGTTTTCGGGGCTTTTGGCCGTGTGCTTTGCCTCCCGATTTCTCGTCTTGCATCTGCTTTGGTTTGTTTTTGGTACAAATCTTGTTTTAATTGTTTGGAAGGTGGTACAAGGATGGGAGACCAGTATTTCTCCTTGAAGATCACTTTTCCTTTTTCCAGCTAGTTTTCTTGTCAGATAACTGGCTTTCTTGGTCTTTGGACCATCTTTTCTAGTCGACCACCACACCACCACCTTGCATTTAGTGTGTTGACCTCTCCCACCTATGGCTGACCAGGTTTTGCTCTGGTTGACTACCTAAAGTGGTTGGCCGACCACTTAAACTAGCAAGCCGACCACTTCAAGTGGTCGGCTGCTTTTTGGCACCTTTTTGGACATATTTTTCTCCAGTTGGCACAGCTGGAGGACATTAGACCCATCCTCCACACACGTGTATGGAGGGATTGCCTTGGTGCTTAGCTTCTCCAAGAAGCTTTTCCTTTCCTTCTCTATAAGAGGGAGGCTCCTCCTCCCTCCTCCAGGTTCAGAAAATCTGAGGGAAGAGGATAGATATAGTGTTGTATCTATATTGCCTTGTTTGCTTCATTTTTGTGCCTTATTTGTCTTACTTTAACACACAAACACACACTCAAACACCATCTTTTTGCTACTGAGGTGCTTAGGGGTTGATTTTGGTGTTCTTGGGTTACCTTGAGCTTGAAAAACTTGCTGGGGTTGCAGTTATAAAGAAGGTCTTCATGGATGAGCTTTTGACCTTTAAATCCCCCATTCTTGCTTAAGCTTTTAGCCTATCTTGCATGTTGTTTTAAGCTTAACTTATAACTGATAAAAGTTCTATTTTTGCATGCTTTTGATCTTTGTTTAAGATCACTTTTGTGTTTGGGATTGTTTACCCCCTCTTAGGCCTTGTTTGGACTTGTTTTTTAGCCTCTTTTGTGAGCTTCGGGACCACCTTGTTTTGGCCTTCTCACCACTGAAATCCAGAGGAATCTTCTTTACATGCCTTAATATGCCTCATGTTTGAGCATCTTTACTAAGCTTGTGTTAGCCATGTCTTAGTTTGTATTTGTGGTTATTTTGCTGAGGCATACCACTTTTTTTACTTGTCTTGGTCATTCCATGCATGGTTAATACACTTGTAGTATAAATGACACACACTAGCTTTGTATGCTTCATGAAGTAGCATGTATTTATAGCCTATGTTGTGTCCATTTTAGCATGTTCTTGGGCTTGTTTTACCATGTCAAACCTCTGTTTAGGTTTGGTTTGGTTAGCCTTTGCATGCTCCATGCACTTGTAGTGCATTTCCATGAAATAGCCTAACATGCATCATGTTGTAACATGTCATTCTAGCATACTTTTGGCTTAACTTCATGAAGCTTTTGTCCATGTTTTAACATGCTTTAGCTCTGATTTTGGTTGTTTTGGCCATGCATGACTTGCTTTGTATAGCTATAGTTCAATCTAGCTTGTTAGCTTTGTACACCCAAGTCCACTAGCATGCTTTACTTGGCCTATTTCAATGATTTGGCATCACTCATAATGTGATTTCAGTACATGTTTCATGTCCATGTAGTCACATTTATCACTCATTCAATGCGTTGGAAGGTTTCCCCCTTTATGTCTTAATATGAACTATTGTGTATGCCTTCATGCCTTAGCTTGCGAGCCATTATTTCAGTGTTTATTTGGGGTTATTTTATCATGACATAACTCTGATTTTTGTTGCTTAAGTCATTCCATGTTTGGTCTTAATAGGTGTAGTGTAATCCACCTTATTTGCCTTGTATGAATCATGCCTTATGCCCCTCATGCTAGCTTGTTTTGGCTTTCTTTCATGCATGTTTTAGACTCATTTTAACATGTTCTAGGACTGTTTTGGGTTGCCCTAGCCATATGCTTCATGTTTTGTATACTTGTAGTACAAGTGCTCTTGCTTGTTTCAAGCTTTGAGCACCATTGCATGCTTCATTTGTGTCGTGTACATGATTTGGCATCATCTAACATGAGATTTCAAAGCTTATAGCATGCTTATGTTCCTACTTTATTCATGTTTTGAATGCCTTTGAGTATTGTCCATGTTTGCCTAGCTTATGGCTTAGCTTGTATGCTTGCATGCCTAGGTACTTGGGCCCTTATCTCAGCATGTTTTGGTCCATGACTGGACCTACTTAAGCTCTGTCCATGTTTAGTTCATGCATTTGTGCCATGTATTGCATGCCTCCTTTGTGTTGCTCTTTGCTAGCTTTCATGCCTTAGGACCCTAGCATGTTTTACTTATGTTGTTTGAATGATTTGACATCATTTCTTGCGTTATTTCAGTGTACTTAGTGTTGTTACAGTTCCACTTTTGTCACTCATTGAGCACTCTTGAGAGTTATGCTCTTTGGCCTCTTTGATGGTCAATGCATTGTGCATGCATGCCTTGCTTTATGTGCCTTCATTTCATCATTTATGGCCACTGATTTGGGCATGACTGAGGTTTACCCCTTTCAGTTTAAGTCCATTGAACATGCCATGTATATTGCATTGAGTATGCCATATTGTTCATCGCATTATGTATGCCTTGTACTTTGCATTGTGCATGCTTTGTTTACATCATTGCATTGTGCATGCTAACTGATACTTGCATTGTGTGTGCATGTCCCTAAAATTGCTAATTTGTCCTTGTAGCATTGCATTGTGCATGCATGCATTAGCATTGTTCGCATGCTATTAGCTTTCTTAAGTTAATCATGTTACATTGCATTGAGTATGCCATGTAGTTCATTCGCATTGTGTACGCCATGCTTGCTTGCATTGTGTTTGGAATAGGTGTTAGTCCAAACACGGGAAACGAGGGACGTTTCATACTTAAAGTGATAAAACGTGCCTTAATTCCCGGTCGCCGACGCTCTTGATCATACATGATAGAGTTCTAGGCTTTATGTGTTTACTTGTGCATTCATTTTACATTGAATTGTGCAACTTTGCCTCTCGGCCATCATGCATTGAAATGCGCGATTGGTGGCCCGAGGGTCGAGAACCTACACTCCCTTGAGTTCATGACATGATAGGGAGGGTGGTTGTGCATACATATCTTACAAATACATTGCCATGCCCTTTCTTGCTCTCTGTAACAGCAAATTGCAGTTCAGCAGCAACAACTGGTCGGCCAGCCAAAAAAAGTAGCTGGCCGACCACTTTTTTTGGTTTTCAGCAATCAAAAGTGGTCGGCAGGTGTCTGGAGAGACGAAAAGTGGTCGGCCACCCTCCCACAGGACTCCCAAGGTGAAGTTTCAGCTTTCTAGAGCTTGGTGCAAGTTTCTGAGAACAAATGAAAACAGAGGCAAATCGGGGCATCGCATTGGATTTCCGAACAAGGCGACCGGGCATGCATGCAATCTTCTCCCTCCAAGGGCCATGCTTTATTGCTTTCCTAGGCTGCCATGCTTAGATAGCTTGCTTTTGCTTTGGTTTGTACCTTTAATTAGTTAATGCGTTAACTTTTCAATTCGTTTTGTAATAATTAGTTAACTAGGATTAGTTAATTAATTTGTTGTGTAATAATTAGTTTAATTAGCTTAGATTAGCTAGTTAGCTCTTTATTCGATCTCTCCCTCGAGAGAGCCAATTGTTGTAATAAGCGTGCGTGTGTGTGATGCATGTCTTCCAATCCCCATTTCTTTCTCCCTTTTACTTAACCTCTTATGATGGTTAGTTTTAGGACATATTTCATTTAGCATACCTTATGCTTGCATGCGTGCATCATTCATCTGCACTACATGCACCGGGCTTGGCGCATCATACTGACTGCATTGTATTTCAATTCCTATTTGAATACATGTATAAAGTTGGATTTTCACATGACATTCTAGAATAGCCGAGCCTATCTTAAATGCATTTTCGCATGTGTTGCATTAGCCATTCTAACATGAACTAGGATCATGCATGATTTCTAACTAGTTCCTTGTTTTGGCTTGGAGTACACTGTGAGTGTTTACGCTTTGGCATACTGCATGTGTGTTAATGTTGCCATGAAAGCATGCTTGCCATGAGGCTATTTGCTTACGTGATTAACTGCCTAAATGTCTGTGGGTGAAGGTTGGATTACTTGAATTGGGACAATTAATTGAAATCTGCATTTTAGCCTACTTGCGAGCAGCAAACTTCAAACCATTTTCCAAGCACACGAATATGAAATGCTTTATTCCAAATTAGGCGATCTAGTCCACTTGTTTTGTTGTGCGCATCACATAGTAATTCTAGCTAATTAACCGGAATAAGAACGCATGTGTTTTTAAAAACTTGAAATCATGCTTAGTACAGGCCGATCTTTGATCGGGCGAGCGGGGGTGCTCATTAAATGACCTTTCCTAATCATACCCAAATTCCCGAGCAATGCAACTTTGGTGATGACAGACACGTGGCCTTAGGCACGAGTCAGGGTTTCCTAAATTTTTTCAAAATAAAATATTTAGGTGGCGACTCTATATCTGGCAAAGCAGTTCATGTTTGGCACTTGTTTTTTCCAAAACAATTTGCCAGATTTGGACTCTTTGATGATTTATCGGTCTCACATCGCACATTGTGAGATTAGATTTAGAACCGTGACATTTGAGTCCGAACTGTAGTAGCAAGCCTGATTCGAGCGCGTCTACAGCTATCAGTGGAGAATAGCTGTGATTGTTGTAGAAACTGCTTATGGACTAAGTAAATTGGAACTAGTCATATGAATATTGTCATTAAATATCACGAATTGATTAAATTGTTGAATATGTGAATTTTGGTAGTAATTGTATATGACATGCTTTTTAAATACATTGTATATGTATCGTTGTTTGGAAGGAGATAGGGGATGTACTCCATTGTTTGGGAGGAGATAGGGGATGGACTCCCTTGATAATTAAGTTGGTTGGAGTGTCCAGGGTGAAAGTCCCGAAATTACACATATATGGGTACCGGTTCCCTCGGATGTGATTCCGTAAAATGGCAAGAAAATTGAAGTGCTGAATAATGTTTGTTATTGACGTGTTGATAAATGAGTTGTAGTCTCATTTTGAATTATTTAGATAACAATGAACTATGTCAATGAATTGATTTGGATAAATGAATAGAAATGGACTGAAATACGGATGTCGATATTGATTGGTCATGAAAAAGGTGTAAGTTGGTTACTAGTATTGAACATTTATCAAATGCTAATAGCTTAGTTAATTCTCATATATTGTTTAGCATATCTCTACTGGGCTTTGGCTCACCCTACTTGGGAAATCATTTTCAGGTACAGGTGACATGCCATCTCCAAGGACATAGTTTGGGAGGATTAGGGGATGAAGGCTCCAGTTTTGTGATTTCGTTTTGTGTTGAATGTTTATTCAAACCGAGGGCTTTACTTGTATAGAGACTACACTCTTCTTTTGTTGTAACCAAGCAAAGTCTTGGAAAGATGTAAGCCCTTAGGGCATCTATTTTGTTGTTCTCGATTAGAGTTCATGCTATAGTTTCAAAATGAACATTTATGAAAGTGTAATGCATGTGATATCTTTTGTAATATTAACTCTGATGAATAAAAACATAACATTTCTATTATGTCTATAAATCTTGTGAATGATTGATTATATCATATTTTGAGGGCGCTTCAACTTGGTATTAGAGCATACCGGGTTTGAATACTTTGGGTACGTGGGAAGTGGTTAGTACCACAATGGGTTTGTCTCGCTTGTTATAGACTTAAGTATGATGTTATGTGCTTATATGATAACATGCTTATGTGGTTATATGGGTATGGGGTTTCATTTCTAGGATATTGATCGGGTCTATGGGTTTCTGGGAGTCCTGTTGGAAGGCACTTGATCACTGTTGTTTCTAACTGGAACTCTAGCGACGCCTCGGGACAGTCATTATCCGAAAATAAAATTTGTATGTGGTTATGTACTTAAGTGGAGTGAATTACTATTGTCCATCCATCATATTAAGACGCGAGTGAGATAGCTTCGACACATTTGTAAATGTGCTAATCTCTTTGTTACCTTCATTAGGATGTTAAGACAAGGTCGTGGCGGTAGGCATGGTAGGCCTAGGAGGCATGAGATGCCTATACCAGATAAGATTCTAGCGTAGGAGGAAGGAGTTGGTTAGGCCAATGTGGTCGAACCGGTTGGTCAGCAAGCCATGGGCGCCTTGGCCTGTGAGATGGCTGGAGCATTGAGGGAATCAATGGACATTCTCAGGGCTGAGAATCAAGTCCAAGCCTAAGTAGCTGAGGCAAGGTCATCTTTTCTAAAGAGGGAGTTCTTCTGGTCGAATCCGGACGAGTTTTTAGGTGACCCCAAAGAGCCACTGAAGGCTGATGAGTGGCTTGAACAGATGACGATGGCGTTTGAGATGCTTGGCATCGAAGATGGAGGTTTGAGAGTGACCTTGGCGTCTTTCCAGCTGAAGGGAGATGCGGGTCAGTGGTGGAAGTATGTGCGGGGATGCATTAAAAGAACCTAGGAAGCCTTTGTTGAAGCCTTCCAGGATAAGTACTTGCCTGCTACAGTGAGGCAAAAGTTGAGGGATCAGTTCTCCAACTTGGTACAGTTGAATACACCAGTGGCTAAGTTTAAGGCCACCTTTACTAGCTTGTCTAGGTTTGCACCGGAGTTAGTGGCGACTGAGGAACGCCGTTGTCTGGAGTTTGAGAAGAGACTGAGGACCGGGCTCATGTTTAGAGTTGTCGGGTCCATGATTAGAGATTATAGGCGCCATGTGGAGGCTGCAGCCCAACTTGAGACTATTATGCATGCAGAGGAGGAGAGGATGAGCGACTCCAAGAGGAGTCAGGATGGTCAGGGGGACAGTAAGAGGCAGAGGGGCTCTAACCCTCAGCAGTCCCAAGGAGCACATTCGAGATTCACCTTTCCAGTGCCGAGTTTGAGTTCTGGGAGAGGCGGTCAGGGAGACGTTATTTGTTTCAAATGTGGTCAGTTGGGCCACAAGCAAGGTTTTAAAAACTGGACCGGTGAACGAACCGGAAAAATGATCAGGTGGACGCGTCATCTGTTCAACCGGTTGGTTGAACTGGATCGAATCGTGACGTCATAATTATGTCATAAATAATTTTTAAAAAAATATAAATTAATAATTTAAATATTAAATTTCCAATTTTTTTTAAAAAAATTCTTAAACATTTTTAGTGATGTTTTCTATACTTAAAAAAAAAAATCCTAAATATAAGCCATAACACTTCACATACTAATAACAAATAAAATTAAAGATGAAAATTTAGCCATTAAAACAACAATCATAGTAATAAAAATTATGAAAGCATCCAACTAAAGCAATCCATAAAACATAAGTCACAAAAAAGACAAAACTAAGTCCAAAGTTCACAGACAAAAAACATAAATCTCAAGCAACAAATGTGAAAAGATGTTTACTACATGACATCATTCTTAAAAATAAAAAAAAATATAGAAAAGAACAAAATTCAACGCAACACAACATAACATCACAAACAATCTTTGATTTTTGCCTATATCGCCTAGGGATGATAATTTAGCCAATCATCATCATCATTTTCATTCGCATTTGCACTACAGCTCGGATTGTTTGATCTATTATCAATGTTCACATCACCAAAAGATTCCAAGTCGATATCATCTCCAAGAAATTCTACCTCCGCATCATCCTCAACATCATCTACAATAGTTAAAATAAAATCATTAAGCTATCATGAGAAAGATAGATAAAAAAAAATAAAAAAAAAATAAAAAAAAAAATTTGTTGAATAATGATGAAACATTATTTTCTAACCATCTCATAGACCATGACATTGCTTCTTATATCGTGGAGGCTCATCTTCTTCTTAAAGCATTTTTTCGAGCTCATCATAATCAAGCAATGGAGGCTCCTCTTGTTCTAGTATTTCTTCTTCAATAATCCAAAACTCAGTTTTGTCAATGCTTTCAATGTCAATGGGATCATAATTCCTTGTTTTGTAATACTTCCTATATTGATTCAATTGTAAGACTAAATAAATGAATAAAATAAAGAATCCATTAGTTACTATATGAGAAAGATTAATTTAATTCCTTTCACACCTAGAAGAGCTGCTAGTTTGACTAAGAATTCGAATGGCTAACTTTTGCAAATTTGGAGCACTGTGTCCAAACATCTTCCACCGTTCATCTTATTATCAAGAAAGAAAGAAATATATTATAAAAAATAAAAAGAAACAAGAAATAGATAAATGAGATAAAATATTCCAATCAAAAGCATATAATAATGATAATTACCATTAAAAAAAGAGAGAGAGATTACCAGGTTGTGTTTTCTTTGATGTAGTAATGGCAAGCTCTCTTCCAAAATTGTCTTGTCAATCTCGAAACAATCTAAGTTCATTCATGAGCTTCGTTTTACTTGATGTGACTTTAGTTTCAATCACATCAAGTACACTATTCATAACCTCTGGCTTTTTGCAAAATGAAGCTTGATCATATTGAAAAGCTGGGTTCAACCAATAAGTAGCCACATGTATATTCTTCCGCAATTGATTATCCCAACGAGTTTTAATGATTATTGTGTAAGGCCTATACAACCTCTTATTTCTCTTGAAAATATCTTTAATACCTTTGATTGCCCTATGCATGCCTTCATAAACATATCCCATGGACGGTTTCTCATCTCCATCAACAATACGCAAGAGACGCATAATTGGCTCAACAATCTTAACAGTGATAAAGCAATCCTTTCAAAATTGTTTATCTAAATGATATCAATGGCATCCTTTCCTTTTTTCTCTTTGGCAAATCTTGAACTTGCAAACTCCTTACTTGTTACCAAAGCTTGCAAATCATGAATATGCTTATGAATACTATACAATGCAAGGAGAGTAGTGGCAAAGCACGTTGCTCCTGGGCGTACAATTTCAATCCAACTCTTCTTCTTTCTCAATCGAGCTAACAACTATGAACGGTTGTATATGCACCTTGTCACCGTTGATGCCTTAATAGCAAGCTCATGCACATGATTCATCTTGGAAATTTCACTTAAGATTAAGTTCAAGCAATGAGCTGCACGTGGAGACCAATTTATAGATTTGTAAGTAGCATTTACAAGTCCTCTAGCAACTTTATAATTTGCTCCATTATCTGTCACCATATAAACAACATTCGACACGCTTACCCACTCAATAACCTCTAGAAACAATTTAGAAAGAAGAATAGCATCTTTGACAGCATCAGAGGCATCAATTGATTTCACAAAAGCAATTTCCATAGGGCTATAGACAAGAAAATTTATTAGATTTCTTTGTCTACCATCAGTCCAACCATCACCCATAATAGTACATCCACAAGCAGCCCACGAACTCTTCAAAGTGTCAATATACAATTGATGCTCTTTTTTTTAGTCTCTCAATAAAGGAACTCGAAGTTGATGGTACGTAGGGACCTTATATCCTGGACCAATGGCAATTGCGACATCAAACATGGACTGAAAATAAATGGAGTTCACAACATTGATTGGAATACAAGTATCATAAAAGAATTTGCCAACAATCATATGTGCTCTATGTGTGGCTTCTTTAGTTTGGAGGGCACTTTTGATAGTTGGTTGAGAACCCAGAGTGGTCATCGGTGCAAAATAATCACCGATTTTTGTTGGTTCATGTCTCTTCCCCTTCCCTTTCTATGTCATTGGTGCTCTACTCTTATTCCCACTTCCAGCTTCTTCATTGATTGAAATGCCCTTATTGTTCCGAGGAATTGTTCCTACACCCTCATCTGCCTCATCATCAACATTAACATAAACATCATCACCCTCAAATTGAAAGCCACTTGGACCATAAGGATTTAATTGATCATAATTTTCTTCACTTTGCTTCTTCTTTTCATCAAATGCTTTCAAAGACTCATGCATTTGATATTGAATATCTGGGGGAACTTCTTTACATAGCCCAACCTCACCTGACTTCTTTGCAATATGTTGCTTCATTCTATTAATCCCTCCACCTTTAATAGTTTTCCCACAATACATACATGAGTAAGTCTTCTTCCCATTGGCATCTCGTCCCTCGATAACATGTGCCCATGAAATATCAGATTTTTCCCTTGTGGCTTGAGTGGAATTAGCTGTTGAATTATGGCCAGATAACATCTCTCATAACTATAAGGTAGAATAAGAACAAATGAAAAAAAGAAAAAAGAAAAAAAGTACTCCTATTCAAATTAATATTCTAGAAAGTAGGATTCATTACAATACAATACAACAATCATAATAAAAAAGTACTCCTATTCTGGGCAAAGACTCAATTAAAATAAAAAAAGAAAAGAAAAAAAAAAGACAGATTCAATACAATAATTAAATTAAGTGTAGTTCAAAATTTGAAAGTTAATTTTCTTCTAACTATTAGATGCATGCAGTAAAATACGTCATAAGAAAAGGAAAATAATCACAATTATTCATGGGTATCCAAAGCAAGAAAAAGGAAATCAAACAATTAATTTAGTATATCATGTGACAAAATTTTTCATTCTATTCTATCTATAGCAACAACAGCAGTAACAGGACAAATAATTTTGCATTCTATCTACAGCAACAATTAATTTAGCATATCAAGTGACAATAGATGATTTTTTTCATATAATGCTAAACAAGGAGATCAAATAAAGCCAACTCAGTAGAGGAATTTTTTTTTTCTTTGTAATTTTCTGTGAGAATCCAATGATGATCCTCCAGGCTCTACTTCATATTGGGATCTAGGTAAAATTTTCCTCCTTCACTAACAAAAATAGCTTACTAATTTTGGACAAGCCAAATACAGTATATATTTTATTTTATTTCTTTTTGACATTCAAATCCAAAGGTGAACAGGTATTGCCATAAACAAAACTAGTATTGAAGCAGTAGTCGTTTGACATTGGGAAATTAGTGCATCATTTCAATTCAAAATATGTTTTCTATATATCTATCTATAAAGGGGGGGAATTTCTAAAGAAAAAAACAAAAAATAGAAGAATAAAAAATCTCTATATATTTTTCATTCTAAAATTGTTTTGTGAGAATCTCTATATAGTTTTCATTTTGTAAAAAAAAATAGAGAAAAAGGAAAATTGAAAACAGAGCCATTGAAAGTAAACCCAATTTTTTTGAAAAACAAAGAAGGAGATCATCAAAGATTCATCAAAATAATACCTGGAGGCTGCTGGTAGCTGAGATTTTTGGCAGCAGTGGTGGTGAATCAGTGTGTAAGTTGAGTTGAGAACTTGATTTGATTCGTTAATGGCGAAAAAAAAATAGAGAGAGATAGATCGGATGCTCTGACAGAGGGAAGAGACCTGTGTGAAGAAGCCCTAGATGGCTGCTCTGAAGATAAGCAACGAAAAAGAAAAATAGATCTGATTTTATATATATATATAAGCAAACCGCCCCGGTTCAATTAACTCGGTACCGGTTCGACCGATTCACCGGTTAAACCACCGATTTCACTGGTTCTATATAAATACACCGGTTTTTATATTTGACCGGTTTAAGAGGGCCAACTGGACCGGAACCTCACCCAATCATTGGTTGAACGGGCCAGTCCAGTCCAGGTTTCAAAACCTTGGCCACAAGTCTCCAGCTTGGCCACAAAGGGGAGGAGGGCAGCGAGCGGCTTCATCTTCAGCTCGTTCCTAAGGCCAGAATCAGGGCAGAGGCCAGCTGCTCACTTGTTATCAGTGTGGGCAAGTGGGGCACTTGAAGAGGTTTTGCCCACAGTTGGGTGGCACACCTAGTGCGTCTGGTTCGAGGTAGACACAGAGTCACCAGCCAACTTAGTCAGTACAAGCCTCAAGGATCAATGAGGGAGCCTCTTCAGCTCAGTCAATGCAGCAGTCTTATGCTCCGAGAGGTGAGCAAGTTGATCAGAGACCTACAGAACACGTGTATGCTGTTACAGAGCCAAATCTTGTACCGGCTCCATCTCTTATGAGAGGTAACTTTTTGTTTTGCAACTCGGTTGCTAATATGTTGATTGATACGGGTGCATCCCATTTATTTATTTCTTCTGCATTTGCATCTATTTTGGGGTTGGAGTTGGCGCAGTTAGCATCTCCTATTTGTGTTGTGTCACCTGTTGGGGGTAAGATGGTTCTGAAACAGGGATATCGGGACAGTGATATAGAGGTCGCCGATTGCCGGCTTTTGATTTCTTTTATATTGATGGATATGACTGATTTTGATGTTATTTTGGGTATGGACTAGCTATCGTCATATCAGGTTGTTATAGATTGCTACCGTCAGAGGGTTACTGTATGTACTTTGAGTGGTGATTGTTTTCATTTCTTGAGAGATCAGGTTGGTAGAGTCTTATCACTAGTGTATGATCCACGTGGGCGGAGTGAGCTTAGTTGTCTTCTCGCTAGCTTTATGAGTAGTGAGTGTGATAAGGACCGGGTTGTGTTACCAAGAGTGGTTTGTGAGTACTCGGACGTCTTTCTTGAGGATCTTATTAGTTTACCACCCCACCGAGAGATCGAGTTCTCTATTGATCTAGTGCCTGGCACGGCACCGATATCCATGGCACCATATCATTTTGCACCAGCTGAGTTAAGCGAGTTGAAGATTCAACTCCAAGAATTACTAGATAAGGGCTTTAAAAAGAAAGATAGAGCCTTGAGACTTTGTATCGATTACCGAAAGTTGAACCGGATTACGGTTAAGAACAAGTATCATATGCCTCGTATAGATGACCTATTTGATCAGTTGAAAGGGTCTCGCTATTTCTCTAAGATAGACTTGAGATCGGGTTACCACCAGTTGAGGGTAAGGGAGGAGGATCTCCCGAAGACAGCATTCTGTATGCGGTATGGCCATTATAAGTTTATGGTAATGCCTTTGGGCTAACCAATGCCCCAGCTGTGTTTATGGACTTGATGAACCGGATCTTCCAGGAGTTCTTAGATCATTTTGTGGTCGACTTTGTGGATGACATTTTGATTTACTCACCCTTTGAGGAGGAGCGCGAGGAACACTTGTGAGTGGTGCTTAAGTTTCTTAGATCCCATAAACTATATGCTAAGTTTGAGAAGTGTGAGTTCTGGCTAAAAGAGGTTAAGTTTTTAGGCCATGTGGTATCTGGGGAAGGAGTGACTGTAGATTCATCCAAAATTGAGACAGTGCAAGATTGGGCACAACCTAAGAATGCCTTAGAGATCCGTAGTTTTCTGGGATTGGCCGGGTATTACCGTCGGTTTGTGAAAGATTTCTCCAGACTAGCTTCGCCTTTGACTAGATTGAAGTGGAAAGGGGTCAAATTTGTGTGGAGTGAGACTTGTGAAAAGTCGTTCCAAGAGCTTAAAGTTAAACTTACCTCCGCTCTAGTCTTGATTATTCTGGAGAGGGGTTTGGGCTATTCTATGTATTGTGATGCCTCACGAGAGGGTTTGGGTTGTGTGCTAATGCGAGAGGGGAAAATAGCAGCCTATGGCTCATGGCAGATGAAAACACATGAGCGAAACTACCCTACTCATGATTTAGAGTTAGCAGCTGTGATTTTTGCCTTGAAAATTTAGGGACACTAACTGTATGGTGAGAGGCTTGAGATGCTTTCTGATAATAAGAGTCTGAAGTATCTGTTTACACAGGACTAAAATTTGAGGCAGAAAAGGTTGGATGGAGTTCATAGAGGATTATGACTTCGAGTTACATTATCATCCGGGCAAGGCCAATGTTGTAGCAGATACCCTAAGTAGGAACTCCATCAGTAGTGTGGCTTGTATAGCTATTCGAGAGTGGGAGATGTTGGGTGCACTTGGGGAATTTGACTTGCATCTGGGTGAGTCTGTTGAGTCTGTAGCCTTGTTCTCTGTGGTTGCACAACCTACACTTGTGAACCGAGTGTTAGAAGCACAGAAGGGCGACTTTGAAGTAGAATTCCTCCGGGAGAAGATCTCCAGTGGGAAGGTAGAGAAGGGTTTGACTGTGTATCCCGACTTTAGTGTGAGATACCGTGTGATCGCTTGTTTGTACTGGAGTCTTGCAGAGAGGAAGTACTCCGAGAGTTCCACCATTCACGCCTTGCGGTGCATCCGGGAGGCACGAAGATGTATCATGATTTGAATTGCCAGTTTTCGTAGAGGATTATGAAGAAGGATGTGGCAGTGTTTGTATCGAAGTACCTTACTTGCTAGCAAGTGAAGGCCAAACATCAGAGGCCAGCGAGTTTATTGCAACCCTTACCTATAACTGAGTGGAAGTGGGAGCATGTCACGATGGATTTTGTTATGGGCCTTCTGAGGACTCAACGGGGTAGTGAAGCCATTTGGGTGGTAGTTGATTGACTGACCAAGTCAGCGCATTTTATCCCTATGCGCGTAAGAGATTCGGTAGATTACCTTGTTGACCTGTATATTCGGGACATAGTGAGGTTGCACGGGGTCCCAGTGACGATTGTCTCAGATAGAGACCCACGTTTCACTACTCAGTTGTGGCAAAGTTTGCAGAGTGCCTTGGGCACTAGATTGACTTTTAGTACTGCTTACCATCCTTAGACCAACAGACGGTCCGAGCGTACCATTCAAATCCTTGAGGATATGCTTAGAGGCTGTGTCCTTGATTTTAAAGGTTCATGCGAGAGACACCTACCCTTAGTGGAGTTTGCCTACAATAACAGTTTCCAATCGAGTATTGGCATGGCACCGTTTGAGTCCTTGTATGGCCGACCGTGTAAATACCCAGTGTGTTACACCGAGATGGGTGATGCACCTTTGTTAGGTCCAAAGTTGGTTCGGGAAACGACAGGAAAAATGGCACTTATCCGTAAAAGGTTGGTTACAGCCCAAAGTCGCCAAAAGAGTTATGCCGACCGTAGGAGGAGACCTTTATCATTTGAGGTGGGTGATCATGTCTTTTTTAAAATATCACCTAGGCAGGGTTTGATGATGTTTGGGAAGAGTGGGAAGTTATCCCCTCGGATTATTGGCCCTTTTCAGAACCTTGAGCATATTTGGGAGGTTGCATACCGTTTGGCGTTGCCTCCGCAACTTTCTGTAGTGCATGACGTGTTTCATATTAGTATGCTTCGGAAATATGAGCCGAATCCATCACATGTGTTGGATTGGACCGACTTAGAGGTAAATGAAGATGCCTCGTATGAGGAGAGACCGATGCGAGTCTTCGATAGGTGGGACCAAGTCTTGCGAGGCAAGACAATTTCCTTGGTCAAAGTACTATGGAAACATCACAGGGTTGAGGAAGCAACTTGGGAGCGTGAATTGGAGGTCTGAGAGAAGTATCCAGACCTATTTGTTAATGTTTGATTATATGTTGAAATTTTAGTTTTTATTGATGGACTATAAAAACATTGTATATGTTTTGGATTATGAAGCATTGTGAATGTTAAAAATGTTTCAGAAATGCAAGCTTAACTTAGACATTGTATATGTTATCTAATTTTGAAAGTACAAGTTATTATGAACATTGAATATGTTTTGGAGATGTGAAAGATGTATTGAAATTAGTTAAATTTTCAAAATTTTCATATTGGTAAAATGTGTTGGGCTATGTATATGTAGTGGATTTGTTCTCTTGTGAAGAGATGGAATGACCAGTGAGTGGGTCATGGTGATGAGAGTTGAATGGTAATCATTTTGAGAGTTGGATAATCATGGTCTTGAAACTTGCACTAAAATTTCAAGGACAAAATTATTTGAGAGAAGGAGGTTATAGCGATCTTGGTTTTGCCCCGACCTTCTTTGTGTCCCAGACTTGGGTTCCGTGGTTGAATATCGTATCCTTGTCTTGTTATTCTCTTTTGACTCTTTGTATTTGAGTTTTGGATTATGTTGGGTGTGTTTCGAACAGGTTGGTTGTTAGTTGGTCTAGAATGTTGTTGCCCAGATTTTGGCTTCTTCGCTTGAGCGAGGCTTCTTGCGCTCGAGCGAGCCTTATGTAATCTGCTTCTTCGCTCGAGTGAGGATTCTTGCTCACGAGCGAGAATTGACAGTTCTCAGGTTTCCTGCCACACGCAGCTTTTCTGGGGAGGGAGAAGTTCTTCGCTCAAGCGAGATTTCTTCCCCTCAAGCGAGCTTTGTGTTAGTTGTTCCTACGCTCAAGCGAGGCTTCTTGCACTTGAGCGTGCGTTTGCATTTATGGTAGACCTGAAGCTTTCCATTCTATGCTCGAGCAACGCTTTCTACGCTCAAGCGAGGTCACTATTATATCTTGTCGCTAGAGCGAAGACTCATTCGCTCGAGCGAGGACTGCATATATCAGTTCGCAGCAGAGTGATTTTACTTCGCTTTTTGATTTCTTTTCATCCCAAAACCCTAATCCGGCAACTCCTCTTTCTAAAACTCTCTCTATCTCTCTACAAATACTACATGATCTAGGGTCTTTCTACCCTGCTTCCTTTGTTAAAAAGATAGAGTTTTGCGTGGGTTTCCATTTAATCCGAAAAAGGTGGAGTTTCGCCATCTTCAAAGTTTCTCCCTTTTTCTCCTTTGAGGTTCTACACTTGAGGTAGGGATATTCTACTCTTTGATATGGGTTTTAACCTTGATGTTTGTCATTTTGTATAAATGGTGGGATTTGGGAAGATTTGGGTAAAAGTTAGGGTTTGGGCTTTAAACTAAAGAGAGGTTTTCATGTTGATTTAGAAAGTAACCTGGGGGGTTTGTGTATGAGGTTCTTCATTGTTGAAATGGTGAGATTTGGACCTATGGGTTGATGTTTTGAAATAGGAGGAACATTGCCCTAAGTTGAGTTGAAATAACTATTTGTGTAAATAATGAAATTAGTTTGGGAATTATGAAATTGGGAGAATATGTGATTGAATGGTGTAGTTTGGTTTGATAAATCACACACCTATGAAATAGTTGATAATTTATCTGTTGATAGAATTGTTTATCTATTTAGAAAATATCTATTTTGGATTATCGGTGGAGGATAGCTGTGATTGTTGTAGAAACTGCCTGAGGACTAGGTAAATTTGAACTAGTCATATGAATATTGTCATTGAATATGACGAATTGATTAAATTGTTAAATATGTGAATTTTGGTAGTACTTGTATATGACATGCTTTTTAAATACATTGTATATGTATCGTTGTTTAGGAGGAGATAGGGGGTGTACTCCATTGTTTGGGAGGAGATAGGGGATGGACTCCGTTGATAATTAAGTTGGTCGGAGTGTCCAAGGTGAAAGTCCCTAAATTACACATATATGGGTACCGGTTCCCTCGGATGTGATTCCATAAAATGGCAAGAAAATGGAAGCGTTGAATAATGTTTGTTATTGACGTGTTGATAAATGAGTTATAGTCTCGTTTTGAATTTTTTAGATAACAATGAACTATGTCAATGAATTGATTTGGTTAAATGAATAGAAATGGACTGAAATACGGATGTCGATATTGATTGGTCATGAAAAAGGTGTAAGTTGGTTACTAGTATTGAACATTTATCAGATATTGATAGCTTAGTTAATTCTCATATATTGTTTAGCATATCTCTACTGGGCTTTGGCTCACCCTACTAGGGAAATCATTTTCAAGTACAGGTGACATGCCACCTTCAAGGACATAGCTTGGGAGGCTTAGGGGCTGAAGGCTCCGATTTTGTGATTTCGTTTTGTGTTGAATGTTTATTCAAGCCGAGGGCTTTACTTGTATAGAGACTAGACTCTTCTTTTGTTGTAACCAAGCGAAGTCTTGGAATGATATAAGCCCTTAGGGTATTTATTTTGTTGTTCTCAATTAGAGTTACATGCTATAGTTTCAAGATGAACATTTATGAAAGTGTAATGCATGTGATATCTTTTGTAATATTAACTCTGATGAATGAAAATATAACATTTCTATTATGTCTATAGATCTTGTGAATGAATTATTATATCATATTTTGAGGGCGTTACATGAATGAACACATATCATATGACCGTGTCCCAACCAATGTTAACAAACCCAGACCGGATAGGCCGGCCAAACTGGTCGAACCGGAACCGAGCCTGGTTTCGGTCCGGCAAACCCTGTAAACCTAGAGTTACCTCAAAACCGTTGTTAATTGAGAGAATCGGATGGCCCGCATGGGTGAACCGGCAAAACCGGCGACCCGAATGGGTTATGGGGAACTGGCCGGGTTTGTTGCACTTGTATATAGCACTGAAAAAATCCCAATTTCTTGGGCTACAACAGATTCGGCTCATCTCTCTTTCAACTCAAAATGGTGTCGCTGGTTTTGGCCTTTCTCTCTGTAGATTTCTAGTGAACGAAGGACACAAATCCGGTGAGCACTTCGATTCGATGACCTGTGATGCTTCTCTTTCTCTCCTCCTTCTCTTCCTCTTCTACTGCGGTGGCGAATATGGTCTCTGTTTCTTTCACCCTCTCTTCCTCTTTGCTTTTTCTTTTCTTTTCTTTTTTCTATCGAAGAGAGTCCATTAATTTTTGGTGTGAGTAGAGCTTTCTCTTCTTGTTTGTTTGTTTATGATGAAATTTTATTTTCTAGGTAACTATCTTATTTGATTTAAATGCTTGTTGAGCTTGTTTAATATAAATTTATCTATCTGTAAATGCTTGTTGAGCTTGTTTGATATAAATTTATCTCTCTGTCTGGACAGTGGTTGTTGATTTGTTCCTTGTGATGATAAGGCCACCACCGTGGGCTCAATTGTAGTTGAAACAAAAAAAATTTAAAAAAAAAAAATTTAAAAATTATGCTTGAATTCTTCAACAGATTTGGTTCTGCCTAGTTTATTCTGGTTAGGCTTCTCAAATGAGTCTCTATAATGGGCCAAAACAAAATGTTAGAACAGAAATTCACAAACAATTGAATAATATTGGAAATGACTTCTGTAATTGGTTTATGTGATTCTTGACTTAATTATTGTATTTCGAATATTATTCATCAGAGCTAGTGACCTTTATCATCCTAATTGTTACTCTGTTTGGTTGCTGAGAAATTGAAAGAATAATATATATATATATATATATATATAATCTTTCATCTAATTATACAATTCCAAGTTTTTGTTTTTTGTTTTCATAGCTGTTAGATACATGATAATAAAATTCTAATTTCATGCTATTTTTTATAATAAATTTATGATTTCAAATATTACTACATGTATTATATAGTGTTGGTTTAGGTGAAATGGATTCATCTGGCCATAATTCAATAGCACACTCTAATACCCCATCATCAACAAGAGGTAAATATGATCCAGCATGGGACCATGTAACTGAGGGGCGAGCTCCTAATGGAAAAAAAACCTTAACATGTTTGTATTGTGGGAAAACTATCAAAGGTAAAGAGATTAATAAAATGAAGCAACATCTTGGAGGAAAGTCTGGTGAGGTTGGGCCATGTAAGAAAGTTTCAGGTGATGTTAGCTATCAAACGGAAGAGGCTTTGAAAGCAATTACTGAGAAAAATAAACGAAATGAGGAATCTAATCCCTTTGGTCGGGCTGTTTTCAAATTTGAGGATGATGTTGAAGTTGAAGAAATAATTCCACTACACAATAACAGCATCTTAATTAACGAAGGTGGTAGTAGTAGGAATAAAAGTAAAGCAACAATGACGCAAAGAGGAAAAGGAAAGGAACTTGCAAAAAATTGATAATTTTTTTGCACCAAAGACCACTACGGGCTCTCAACCAACTATCAAAAGTGCCCTTGCAACTAAAGAAACTCAACATAGGGCACATATGATTTTGGAAAAATTTTTGTATGATACATGTGTTCCAATGAATGTTGTCAATTCCATATACTTTCAGCCCATGTTTGTTGTTGCAATCGCCATTGGTCTAGGATATAAAGTTCCTACCTACCATGAAATTCGAGTTCCTTTATTGAATGATTCAAAGAAAGAGTTTCAATTGTTTATTGACTCTATAAAGAATATTTGGGCTGATACTGGGTGTACAATTATGGGTGATGGTTCGACTAATGGTAGACATAGAACTCTCACTAATTTTCCTGTCTATTGCCCTAGAGGAATCACTTTTGTTAAATCTATTGATGCCTCTAATGTTGTAAAAGATGCTACTCTTTGTAGACACCCCATTTTTGACCGTCCTCAAGACTTGGACGTCACCGTTTGAACACTCGGTGATTATCCATGTTTGTGTTCGTTTGGAGTTCCCGGAGGTCTCGGCTCGCGCGCCCCGCCTCAAGATCCCCGAACTCGACCGTTTAGTGTCTGGTTTTGCACCAAACACTTGAATCTTGCCTTTGAGAGGCAGGGTGGGGCTTGTAGACCATCCCCACCTATCACCGGCAGTGGCTAGATGCCACCGGCTGGTTTTTGCTGCCACCGGCAATTTAGTTTGCCGGTCGGCACTATTTGTTGCCGGTCAGCACTTTTTTGTGCCGGTCGGCACTTTGTTTGGCCAAGATGGCATTTTTTGCCGGCCGATTGCTGTTCATCTGCTTTTGTAGATATTTTAGGACAGCTGTATTGATTTTGCTCCCCTCCATACACGTGTATGGAGGGATCTCCCTCTTGCAAAGCTTGTCTTGTAAGCTTTACAAGAGGAATATAGAGAGGAACTCTCTCTAAGGCAAGGGGGAGGCTTTAGACATTTTAGTGAGAGGAAAATACAGAGGAGAGCTCTGGTTTTCTAGGGTTAGGGTTAGATACACTCACCTATCTCTCTTTCCCTCTCATTTTGCACACTAGGTGTTTTGTGTCTCACTATTGCACACAAACACCTAGTGTTTCACCTTCCTCTAGGAGCTGAGGTTCTAAAGAGTGTGTTTTGAAGTTTTGGTCTTGGATTCAAGCTCAAGGAGGCCATTGGAGCATCTTTGTTGAAGAAGGCATCAAGGGTGAGAAACTAGTCCTTTTTTCCCCCTTTTTTGCATTGATTTTCTACTAGTCTTAGAGCTGTTTTTGTGATTATTGTATAACATAAAAAAGTTCTATTTTTAAGCCCTCTTTATTGTTTATTAAGAGTGTTTTGTTGTTTGAGGGGTGTTGACCACCCTTAGGCCTCAAAAGGCCTCATTTTGAGCCATTTTGTGTTAGCTCCGGGATTTTGGTGTTGAGGTCTCTTCACCACTGAAATCTTGGGGGATTTCAGTGGTGAAGATGACCCTTTGAAGTCCCAAGAAGGAGAGGGCCATCCCCTCTCCTTGTTGTCCTTGAAAAGGGCATATTTTGGCCTCTTAAGGAAGCCTATGCTTGAGTGTGTGTTGAGCATGTTTGGTTTGTTTTTCATGCTTATATATCCATGGTATAACATGATTTCAAGTTGGTTTTGGAATTCCATGCATGTTTAGCATAGTTGCCATGTAATGCCTTGTTTATGCCTTAATGTGCCTTAGGTTGTTAGCCTTTGTTGGAGCATGTTTTAGGCTTAGTCTTGTGAAGATTATGTGCTTATTTTGCCATGTTCTAGGTCTGTCCATAAGTATTTGGGTTGATTTTAGCATGCATTATATAGCTCTTTTGTATTTGGGCTTGTTGGCCTTGAGTATGTGCATGTGTAGCATGCCATCTTTGCATTGTTTTGATGATTTGGAATCATCCTACATGCTATTTCAGTCCCATTTCCATGCTTGTTGGATTGCCTTGCATGTCTCTTTAATGCTTTGAAAGCATGTGTTGCAATGCTCCATGTTTTGGCCATGGTGTATGCCTTTGTATTTGGGCCACTTAGATGCCATCTAAGGAGTCCTTTGGCCTTGTTTTAACATGCTAAAAATCTGTTTTTAGTTGTTTAATGCATGCCATGTTTGGTCATGATAAGTGTAGTTCAATGCATTATTGATTTGCCTTGAACACTTGGACTACTCTTTGCATGTTTTGGCTTGATTTATAACTTGATTTGGCATCATTTTATAACATGATTTTAGGGCTCATGTTGCATGCTAATTAGTCCATGATCCCTCCTTTCAAGTGTGCTTGAATGTTGTTTGATTCATGCTTAAGTGTTGGTCCTTATGTGCATGTGTGTGTGCATGCCATTTAGCTCTCACTCTTTAGCACTTTTGGCTACTGTTTTAGGCCTATTTTAGAGTTGCCTAATTCATGTTTAAGTCCATCTTTGCACTCATTTGTATTGCCATATGCATGCTTGTGTGCTTGCATAAGTGCCTTGCCATGTCATGTTGCATTCCTAGCTTGTATGCCTAGGTTGCATTGCATCTTGCATGCATGCCTTGTTCCTTGAATTGGTGATAGGAATTGGGCCTAATTTGTTTGATTGGTTTGCATGCATTTGAAACCAAAGTTGCATGCTTGGTTCCTTGGGCCATCATGCATGGAAATGCGTGATTGGTGGCCCGAGAACCGAGGCACATGTCCCTTTGAGTCATTACAATGATAAGAGACATGTTTGGTGCATACATGCCTTGAATTGTGCTGTCATGCCTTGTTTTGCCCTCTGTTGCTGTGAGTTGCAGGTTCTGCAGGAATACTCTGCCGACCGGCAGTGTAATGTGCCGACCGGCACAATTTTCTCTGCCGACAGACCCTATTTTGTGCCGATGGCCATACTACACTGCCGGTGGAAGTTTCATCTAGCCGGTGGTGATCCCCTCTGTCCAAGGATGTAGTCCTGAGGTTTTGACAACCTCCAGAGGAGGAAATGGAGGAAAACAGAGGCGGCTTGCGCATGGTGGCACGCTTCCTGAGGCGTTTTCCTGCTTTAATTAATTAGTTAAATTGTTAATTAATTAATTTGTAATATTTAATTAGCTTGCGTAGTTAATTAATTTGTAATATTTATTTGGTCCCTCCGAGCGAGGGCAAATCTGTAATAAGCGTGTGTGGGTGGTGTGAATGTCTTCCAATCCCCACTTCTTTCCTCCCTTTTATTTACCTGCTTATGATGGTAGATTAGGGCACATTTATTTTAGCATACCTTATGCTATGCATGCGTGCATTCATGCATTTGTTGACATGCATTAGGCTCGGAACATCATGCTAACTGCATCAGTACTTCAATTCCAAATTGAATATGTGATAATTGTGCATTTTCACATGACATGTCTAGGATTAGCCGAGCCTATCTTAGCGACATTTTGTATGCGATGCATTAGGCACTTCACATGGACTTGGATCATGCATGTTTGCTAACAAGTTCTTTGTTTTGGCACGGAGTACTATGTAAGTATTTCCGCTTTAGCATATCGCATGAGTGTGAATGTTACCATGACAGCATGCTTAACATGTGGCTAGATGCTTATGTGTTAAACTGTTTTGAATGCCTGTGGGTGAAGGTTGGGTTGTTTGAGTTGGAAAAACTCGTTGAAATCCGTGTTTTAGCCTACTTGCGAGTAGCAAATTCCAAAGCATTTTCAAACCGAACGGATATGCAATGTTTATTTCCAAATTAGGCAATCTAGTCTATACTTGTTTGCTGCGCGCATAACATAGTAATTCTAGGCTAATAATTGGAATAAGAACACGTAACATTTTCAAAATTGGATATCACGGTTAGTAGAGGCCGGTCTTCGGACCGGGCGAAAGGGGGTGCTCATAGCTGACCTTCCCCGATCGTACCCAAGCTCTCGAGCCGAGACAACTCCGGTGATGACGGACACGTGGCCTTCGGCACCGAGTCAGGGTTTCCTAAATTCTCCCATTTAAAAATATTTAGGTGGCGACTCTGTATCTGGCAAAGCAGTCCATGTTTGGCACTACTTTTTCAACAAAATCTGTTTTCTCAAACGATTTGCCAGATTTGGACTCTTTGGTTCAGATTAAGAACCGTGACACAAATCGAGTCCGAACTGTAGCACGAGCTCCAACGAGGGCGCTGTTACAGTTTCTGGCGACTCCGCTGGGGATTTTTAGAGAGTTTGACTCGAACTCGTGATATCCTGTTTTGACATCATTTATGTGTTTCTTTGCATTGCATGTGCATTGGTGCGCCTAGGAACACAGTGTTTGCCATCTGCCATTCCTGAACGGTTTGCCGGAGGCTTGTCTTGTCAAGGCATGTCCATAAGGCTGACCGGCTATGGGCTCTGACAGTATGGGAACACAAACCCCGGTTTACCGGGGCACCCTTTTTGACCATTCGACCTAGTGCATATTCGGACCCATAGTGACCATTCCAAGCTAGGACAGGTTGCTTACCCGATTATAGGTTGTTTGAAACCGCTGTGTACGTAGTGAAACCCTAGCTCCTGACAAAATAGGACAGGGAAACTTTACCCCAACATAGGGGTGTTTTGTTCTCTTTACTTGCTATGTGCTTTTAGAGTGCTGCTCCACAGGAATGCACGTGTCAGTTTGCAAGTCAGAGTATCTAACCTGGGGACACCAGTATCAGTATCAGTTGTGAGAATCAGTTATCCGCGGGTATCAGCTTCAGTATTTTGGGAACAGTGATTTTTGGGAACAGTGATCAGCAGTAGGGTACAGTTGTTTGGCTACACCCGTGATTGATCAGTTTGGGCTGAAATGCTGTCTGTTTTTCTTTCAGTTCAGAGAGTTGCAGAGTTGATACAGAACAGCCAGTGTCTCCCCTTTGCTGAGGCAAGATTTATGGCGACACAAAGTTCAGAAGAAATTGTGGTTATGACAGCCGCACCGGAGCAGGGAACCACTCCGCAGAGTGAGGCCAGCATCAGTATGTCACACCCGCCCAGGATGCCCGTTGTGCACCCGGTTTGGGCTCCCCAGTTATACCAGGCTCGTGAGCCCACCACCTTCGAATTGATGGGGATGATAGGCGATCTCCAAAGGTCTGTGGCAGACCTCGCCTATGGAATGTCGGCTTCACCGCCAGCGGCGCCGTACGCCGGGAATTTTGTACCACAGGAGCCCCCGCTACTGGGGCGGATTGTGATAGAGCTCAGCCAGCCAGAGGTGGCTTCCGGCTATAGCTACGACATGTCAGCACCAACCCAGACCCTCGATCAGGCTGAGGCCAAAGGAAAGGACAAGGCAAAGGTAGACGCCGACCCTATTGAGCAACTGCTGTGGGCAGTCGAGGCTTTGAAGGCCAGAGGGATGAACAAGCAACAAACGTCTGCAATAGTGACCAAAGCTGTAGATGATGCTTTCCCCGCTCCAATCAAAGGCAGTTCAAGCCAGACAGAAAACCGGGATGGGCCCCGTCATGCCCAGACAATTCCAGTAGCTCCCAACCCTGCACCGGGGAAGGTTCAAAAAGCCAAGGCAGCGCCGGCTGATCCTTTCGCCAGCGCATCTGGCAAGAATCCTCAAAATACAAAGTACCTGCCCCGAGGGCGCAGGGTCTTTCACGACCTCCACATGCCTTTGTCTAGGGCATTGTTAATATTGGCAAAGAACGGGCATCTTAAGCCTTTGGAGCACCGGCCACTCCCGAAGAATCTCCCCGCCACTCATGATGCTACCTTGTACTGCGCGTACCATCAACAGTCCGGTCACAGTACCGATGGATGTTCCCGCCTTCGTCATGAAGTGCAGGATTTGATTGATAACAAGGTTATCCTACCACCCACCTCAGGCAAGCCCGTCACCACTCAGTTGTTGGATTTCGAGGGCTCAGATACTGCGAGTATGTAAAGTGAACCGCCTGCGGGCAACATTTGGTACATTTTGGATAAAGCGTCTGGCACGCATTTTTGAGCATCGGTGAAACCGAGTTTTGTAAATCTTGGCTTAGATGTCGAGTCAGTCTTTTGTTTTTGAGTCTGTCTCTTTGTCTTGAGTTAGTCTTTTTTTTTGCTTAAAGGTCTGTCTTGTTGTATCGAGTCAGTCCCCGTTGTATATAATACCCAGTGACTCTGGGGTTGTTGTCCCGAACACCGTCTTGTTTTGTAATTACTATCTGTTTTTGTCTTGAGTCTGTTTCTGCCGAGGGGCCAGTTGCACCAACAGAGCCGATTGAAACAACTGTTGCTATCTCAACCTTCATGCTTGCTTTCAGCATAAGGACCAGAAAATTTGAGTGGGTTGACAGTACATCTCGCCTGCTCTCCTGTGTGCCCAAACTCATTGCATTAACCTAAGTTTTTCAACAAAACAAACTTTTTGAACACTGCGGTGATGAAAACGAAGAGGAAGGAATTCCTCGGGTTTTGTAAAATTTTGATCATTTTGAGAGAAAGAGAGGCGTGCTAAGTCTTTTTATGAATAAAGCCATGCTTGTCGGCATGAGTACTGAGAAGGACCCTGGCCTGATCCAGATTGGTTCCACACTATCTTCGGCACGAGCGACTTCTCGCTTCCTTAAAAACTTTCAAAAACAAATATTTTACGCGGCCCTGCGAAGACCTGTGTGGAATCGCTCTTGAGATTGCGCAGCCTAGGATCGCTCTCAGCCTCAAGATTCAACCTATTTGTTTTCCGAGTTTGAACCCTTTCAGAATGTTCAGAAAGCTCAACGGACAAACGCCATGAAAGGCCCGTGTGGCCAGTTTTGAGGTAGCCTTCTATCAAGAAGCATCAAGGCCGAATCAGAAGGAGTAGATCTCGCCGGGAGAAGCTCGTAGAGTAACCCTGATGGATTCTCCGCAAATCAGTGCAACAGCCGTTCTCCTAGACACAGAGAGGCTTCAATTTCAAAAAACCATTTGGCATGGACTTGCTACACTTTTACCCTTTGAGAGGCTCGCTGGGCTGAAAACCCGGAAGGGCGGTCCAGGCAAAAGTTAGAGCAAGAGAAAAATACAAAAAGAAAAAAAGAGAAAAAAGGAAAGAAGAAAAGAAAAAAAGAGAAAAAAGGAAAGAAGAAAAGAAAAAAAAAGAAAAAGAAAGAGAAGAAGAAATAGAAAATGAAAAGAAGCTCGCAAGGTCGAAAACCCGCATTGGGCGCCTTGGCAAAAATGAGAGCCTAAAAAAGTGAAGGTTAAAATACCCGAGTGGACCTTAACCGGAACTACGTAAGGCTTGATTCCGATGTTTGGGATACGTAGGCAACTTCATCATGAAGTCCAGCCCCCAACGCTTTCATAGCGTCTCAGTCCATGCAATGGTTTCGATTTCATCCCAAGGTCCAGTTGCCAACACCTTCCAAGGTGACTGTGTCCATATATTTGTTGTGACCGTCTTCGTCATCGCTGTGTCTAAGAGATCAACCACCGCCAATGAAGACTGTCTGCGGATTACTGCGGCACCATCCCAAACAAGGGGCAACTTTCCGTTGCCACCACCCGCCGCGAGCCGCCATTCAAACTAGGGGCAACTTTCCGTTGCCTCCCACCCTCCTTCAAACCAGGGGCAATTCTCCATTGCCTCCGATCCGAGGTTGCGCATCTCGAAGGGTAAGTTTCATGCTTGTTGAGCATCAGCTGTTTGAAAAATAGTTTTTGAAAATTTTTACTGAGGTTGACTATTTTCTCGAAAACTATCTCATTTTCCAAAAACTGGACCATTGTCTTGGACCCCAAAAGGAAAATTTTCAGTACTTGCAGCCTGACTTGCATGCTTTTCAAATCAAAAATCGAACAAGTACGTTAATCCGACTCTCGTTTTGATCAAAACCGTTTTAGTAGAAAACAAAAACGAAAAAATGGTTAAAATGATGAACTAGGGGCACAGTTGAGTCAGGCGCTCTCTTTCCCCCGTCATCAACGTACTTGCCAGAAGAGCACTCTGCCTGCCGGAAGAATAGCTGTGAGCTAACGGCATCGGGCGTGAACCCACACCTTGCTATTTATCCATCAATCACCCCGGGGAGGGATGAAAAATGAGAGAATGAAGAATAGAGAGGTGTGAGTTGAGAGAAAAGAGAGGAAAAGGGTTTTGAGAGAAAATCCGAGCTTGAGAGTTAAATGATGTGAGGATCACAAATGAGAAAGGGTGGGAAACAATACCCAGATTGAACTGGCTCCTCGTGGTCCGAGGTCCCCCATCTTCGTTTACGCGTCTGTGTGTCGTGTCTCTTTCATTTGACGGTCTCGTCTTTTGTTTTGAGTCTCTCCCGAGCGTGTCTCGTTGTGTTTAGGTCGTGTACCTCTTTGTTTAAGTCCTCCCCGCTGTGTTCAGTGGTAGGCTCGATATCCCGGTTTGAAAAACCCTCATTTGATTTCAAAAATCATTTATGCTCAGGATGCCGTGCCATTCTCTACATTCGAGCGTATTTCGACTCCAACCGGTTCCGTCTTTGAGCTCCGTCTTGTCAGATTGGACCGTTTGTTCAGAGTTTGCTGTGTGTAGAATGAACCGAATGCTGTGTTTTGGGCTGTATGCAGATCAATCCCCAACAGAGTAAGGGCTGTGTGTTCAAGAATCAGGCAGTGGGTTGCTTGGGTGAATTTTGTTGTTGGCTGTTCAAGTTATCTGATTATTACAGTGCAAGTGTTCAATTTTCAGACAACCAATCAGTTCCGTTTACATTGAGGTGTAACATGATGAGATGCGATGCAATGCATGAGATGTGTAAATGTAAACACTTTTTCAGATAAAAAGTCCGTTTCATTTCATTATCTTTTCAAGTGTACAAGTTTTGGAAACAAAAATCTGCCTGCGGCAGTACAAGGTAATCTATCTACCAAACAAAAAGAAAAGTACAAAGAAAGAAAGAAAAGATAGCAAAAATCTGCATCTGTGTCAAGCACTCCGAAGGGCTATCAGTCCGTCCTGGTCCTCTTCCTGGACGAAGGTCCAGGGGCATCATCAGCGTCGTCATCAGAGCCCGAGCTAGAATCGCCTCCGGTCTCCTCCTCCGATGACCCTGCCTCCGCCTCTGACTCCTCGTCGTCGTCATCATCCGGGACTGGAGCTCGTGAGCTACTCCCGACGTGAGTACGCCCTCCCCTGGTACGGGGAAATATCCTGCCCTCCTCATCTCTCCCCCGAGCAGGGACAGCAGGTCTAGCTGGAGCACCTCCCGCCATGGGAATCTGAAAAGGAGGCTGAAAAGTACACGAAAGGGAAATACATCAGTATGCCGTGAGCAGTTTATCAGTGCAGAATGCAGTGTGTGAGTATAGTGTATGAATGCCGTGAGCAGTTTGTCAGTACAGAGTTTAGTGCAGAATGCAGTGTATGCAGTATGTCTGATGCCGTGAGATCAGTACATCGGGTGTTGTGCCGTGCGTCAGATTATGTAAAGCAGAGTATGAATGGTTTGAGGCCAGTGTCAGAAGGACATACCGGTATGCTGTAGACGGCTAGGAGGTCAAATGTCCGCTGAAGCATCCCCATCATCGAGGCATTCATCGCCAACGACTGACGGGTGTACTCAGAAGAGGCCTGCAAAAGTATCAGATGCATCAATATTCTGTGGAATATCAAACAGACTGAAATGAAATGACTGTACAAAATGCAGTAATACATACCGGGGGTAAATCGGGGACATCAATGAACTCGTGGCCAGCCGGTGGCCTCATCTTTCGGCCGGTGGGGTTCCCACAGCCTTGTTTAGGCCATTTGAGTTGTTTTTGGTCTTCATAGCTGAAGAAAGTGCAAGAAAGTGCATCTCCGACATTCAACCGGCCTCCGTTTTGACCGCAGACCGTGTCTCCAGTGCGTGGCACTCGAATTCATGCAAGGTGTATCCTTTTTGTATCCTTTTGAATTCAAAAGTTACCCCATGTGTGTTGCACAAATTCATCACACTACTTCGGTGCATTACATCGCGCTGTCGTGCGTCACACATTTGCGTTGTTATGCACGTGTTACATGCGTTACAACACGCACCCCTTTGCATTGTCGTGCACATCTCCCATGCATCATCATTGCATTTCCATTCCATGCATTGTCATGCATTTCGGAATACTTGCGTTGTCGCGCATTTAAGCCCATTTACACTCCGTGTGGCATGCACGTCACACTTGGCATCGCACTGTTTTGTGCATCACATTTTCTTCGCGCTATTTTGCGCATCGCACTATTTTGTGCATTGCATTTGTTCGCGCTATCTTGCGCACCTCAATTGCACTTGTTAGTGCATTGCATTTGTTCGCGCTATCTTGCGCACCTTACTTGCACTTGTTAGTGCATTGTATTTTGTTCGCGCTGTTCTGCGCATCGCACTGTTTTGTGCATTGTATTGTTCGCGCTGTTCTGCGCATCGCACTGTTTTGTGCATTGAATTGTTCGCGCTGTTCTGCGCATTGCACTGTTTTGTGCATTTCAAATTTTGCGCTGTTCTGCGCATCGCACTGTTTTGTGCATTGAATTGTTCGCGCTGTTCTGCGCATCGCACTGTTTTGTGCATTGT